>NC_081569.1:82683575-82769251 GCF_022355385.1 Mustela nigripes
ACAGCACCTCGTTCAGGAAGTCAGGAAGGGAAGTAGAGTGGGAAACAAAGGGACAAAGAAAGCAAATGACTTGCCCAAGTTCATCTGCTAAGGCTTAAATTTGGGTCTCCAGGCCTATCAGGCTCCAACACCAATGCCACAAGATGGCATCTGCTTCTTTCTATACCTTTAATGGAAAATTTAAAATGGCTGATACTCCCTACAGACAGAGTAGGCAATGAGCTAGCCATGTCCTTTGAAGAGCGTGTTAAATTCCTTTTATTTCTAATGCTTTGTATAAACATTAAAGAAGTTCTTTCAGCAACTTCCACTCTAACTTTGGATGCTAACAAAGTTTGTACTTTCAGTCCCGATGCTATCTGGGAGCAGAGTTAAATTGGCATAAGAAATGAATGGCACCTCAGTCCAGCTCCCTCCCACATGCATCCTGCTATAGGGACATTTTTTTTTAATCATTTTATTTTATTTTATTTTTTATTTCTTTTCAGCATAACAGTATTCATTGTTTTTGCACCACACCCAGTGCTCCATGCGATCCATGCCCTCTCTAAAACCCACCACCTGGTTCCCCCAACCTCCTACTCCCCCCGCCCCTTCAAGACCCTCAGGTTGTTTTTCAGAGTCCATAGTCTCTCATGGTTCACCTCCCCTTCCAATTTCCCTCAACTCCTTTCTCCTTTCCATCTCTATAGGGATATTTTTGCTAGTGACCCAAGGTCAAAGTGGCTGAGCTTGATGAGCGGATGGTATGTGCTAGGCCTGGGTCAGTCCTTTCTCTGTATCTCCATGGGGTTTGCTTTTCATTAGGAGTCTCAAAAAAAATGCTATGTGACCCCGGAGTGAATACAATCACCATTTGCTGGATGCTGCTACGTTCCTGGAGCCCCATGTGCACCAGCCCCACTGAAACCTCACAGAAGCTTGGCAAAGCAGGTATTATTCTTAGCATATAGAAGGCCTGAGAATTTCAGCAAATTATAAAGATTCTATAGCTGCAAGCAACAGGTCTGAGCTTCAAAGCTAAGCCCATTTCTCTCCAAGGCCTGAGCACTCTCTATGGGTCCACCAAGTCACCTGGCTAAAGAACAGAATAAGAAAAATGAAAATAGATGCACAATAATCCTCTTAGAGCATGATGCAATGACTTTTCCAATACAGTCTATTTTCCCAAGGAAAGAGACCAGGAAGGGACGGAAGAACAGAGACAGACAGACACTGTAGATATTGTTTGGAACACCTCTATGCATGGTTTAAGTATCAGAAACTGCACTGTCCTGTTTTCAGAGCTCCTGGTCAGTGCCTAGGCTGAGCGTGGGACAGGGCCCTGGGGAACCTCAGCTGAGAAGCAGAAGGAAAATGGGAAGAAAAGTAGCACAAGTCCCATGGGCACAGAGAAGAGCATGTGCTCTCTATGCTGACATCACTGGGCTATCTTACAGGGGGCCTCCCAGCCTTTAAATGTGAAAAGATTTAAACACTTCAAAGATGAGCATTTGGAGGTAAAAGGATAATTCTAGAGGTTTGGGGGCTTTTTTAAAAAAAATCTTTTTAAAGATTTTATTTATTTGTTTGACAACGAAAAAGAGAGAGAGAACACACAAGCAGGGGTGAGGGGCAGGCAGAGGAAGAGGGAGAAGCAGGCTCCCCACCGAGCAGGGAGCCTAGGGACGAAGGGCTGGATCCCAGGACCCTGAGACCATTACCTGACGGAAGCCAGCTGCTTAATAAACTAAGCCACCTAGGCACACCCCACTAGAGGTTTTGCTTAAAACAGAAACAATAAATTTGCTTTTTCTTCTTCCTGCTAAAGCTTGGCCCAGGCTGTGAGTGCAAAGACCACTTAGGCACGGAAGCTTAGGTGGCTCCTTTCACCTGCTGTTTGCAGGAAGGAAGTGACAGCCCCACATAATGGAAACCTTCAGGTCATCTGTCTTCCCGGCAATCAGAGTTCATTTCCAGCTTCACCTCACAGCCGCTTGTGAACCCAGCCCTGACGCCCAGAACAGCCTCCAAGCCCACATTTGTAGGTCACTGTGTGTGTACGTGAGTCCTTTCCCGTGCTGTGATTAAAACTAATGCAACTACTATTTTCAGCCTAAGCAGCTGCCAGGTCTTCCCCGCCAGGTGGGTGGAGGCGGCTCTCCGTGCCCAAGGGGACTGGTGAAACATGAGGAATGCATCTGAGGTCAGTCCCTCAAGCTTTCAGGAAACATGAGTTTCAGACACTCCACTTCAGTGACATCAGCGCAAAAGTAGCCACTTTTCCCTATTGTCAAAGCCCATTGGAAGGAACCATCATGGTGGGTTGCGTCTTGCCCAGGCTTCCTGAGGTACGAACATGATAGAGGGGCAGGGATTAGCGGGTCCCCATACCAGGCTCCCAAAGCACGTCCAGGATGCTAAGGAGAGAGATTAATATGCAGCATTCGGTAGGCACTAGCTCAGGGTCCCAGCCTCACCGACACCTGTGACTCCCAGAGTAGGACTCATGAGAAAAAACAGCTCTCATTTTAAGATACACCTCAAGTCACTGCAGGTCCTTAGGTTCCCTTTGTCCTAAAATCATAACAGAAGTCATCAAGTTCAAAGGGACTCCTTAGAAACATGTAGGGATTCAACCATAAGGCACAGACCAACGGGGTCCCCCAGCTGACCCTATGAATAGGGTCAACTGCCTCAAATGTTTTGCTTGGGCCATGCTGACCCAGTCCACAACTGGGATGGAATGGAAGGTTGATGTTTCCCAGAAAAGGGTGTGGAGTACAGCACTTCCGCGAGGGAATGGTCTAAGCCAAGCCATGACATACCTGGAGAAGCAACTCAAGTTCCACCCCAAAACCAAAGATAAGTTCATGCTGCTCGCCATGGTGTCTCCTCCCAGCAGAAACTGGGAAATGGTTTGAGAAAACCAGCCCGGTCTGGGCCAGGGCCACCCTGCCTTTAGAAGAGAAGGGAAGCAGTGGATGTGGACAGAAGGCAGGAGAGGGGAAGGATGGTTAATCTGGGGCTCCCATGAAGGAAAAAGCTGGCCTTTTTGTGCCATGGCCACACCCTCCATTCTGTCCCCCTCCCCACCTTCTGTTACCAGAGCTGAGCCCCTGCCTTTCCAGTTCTGGGCTGTGAGGAGTGGTCTTGCTCAACTGAGGGAAGCTCAACTGAGGTTCAGGAACTCACACAAAGCGACCTGACAGGGCAGCAGGGGGCATGGCCCCCCCATGACTCCTAGCCCAGGGGTCCTTCCCATCCATGGCTCATGGATGACTCACCCTGTCTCTTCAGTCACTAAGACAACACTGACAAAACGCTCCCTGGGGGACCTCTGCAGTTGTAATCAAAGACTACAATCCTTTACCCTGTGTCCTTGGACTTGGAACTTGTTAACTCAAAAGGACAGCCGCTGGACTCCTCTCCCCCTTATGGGTGAAATACACAGCAAAGAGCACCTCCCCACTTGGCAGAAAAGGCTGAAGAGAGGGCTGCAGGAACTGGGCCAAAGGTCACATGGGCAGTTGGTGCCGGAGCTGAAAGGGGACGAGTGGGCACCAGCCGGGTCACAGCAAGTCTCAGCTCTGACCGCAGCGCTCTGCACATGGCAGCCCGGCACCCATGCGTGCCCCGTCTCCCCTGCCACCGAGCGTGCAACCGTGTCCCCACTGCATAAAAATCTACTCTCCGGACCCTACCAGGGAACTAGCCAGCTAAGCATTAAGTAGACTGTGAGGGTAGGAGCCAGACTTTCTATCTTCTCGCCTCAGGTAACATGATGCAAACTCCGAGTTTTAACTGCCTCCCCCATCCCACCATGAGATGTTCCCAGGGCAGAGAAATTTCAGGGCAGGTAGGGGACAGGAGGGCTCAGCCACGGAATCTCCTGGGTGGCTCGACACTGCCTCCCCTAGAGCAGGAAGGGATGCCAGACACTCGTGGCTCACAGCTGCTCCCCAGGGGGGACTCCGTCTCCAGGCCCAGATCACCTCCAGCCAGTTCTGACCAGCCGCGAGCTCCTTTGTGCCCAAGGGTGGCAGGTCACCGGAGAGAAATCTGCTGCCTGACACATTCGTTCGGCTGGCTGGCTGCTTTGCATGCCTATGGGGCAAGCAGGTTATTTTTGAGCAGATTTCATAACCCCCCGTTATAGCCACCGCGGCTGCTGATTGCACACATGTTCCCAGCTTGGTTCCTGTGGTGAGAATGTTTACAGAGATGTGCATTGTCAGAGAATGTAAAGAAAGCAAGACTGAGAGATTAGGAGCACAACTTCCATGTCTAGACACAGCTTGCCCAGCCGAAATCTGCTCCAGGGTCCCCAGGATTCAGTGACTTGGGCCGATCCTTCTCTGAACCATTCGCCCCACCCTGAGACTCCCTCCCAGTCTCCAAGGCAGGCGGCTGGGGGTGAGGAGAGCATCGGGTCATCCTTCCTGAGAGCAGATTCAGTGTGGATTTCTGAGTATTGAGGGAGGCAAACACTCCAAGTGTCAGGAAAATCCGTTCCGACCCAGGGACGAGCGGCCTCTCCCTGTCTCTACCGGGGGGTCGTCCACCGGGGAGGCAGTTAAAACTCGGAGTTTGTTTACCTGCCCCAGTCTGCCCCTGCCCCAGTCTGCTTTCTTCTCCCTTGCTTACCTCCTGTCAGCCCGGTGACAAGCAAGCTCACCTATTTTGTTTTTAATTTATGCCTTTGCTCCTCTTTTCTGGCTTCACCCACTGTGCTCAGGCTCTGTGAGAAAGCACTTTCTCTGTTACGTTCAGCTTTCACTTTCCGGCCCCACCATGTGTGAGCGACCGGCTCCATCGATCCTTCTTTTGAACCTTTGATTCCATTTGCTACATGCCCCTCTCGCCCTGTTCTTCTCTCTTGGCTCCTGTCATGTCCTGTGCCATGATCGCCCATCATAAGCCACCCCGGGGCAGGACCCCTTATCTTTATTACCACCCTGAAGGTGTTCTGGAATGACATTTTCAAGAAAAATAGCACCAGCCCACAGCTGAGATGCCATGGCAGGTGGTAGATGAATGCTCTATGTGGTTTTTGTGTTTTGTTTTGTGTTTTGTGTTTTTTTTTTCCACTTAATCCTCACAACAGTTTTCTGAGGAGGAGATTGCTGTCATTTCCCCAAGTTTACACATAAGGTAACTGGAGCTTTGAGAGGTAAAGTTATTTGCCCAAGAACACACAGACCACTAGTGGTGGAAAACAGGCTTCAAAGGTTAAGCTGTTGAACTCTGGAGTCTGATTGCCTATCGGTTCTTGACAGAGTTTAGGGATGAACAAAAGAATATTCAAGATCCCCAGCTTTCTGGTCATTTTGCTTCTCACATTTGCTTCTCCCCTGCCCCCGACTTTCAAGGAAAGTAGGACACTGAAGAGAGTTCTACATCTAAACCCAGAAATCAACCCCCTTTTCTCCCAACAGCTGCTGGGGACATGAGGTGCCCTTCCTTACACAGCATGGCAGAGCGAGAACTGAGCCTTCACAGACTCACTCACCGACTCACCGTGAGGCCTTAGGACTGGCTGGCATCACTACCCTCTTCATGATCCCCAGCAGGACACACTACCAAGGCAGCCAGGCTCCTTGTTCAGTAGAGCACACGCAACACCAGCCACAGGGATAAATTGAGGCAAGACCATGATATCTCCAGAAAAATAAGAGAGGCCAATAAAACCACCAAAGACAGAAACAAATAAGGTCCTGACAGTCAGTGCTCCTCCCATTTACAAAATAATGAGCCAATTTTCTGCCATACTGACTGCAGAAATCTAAATTTCTCTGAAACTCTTCCATACATCTGACTTCCATGAACTAAAGGAACCAAAAGAGAGCAACTTGTTATGGTCTAACTAAGAGGAGAAACGAGAGCTTAAATCCTAATCTTAACCCATACTCATCTCCTCCAGTCCATAGTCTTGGGACCTGCTACCAAGATGACAGTTTTCATGCTTTGACAGAGGAAGATTACCCCAGTCCTTCTTTGGTGGTCACCGTGGGGATTAAGGGTATGAAGTGCTCAGGGACAACCACTGCCCTTATCCTTCTGTGTGCCCCCCCAACCCCAAGCTATAGCCTATATGTGAAATGTGCCTGCTGACCATGCCTCCTCCTTGTTGCCTGGTTCAATTCTATCTAAGAGCATCCTTAGCTCCTCCCAGGGGCTCCTGCCAGTGTTGGTCACTTCAGGGACAGAGAGCTAAGACACTGGAAAGGGCTCTCAAGATGAAGAGATCAGGCTTACAGTATCTCTCCCCTCCTGTATAAAGAGAATCCTGAATTCCTACAGCTTTTCCCACCTCCCTCTTCTTAAAGAGGAAGAATTCTTCCTAGAAAAGAGGGAAAGTGGTCCACAAAATAAGAGGAAGGGGGTAGGGGGGTAGGGGGAGCAGGGAGAAGAAAAGAGAAGGGAAGGGAAGGGAAGGGAGGAGAGGAGAGAAGAGGAGAGGAGAGGAGAGGAGAGGAGAGGAGAGGAGAGGAGAGGAGAGGAGAGGAGAGGAGAGGAGGCTGTGGGTTTGGTATGTGAGATGTTCCAGAACAGCTTCTAAAAGCTGGAAAGGAGACAGGCAGTTCTGTCCATGTGGTTTATGAATTGGATCCTGTTTAGTATTTTTAGAGAGACTCTGGTAAATGATGATTCTTTTTTTTTTTAAGGGGGGGAGGGGAAGAGGGAGAGGGAGAGAGAGAATCCCAAGTAGGCTCCACACTCAGCACAGAGCCCAACCCTGAGGTCATGACCTGAGCTGAAATCAAAAGTCAGATGCATAACTGACTGAGCCACCCAGGCACCCCACTAATGATTCTTAAAAAAAAAAAAGAAAAGAAAAGAAAAAAAATTAGTACCTATCTGCAAAACTGTGTTGCTTTAGATGTGGTTTCCTGCAAAAACTAAGTGATATGCCTCTGCTCTCAAAAATTATAAAAGGAAGCATTTCGAACTATCTGGCATCTTTAATATATAAATAACAGATAATAATCTGTTATAAATAATAATAAAATAAATAATCAAATAAAAGACTATAATCAGTTCAAAGTCATGTGCTCAGGGTTGCTCTCTCCATTCTTTGACTCCTGGCTTCTTCCCTTTCCTCCTCCTAATATGGACTAAAAGTGGAGGAGAATGGGGCTCCTTAAGGGTAGGGAAGATTTATGGTCCACAGTGGTGAGCCCAAAACAGGTGTACAACAAATGGCTATTGAATTGAATTAAGAATTCAAGCGCCAAAAAAATTCATGTCACGAGAAGATGTTCACAAAATTATGTCATATAATAAAAGGACATCAAACTGTATCATCTAACTTCAATTTCTAAAAAAAAAAAAACAAAAACCAAAAGATTTATATATTCATACACACATATATAAAAAATGAAATAACCAAATTGTATGGAGTTGAGTAGTTTTGTTTTATGGGGGATTTTTGTTATTATTTTGTTTTTTGGTCTATATATTATCCAAATTCTCTATTATAAGATGTAGTTTACCCCCAAAAGAACACTCTTTAATTTTTTAATTTTTTTCCTTTTAGGAGACATATCTAAAAAATGTCTCTACACAAGCAGAGAGAGTCAATTATACAGTTTCACTTCATTGTAGAGCCTAAGGAATAATACAGAGGACATTGGTAGAAGGAGAGGAGAAAGGAGTTGGGGGAAATCGGAGGGGGAGACAAACCATGAGAGACTGTGGGCTCTGAGAAACAAACTGAGGGTTTTGGAGAGGAGGGGGGTGAAGGGGTGGGTGAGCCTGGTGGTGGGCGTGGTACATAAACAATGAATCTTGGAACACTGAAAAGATAAAATTAAATAAAATAAAAAATTTTTTTAAATGTCCCTACAGCCAACATCAAATATATTACTGCCTTTGTTTTCTTCTAGGAATTTTATGGTTTCAGTTACATTTTAATTCTTTGGAGGAAAACTCTCTTTTTCCTCAAAGATTATTTATTTTGAGAGCGAGAGAAGGAGCACAAGTCGGGGGAGGGGCAGAGGGAAAGAATGTCAAGCTGAACCCCTCTGAGCCAGTCACCTAATGCTGGGCCGAATCTCATGACCGTGAGGTCATGACCTGAGCCAAAATCAAGAGTCAGCGCTTAACTGACTAAGCCACCTAGCTGCCCTTGAAGAAAACACTTTAAACAAATTTATTTGGGGGGCGCCTGGATGGCTCAGTGAGTTAAGCCTCTGCCTTTTGCTCAGGGCATGATCTCAGGGTCCTGGGATCAAGCCCTGCATCAGGGTCTCTGCTCAGTGGGGAGTTTGCTTCCCCCTCTCTCTCTACCTGCCTCTCTGCCTACTTGTGATCTCTGTCTGTCAAATAAATAAATAAAAATCTTTAAAAAAATATTATTTTTAATGCAGGGTTCAAACTCACAAGCCTGAGATCAAGAGTCACATATTCTACCAACTGAGCAGGCCAAGCACCCCAGAATAAAATGCTTTTTTAAAAGACGAGAATGTTAAGGTCTGTTGCATTCAGATGATAGGATAGGTCTTTTCAGGAGTGGTTAATAGTCTAAACATAGACCTGAGAGTCTGAAAAAATCTCAGGCTGGAAAAAAATTGAAGAAACCATCCTTCATGTTCACTGTAGCCACCTTCCTAGTGATGGTAGAACATTCTGTGCTGGTGGGTAAGTTGGTTTACAAGGAGGACGGAAGTACTCTTCCTTCAGAAAGGAGAACATGTTGATGGTTAATCACTCAGAAATACAAACCTCCCAAAACCTGAAGAAATATTCCTCTTCAAAACAACTATAGCATTGGGCACCTGGGTGGCTCGGTTGGTTGGGCAACTGCCTTTGGCTCAGGTCATGGTCCTGGAGTCCCGGGATCGAGTCCCGCATCAGGCTCCCAGCTTCATGGGGAGTCTGCTTCTCCCTCTGACCTTCTCGCCTCTCATGCTCTCTCTCAAATAAATAAATAAGATCTTTAGGGGGAAAAAAAGAATTAAAAAAAAAAAACTATGGCATTAAGTTTCTTTCTTGACATTAATGTTTCCACTTGGCGTTGCCACTTGGCATCAACTCATTCCTAAAGTGACAAGTAAAGTGAAGTCTGAAAAGGATAAATGACTTGTCCAATGCCCCTGAGCACGTCAGTGATATAACAGGGTCCTGAATATATATCTTTTGATTTAAATATCCTTTCAACAAATTCCTCTTTTCTGCCTCAGACAGCTAGAATTGATTACTATGATTTGCAACCTAGAACCCCAGCTTGTTCACAGGGTAGAAATAGAAACATGATAAGTTACAAAATTCTCACATCAAAAAAGAGGATATAGACCATTTTCTCACAAGACACAAGGTTTTCCTGGTACTAAATTCAAAAAGCAATTTCTCAAGGGGGGACTCATATGGGAGATGGCCAGCAGTAACATAATAGATTATGTACCTATGATGACCAGACGCTTTTTGAGAGCCAAGCACTTGGTGTTTTATATCTTGTTTACCTACAGCACCTTGTTCGTAATGACACCCAGGATATTTCTGCTGAATAAAAAAATAAATGAATAAGGTAACTTTTTAGAAACTTTTGTCAGCTGGCATTCTCAATTGGTCTTTTATCACCTTTGTCTAGGAGATACACAAAGCTTTCATAAAAACACCAAACAGCCTTTTCTTCCTTGATCCCCATATGTGCCTACCAGCATTAGCATTCCCTGCATGATCACCCACATGGTGGGCACTTCCCTTGTCTCCCAATTCTTCATTATTCCTCTTCTGTCCCTTCCATTCACCTTGTCCAAAGCCAAATGTGGAAGCCAACCTGAGATGGAGGCCATGGAGCTCAACTCTGATGACTAGACAGACAGCACCTTAGAGGTATGGGACAAGACAAGCCAATGGGCGGGGATGCCTTGGGTGGCTCAGTCAGTTGTGTGACTCTTGATTTCATCTCAGGTCATGAGCTCAGGGTCCTGAGATTGAGCCCCGCATCAGGCATGGAGCCTGCTTGAGATTCTATCTCTTCCACTCCCCCTGTCCCTCCCCACCCCTGGCACACATTTGCTTCCTTTCTCTCTCTGAAAAGAAGAAGAAGAAGAAAAGAAGGAAGGGAAGGGGGAAGGAAAGGACAGGGGGAGGAGGGGGAGAAAGAAAAAGAAGAGCCAATGGGCAGGAGTAGGCAAAGCAGGCCTGTTGCCTCAAGCCAGGAACCCTTTCTCTACATCTCTGGCTGGTTTGATAATGAGATGGAACATGACGTTAAATGCCCCCAGATAACTTCATGGCATTAAAATAAGTAGCCAAATCTAAGGTACTGAAGACTGTGAAGTATTACTCATGGGGCAGTGTGAGCCCCATCTACAAGACACTGGGCCAGGCTGTCATCCTCCTAAGATCTTGCCTTTTATCCAATATGATTATTTACAGAAGTTTTCTCCTTCTCTACTGAGTCATGTTGAGAATAAAATACTCATTTTCTTAAACTGTACAGACTGTGCATCTTAAAAACTGAACCAATAATCCAATAATATTTTCCAGAAGAGTGTTTTTTCTCAGGATTGCTAGGCAGTGACCATGAACTGGTATCTTCTATCACCTTGGATCAATCATTGCCTGGACTTCCTGGCAGACATTAGATTTCTGTTTTAAGTTGTATTTTCTCAGATACCAGGAAACTCCAGAGGATAGAAACAGCACCCCAGAAGTAAAATGTCTTGCACCCTCCTGCACTGTTTCCTAGGCAAGCTATGTGCAATTAGAGAGGATAACTTGCTCAAATATAAGGAACATGGTGTCCTAACAGGACTGTGACCTGCCCCACCACAGCCCTGTTTTGCATTGAGAAATGCAAAGAAGCAACTCCTCCTTGTGCCTGAAGTCAGTCCCCATAATAGAGTCAAATTGTTTCTATCACACCTGATACAAGGCATCCAGTCACAGAGTAGTTAGAGAAGTAATAGAAGGAATTCAGCTTGGTAGGATCCACATTTCACCATCTCCTTAATATCAAGTAATATAAAAATATGTTCCAACAGCATCAGGATAGCAGAATATTGCAGAAGGTCTGAATTAAAGCCCATTAGCTCATTAGCATTCTCATGGATGGCTGGGCAAGTTCCTTCCCCCTTCCCTTCTCACTGCCATTGCTTGAGTCTTGCTCAACAAGTCAAGGTAGTTCTCTTTAGAGAAGTTACTGCAAATAGGGAAGTGGCAAACCAGAGGTAAGGCCACCAGTGGCTTTCACTGGAGCCTTGAGGACTTACTCCTATGCTTTTTCTATGAAGCACTTATTTAAACTGAAATTTACATGTTCAGCTTCAGTCCAAGAACTGCCTGAGCCCAGACTGTTTTAAGCATGTAATAATGAAAACTGGAACTTCTTTTTTTCCAGTATCTCTCAATTTCCCAGGAAGGGAGAAAATATACTCTTGCTTGGTGGCCGGAGGATGCAAATTTACCTACTCGGCCCCCAAAGCTATTACTTTCACATATTTCCAGGCATCCAACACTCTCAGTAATAGTGTTCAGAAAGCAAAGCTTTAAACAAGTAGGGAGATAAAGAACTTGCCTGCACGCATGGCAATTTTATAAATGTTGACGTAGGTTAGCTCTCAGGTGCCTGGGAAGATGGGTAAACATGGGCCAATGCTCAACAATCATGTAGCTGTGGTTTTTTCTGTTCAAGCCAGAAGATGACAGATGTCCCCAGGCAGCGTTTACGTGGTCGCTCCAATTTCTTCTCACAAAGGAATCACATTGAAATGGCAAAATGGCATTTTAAGTGCATTGTTTGACAGGGCTGGGGGAGATGGAGTGGGAGCGGAAAGTGGGAAGGAAGAAGGAACAGAATTACACATCTGAACACCAAGTCAGGAAGCACTGTCATCCCGGCCACTTTCCTGCTCTCCCAAACACGTCACCATAATAACCACTCAGGGAGCCAGAACAAAAGACAAGCCAAAAAGTGGTGTCCAGAGAGAATCTTGACCTGAAATAGTTCACATGAGAATCTACTTCTTTAAGAGCTTCCTCAGGCTACTGCCATCTTCAAAGGACATCAGCATTATTGTCACAATCCTAAAATCAATCCACAACAGGCACTTGAAGCTCTCCTGGGGATGAGAAGGGTGTGATTTGCTTGTCCTTTCCTATTGACCACGTTTTCGTTTTCTAAAACACTCTCCTACCTTGAAGGTGGATGGCACAAAGTGGCCCAGTTACAATTCTTTTTTTTTGGAGCACCTCTCTGATATAGAAGTAGTCATAACGTCCTGCTCAAAGGGCAAAATGGGGAAGTGTGGCTGGGATGGCCAACAGGACTATGGCCTAGAAGTTGTGGGGCAGGAAGGGTACAGCCTCTTTCTCAATACCTCTTTTCTGCCCCCTACTCTGTGTCCACGAGATCCACAAAGTTCCATGGAAGTCACTGCAGCTCTTCCCCAAAACCGACACTTTGAATACCAAGATTCCCAAATCATACTAAGGAATGATTTGGGAACCACTGTTCTGTATCTTTGCATCTTGGATTGTGTATTTCCCAAAATAAGCATTTAAACAATATGAGTGGTCCCCACACTTTCATTAAGTCCCATCATTCTCACTCTCTAGCTGCGAGTGGGTATCATTAAACCCAATCAAAACCCATGGAACTGAAGCAGGGAGAGGTCTGCTGTTTTAGCTAAGGTCACACACAAGGTTGGGAAAAGCTGGGCTGGAATCCAGGCCTTCTGACCCTTTCTATCATGTCATACTTGTCTCTCAAATTTGTAACAGAATACTCAAATCTAGGAACAGTGAAAGTGCAATAATGATCCCATTCCCTTGCAGGATTTCCATCTAAATCAAGGAAGGAAAACTCAAAAGCTTTCAGGGGCCGTATCCTGTGGAGCCTGGAGAACTACAGAGCACCAGCGCCATTTAAGGAGGCAATTGTACACGAATCCAGCTCAAAGTTGCCATAAGAGCCAGGATTTGGTGTTACCAGGGATTCTAATTTTCAAGGGAATCAAGCAATCCGAGTGTGTGTGTTTGCATGTGTATGTGTGCGTGTGTGTAAGAGAAAGAAATCACCTTATCTTTTAATGTGGGCAATTAACACACACATTTTAAATGGCCGTGTGGACCAAACCAACATGTCTTTTGGCTCAGTGTGGTCCCTGGACTGCTAATTTCAGGGGATGGGCAGATGTAATGCAAGTCAATTCATTCTGGCTTGGGCCAATTATTTCTCTAACAGAGAACTCCAGCCCCACTTTCAAGGTCCTTCAAACTTCCCTCCATGTTTGATGAGGTGGTCTGTTTCTGAAGCTTCTCCTCCCTGCTCATTGCAAGTCACCTTCTCCCAAGGGAGGCCCCCCCTAGCACAAAGAAGTCTGCTCCTTTGATCCAGACACCTGGCTCGCTGCTGTCACATGCCTGGCTGAGCCTTGGTCCCCTCTGCAGAAGACCTAGGATTTCAACATTCAATGGAGCAACGTCTTTTGTAGCCTTTACAGTGTCATGCAAATGAAAGGTAGTGACCATGAGTGAATTTCCTTCCTATCAGGATTCAGGTGACCCCACAGGAAGCTTTCCCCTACCCTCCCAAACTGCTTAACACTCAGGATCTATGTCATTCACCACTCCTTTAACCACAACCCACCTCGTGGTATCTGGTGTTGCTATTGACTCTCCTGTTTTCAACTCTTCACACTGAAGATTTTTATTGCCCGAGGTAGACTGCAAGCTCTGGAAGGCAGAGATTTAGCCTGGATATTTGCCAGTGTCCACATTAGCACCTGCCTATTGTGATCATCACCAAAATATGCTGATGACATTAAGTAAACACACTGCAGACTCTTAGATGGTCTGCGTTCACTTTTTCCTCCTTTCCGGTCTCAGAGAGGGGACTGGGTCTATTGGAGAATAGACTGAGGGGTGACTTAGAGAGAAACCATGACAAGGTGGACATGGAGGAAACAAAGAAAGAAAAGTTCTCATCCTGCATTGGCCTCTGACTGATACTGAGAAGTGACCTCAGGAGACCTAGCCAAAGGTGAGGGAGACAGAGAGGTGAAATGGGAATTCTGGATCCAATAAGGACAGGATAGAATATCCTGTGTTTCTTCCCTATCCTACCCTTTCCTCCCAATATTCTTTCATGGAAAGCAAAGAACAAAAACCAAAACCACAGCAAACCCAACCCCAAAACACAAACAAGAGGGTGAAACAAGGAATTCCAGCTAGCAGTAATCTCAGACAGAGGGGAAGGTAAAGACCACCACTGAGCTGCGACCTTGTCCTTCTGATGCTTCCTGCTTGCTACCCTGACCCTCCTTGGTGTCTCAGTGACTGGCAACCCTGTTACCCTCATTCCTGGGACCTACATCTTCTAGCATGCAGATGAAAGAGCTCTGGTGTGCTGATACAATGCCCAGTGTGATGTGGGAAAGAGATCAGCAACACACCCATGACTATGATGACACCCTTGGACAAGTGCCGGTTAGAAGCATCTTCACACAAACGCCATGACTACAACTTCAGATTACGCATCAGATAGAATTGGCTCTGCTTTGTGTTTTAACTTCACGACCTGGATAATTACTTGGGCTCATTAAGTTCTTCCTTGTTGGCTAGAGTCTTGGGCTTTCCCAACTGCATTTTAGTTTTACCGATACTATGAGAGAAAAATCTGATGAACCTGAGTCTTTCTAGTGGCTCAGCCATTCTTTCCCAACCTCAGGTTTGAGAATTGTTGAGTCAAACACTGACTGCATTGTGTACACCTCTTCCCCCATCTTCCCATTCAGCAACAGCTCAGTTCCTTGTACACCTTTCCTCTCTTCTCTCTCTTATACACATCTATATCTCTTTACAAGTAGAAGGTTTTGATTTAGGAATCTACAATAGAAAGTGTGATATTGGGGCTCCTGGGTGGCTCAGTGGGTTAAGCCTCTGCATTTGGCCCAGGTCATGATCTCAGGGTCCTGGGATCGAGCCCTGCATCTGGCTCTCTGCTCAGCGGGGAACCTGCTTCCCCATCTCTCTCTGCCTGCCTCTCTGCCTACTTCTGGTCTCCCTCTCTCTCTGTCCAATAAAAGTAAATAAAATCTTAAAAAAAAAAAAAAGAAAAGAAAAGAAAGTGTGGTATTTTACTTGTCTGTGACCTAATACTGATTGGAAAACATTTGTCTCATGGACAATATAGGCAAATATTGCTTAACTGTCTCTCCTCTTACAGTATAGATAGATAGACGATAGATAGATAGATAAATAGATAGATAGATAGATAGATAGATAGATAGATAGATAGATAAAATTAAATACAGGGTGCCCAGAGAGTAAAGGACTTATTCAGGCTTACATTAGCTTGAGCCCCAGGATTAAACCCAAGTCTCCCATATTCCAAAACATTCCTCTTCCCCATGTGCTACACTGGACCCTTGTAAAGTACCATTACATCCACCTTGATGCCACTCAAGGGAGACAATCCCAGCTGCGCTTCTGAAAGGAAACATGAACAGGGGCTCCTAGTCCTCAGAAGTTATTCTGCCCTTGCTTGCTCCGACTGCTCTGAGAATGTCCACCCATCCATCCTCCCCTCCCAGTGGCCATTGGCTCCTTGCAGTGGGCCCACAGCAGGACGCTGTACAAAGGAGAGGAAGTGCTAGCTATAGCTCTGTAGAGGGCAACTGAGTATCAACAGGAGGTTCATTCCCCACAAGAAAAGCAGAACCTCAGGGAACTGGTCAGGGATCTGTTTTCCTCATCTTTTACACAATACCTCCTCTCCTATTTCAGTTGCCTTCTGAGCTTTCAGTTTTTGTTTTGTTTTGTCTTTTAAGATTTTATTTATTTGTTTGAGAGAGAGAGAGAGGGAGTGCACAAGTGGGGAAGGAGGAGAAGCAGGCTCCGCACTAAGCAGGGAGTCCGACGCAGGGCTCAATCCCAGGACCCTGGGACCATGACCTGAGCCGAAGGCAGATGCTTAACCGACTGAGTTACCCAGGTGCCCCGGTCTTTCAGCTTTTTGCTGTTATTTTCTTTTAAATACATTTCTTTTAATATTTGTACTTGTCATTTTTATAATTTTGATTTTTATCTTTTTATTTCTCATTTTCTATTTTCAATCTTGAATCACTTGCAGTATTTTCACTTTCCAGTTCATGGAGTATTTGTATTTTGTCTCAGACTTTATCTTCTGTGCTTTTTATGTTTTTAACCTTTTACCTCATTGATTTATAACCTATCTCCTATTTTAAACCTCATCCATTTGTCTTGTTATTTTAAAAAGCTTAACCTTCTACCTTTATTGGACTTGCGAGTGTATTTTTAACTGCTTGTTTACTCTTTTTTTCTTTTACATTTGATTTTCTTTTTATTTTAATGGCTTCCTATGTGTCCACTCGTCTGCCATGTAAAAGCTTAGCATTATTCAGCAAGTAGGGCAAGAGACAAGAACTCAGATTTAGCTTTCAAAAATATTTTGAAAGATTTCAAATGCCTTTTTCCCTTTGGCTTTCTATACACCCCCTGACTTTTCCTTAAATTAACCTTATTTTAAGGGTGGCTTTTAAAATTAAGGTGTTGTGAAGGAAGTTAGAAATATGGAAAGAGGAGCCTAGAATAAAGCCCATGATCCTGGGGTGGAACCAGATGTATTAGTACAAACTCATGGCATGTATGTGTATATGTGTGTATTCTATATGTATTTACTTAAATACACACACACATATGAAATATAGCATATACGTATCTGTATATGTATGTACATAGTCTCACAAATGTATTTATTTCATAGCTCTATCTACTGACAAAGCAATAAAACCCCAGTAACGATGAGCCTATCTATGGCCCAGAGCTGGGTTTCTAAACACCACTCTCCATTAAAAAGAACCAGGACTCCTTGGAGAAATGACTGCTTCTAGGGCTGAGGCAAGGGAAGTACAAGATAAACCTGAAATATCTTGCTGTGTCCAAAAGAAAGCTTGAATAATGATGTATCAAAAGAACAGTGGACCCAGTTTGGAGGATTTCCCACTGGCCAAATCTGGGATATTTTGACTATCAAAATAAATAATGATAATAATAAATTATAAGCCACTGAATAAAAGAACCCATGAATCCATACAGGAACAAATAAATACATACATACATGAGGGAAAGTTCTTCCTTACAGCAGAATGCCAACTAATGAATGTAGAAAGAATGATGGGGTAAAAAATCACCATTTTGCAGCTATCATAATAATAACTGATTCAGGCAAGAACCAATTTTATATATTATTTACATACATATGTAAATAATATATATAATATTATATAATATATAAAAAATAATTTTTACATATATGTACATATGTAAAAGTTTGAGAATAATAGGATATACACATAGTCTCAAAATATCTCTTTACAAGTCACTTTCTAATTTTAAAAGGAAAAAATTCATTTTACAGTAGAGATATCTGGAAGATAGCAATTTCAACCATATGACTTCTGCCATGATGTTCTGTGAAGAAGAATATCATTTCTATAACTTTCCTACTGAAAATACATAATCTGAATCTAATCGTAGGTAATATCAACTAAACTGAAATTGGAGGTCTTTCTCTAAAATAACTGGCTGTACTCTTCTAAATACATCAAGGTCATTTATGACAAATAAAGACTAAGGAAGTGTTCCAGATTAAAAGAGACTGAAAAGACATGGTAACTCAATGCAATGTGTGATCCCAGTTTGGATTTGGGCAAGGTGGGGGTGCATATAGCTATAAAGGACACTACTGGGACAATTGACAAATTTCAACACGGACTATCAATGAGATAATAATAGTGTACGAATGTTGGGGCACCTGGGTGGCTCAGTCAGTTGGGCATCTGCCTTGGGTTTGGGTCATGGTTCCAGGGCCCTGGGATTGGAATCGACCCTAGATCAGGCTCTCTGCTCAGTGGGGAGTCTGCTTCTTCCTCTCTCTCTGCCTGCCCATCCCCCTGCTTGTTCTCTCTCTCTCTCTCTCTGTGTCAAATAGATAAATAAAATCTTTAAAAAAAACAATGTATATATGTTAAATGTTTTGATTTTGATGACTCTATAATTATGTAAAGGAATTACTTTGTTCTTAGAAAGTCATACTGAAGTATCTGAGGATAAAAGTCTATACTAACCAAATCTGGGATATTTGGGACATCAAAATAGATAATAGATAATGATAGTAATGAATTACAATCCAGTTAATAGAAAGAGGAATCCATGACTCCATATAAATATAAACAAATACATAAAAGGAAGTGAATAGCTCTTTCTTACAGTAGAATTCCCTCAAATGGCTCAGAAAGAGTATATGTGAGTGAAAGTACACACACAAGTGACAAAGCAAATGGGGGAAATTATAACAATTGGTGAATCTCAGGCAAGGAGAGTTTGAATGCAGTGGGCCAGTACCAGGTACTCAGATGGAGAGGAAGGTCGGCTGAAGATGGGGAAGAGCAAGATGGCACTTCACTTTACTCTACTCTTGTGGAAGGAAGACAATGAAGGATTCTTTTCTGGGCTCCACTCTCCAGGCATCATCTAATATATTTCTTTCCAGATTGTTCCGTGTCCCTCCTCAGCAAAGTCACAGCAAAAGTCAAACTCTTCTAGAGTACATTGCCTTTCTTTTTTTCTTTTCTTTTCTTTTCTTTTTTTTTTTTAAGAGAGAAAGAGTGAGAGAGAGAAAATGAGCTGCAGGAAGGGGATAGAGGGAGGAGAGAGAGAATCTTAGGCTGAGCATGGAACACAATGCGGGCTCGATCTCACAACCCTGAGATCATGACCTGTGCCAAAATCAAGAGTTGGATGCTTAACCAACTGAGTCACCCAGGTGCCCCTGAATTGTCTTTCTCTATGAGATATTGCTAGCCAGAATGGGGACTATTTCAACTGTTCAAAAAAACATAATCAATCATGCCTCCTTTGGCCAGCTGCAACATAGGTCCACACAGGAAATCAGAAAGGCCTGTTTCAGTCCAGATCACAGGCCCAGTGTAATCCCTGGACAACACTTCCCAGTGTACAAGATGGTGGCTGAGGCAGGCTGTCTCAGATCCACCATCTGGCCTCTTCAAGGGAAAAAAGATGTTATGGAATGGATGAATCCTGAAGGACAAGTCAGTCAAACTTCAAAACTTTGGCTTCAGTAACAATGTAACTTTCTGCTCCACATCTCTTATTAGATCTCCTTAAAGGATTCCCTTGAGGGTTATTGTACCATCTCTCACAACCAGTTTCAGAAAGTGGTTTTCCTCTCAGTTCTTTCCTCTTTGACTGAAGAATGAGACCTTCAGGCCACCCAAACCCACTGCCAAGAGACACCATACTCTGGGGAAATTCTTGACTCCATGCATAAATTACTCAGCACTGAGCCTCACCCTGGTACCTGACCCAGAAAATCTGAAGCGTTCCCTAATTCCAGAAATTGGTTGGGTGCTCCACCTTGGACTGGATGAGCTTGACTTGCAAGATGTGAGAAAGGAAAGGTTACCTGAGGAAATAGCTTAACTGGTGAAATGCTCTAAATCTTCAGTTGCTTTCCTTTGGGCTCGTAAGTTCCCTGGTGTTTACCCCTTCATGAATAAGAGTCTCTAGAAAGATAGTAGTGTGGCAAAGGTAAAGAATTGAATGTGTTGGCTTTTTAAAATGGGTTCTAATATCTTGTTATAAGAAACCTCCATTTTAAGACATTAATCTCTCCACATTAGTGTTTTAAATTTGGATGACTATTAGAGAAGAAAAGAGGAACAAGAAATACATAGCCTCAAAATATTGCTCTACACTTAATATTTACTAATTACAAATGGAAAATATAGTAACCTTACAATAGAAACATCTGAAAAATACCAATTCAAACCATGTACCTCCTGATATAATGTATGGGAAGAATACAATAACACTCTGGAATTTTCAAAATGAGTGAGATCTTCTTTCTTCTTATCTCTAGGCTACTTTTGAGCTCCACTGCTCATGTAGCTGGAACCTGTTCTTTCCAGTTCTCATTAATTCCTTTGGAAGTTGGACATCATTGTCTTGACATCTTGCGCACATTCACCTTACCTATCCACAAATTTCTCATCATTTTTCTCTCCATATCATCTTTTTATTATGTTGTTTAAGTCTCAAATCTTTCTGTATCTTCCATGGAAGAGTTGGTTGTCTCTAAGACTTGAGACACCAGGATTTGTAGTAAATGCAATGAGATTCTGCCAGGAATCATTTAGTAATGAATGGGTTACTTTCCTGTAGTTTCAGGATGTTCCTTTAGAGACTCACTAAAATTCATTATGAATAGAGTACAGTGGTACTAAGCAATAGCTTATCAGAAAAAAAATGGAAGAAAAATTTTACTACACATCTTCCCAAAGGTTAGAACCAAGTTTATACTAGAGCCAGGTGTTGTTTACTTACTACTATCCTTAGAGTTAGCTGAGGATGGGTGGAAAGAGTCAAATTTCCTAAGTTTTAAGTCTAAGTATAACCATCCTGAAGTCAAGTCTACATTCACACTTTTCTGGGTTGGTTAGAAAGTCTGAGGATGAAGAATAAGTTGAGGGTCTTTCAGCTTCTATTAGTGGTCTGTTGCCATCCTATGACCTTTCAAAATTTGGCCTCAATGCCGAGAGAAAGAAATTTCTTTGCTCCCTTCCTTCTGGCTGGTTGCTAATAACTTAAAACTTGCCTTACTCACACTAGGTCTCAACCACATGCGACTTTCTCTTCCAGTACACATTACAAAATAATTTAAAAGAGCTAGGGACTGCCAGACAGGAAAACCAAAACAAAGCGAAACAAACAAAACTATAAAACTTACATCATGCTAATCAGAAAAACTATCTGGGAGTTTTCAAATTTTAAATATTATTAAAACATTTTATCACATTATAAAATACTTTATGATTAATCTATGTGATAATATCAGAAATTGACCATAGATGTAGAAATGAAGACAGATTCTGGAACATTTTTTTTATTTTTTAAGATTTTTATTTATTTATTTGACAGAGAGAGAGAGAGAGAGAGATCACAAGTAGGTAGAGAGGGGGGGAAGCAGGCTCCCTGCTGAACAGAGAGCCTGATGCAGGGCCTGATCCCAGGATCATGATCTGGGATCATGACCTGAGCCGAAGGCAGAGACTTTAACCCACTGAGCCACCAGGTGCCCCAGATTCTAGAACATTCTTGTCAGAGCAATGAATTTGATAAATGAGGTCTTAGAAATCTAGGTTTTGCTCAACTGCTGATCTTGTTTTCCCTGCTCTGAAAACCCAAGTGACTTTGTAGATGTCAGGCTGCTTTCTTGCTGGATCTAGGTAGTGCTCCTTGTATTGAACAACTGCTTTGTATGAAGAAATCTGACCAAATAAAGTCCCCAAGAAGACTTCCTACCCGCAGAAGTGTTAAAGAACCGCTTGGAAGAGTACACTCAGGTCCTTGTTCGTATATCTTTATCAACTCTACAAATATTCTAGCACCCAGCTAAAACCATTATGAACTGCATCACAGTTTTTAAAATTATCTCAACTTAAAAAAAAAGAAAACTATCTCAACTACTATTCCCACGATACAGAATCAGAGTGTTAGCAAAGGTAGTCCCCAAAAGCAATCACCCAAAGGTGGTGGGTGTCCCCTACGTATATGTCTCAAGATCAGGAAGTCCATTTTCTTTATCATCACTGCCAAATCTCTGAAAACCCACATGGCAATGACCACTGGAAGGGTCCCACTTTGCAGCAGGACTAACCTAGCCCTAACTGCCAAGAAACTAAGAAGCAAGAAATGTCCCCAGGCTTTCTGGTGCTCTCCAGCCTCCCCCCACACCCAATCACACCACTAGCACATCCTATTAGCTGCAGCTGAACATGATGCTTCTGCAGTGTCCAAAAGCCAACATCACTGAGAACTTGTGTGATGGACGGACTCAGCTAAAGAGGGCTACAAGTTGTGACCAGAGAAAGGGACCCTACAGAGAGCAGCATGCCTGTTTCCTTTTTGATAAGTTGCAAGTTTAGGTGTAGAAAGCCAGTATTTTATTCAGGAAAGGTGACCTTAAGGCATAGTTATTCCACGACTGATCACTGACAAACTCTGTATTAACTTATAAATAAATATCTTCATTCTACACAAGTTGGTATCTGCTCTTTTTGGATTTCTTCTTTCTATGTCTGTAGATGAGAATTGCCTGTGGTTGGAGATCACAAGGTCATTATAATATTGACCTTCATTATTGATGCTTAATGAGAACCTGCTCCTTAATCCACTCTCAGAGCTAGGATCTATAACTGATCAGGTGGAAACTGTATGTATAAAAGATGTTTTACTGTTTTCTACTTGTTTGGACTTTGTTTTCTACTTGTATGTATGTATATATACATGTATACCTTTTTTTTCTTTTATAGAGAGAGGGAGAGAGAGAGAGAGAGAGAATCCCATGCCAGCTCCACGCCCAGCACAGAGCCCAACACAAGGCTTGATCTCACAACCCCGAAATTATGACCTGAGCCAAAATCAAGACAAAATAACACCTAACTGACTGAGCTTCGCAGATGCCCCACATGTATATCATTATTGGTTAGACTGCATATGTGCCCTGTCATGGAATAGAGAAGGAACAATACTCTCGCACACAGATCTTATCCTTTCACTGTTTGGAATATAGGGCCCTGCTATAAAACTACCGCTACAAAGAAGGGTCACCTTCAAGTCAGTTATTATAAAATAAAGTCATCATTTTGGCTAGGCATCTCGCTTACATTTAGATTCAGGAGCCAGTGTACCTGGATTTGAATCCCACCTCTGCCACTTACTAGTTACATGACTCCTCTGTAAGATGAGGATGATAACAGTATCTACTTCAGGTGATTGTACTAAAGGTTAACAATGTTGGTTTATGTGAAGTACTTAGAACAATACAGCACAGAGTAAACCCTAGGTAAGCAGTAGTAATGATTATTGCTATTTGACTGGAATGCAGTATAGTCAATCATCTAGCATGTTAACTCATTTAGGTACCCATATATAGATATTTCTTAATAACCAATTTATTGCCAAGGTGAGAGTTTGCAATACCTGATTTCACTTTTTCCCAAACTAAAATTAGTGTAGCCACTGGCCTATTGACCACCCTTTTGACTGTGCACAGCTCCTTAACCAAAACTACTCAAGGAGAGCTACTTGGCCATGTCCTCCTTAAGTACTTCTTGGCCCATGGGAAGGTAAGGTGTCTTCAATTTATGCTCCTCTAGTTTCAGAAGTACCTAGCTATATGGCTGTGTTCCAGGTACTACCCACAGAGTATCAACGCACACTCACTGTTCTCAAAATGCATCAGAAACTCAAATGGAAAAACCATACTTATGAAAGTTTGCCTGAAGGATATCAAACTCCTCAAAATGATTAAATAATAATAGTAGTAATAATAATCCTATAAGGATTTTTATTAGGGTCATTAGGGTCATCGTCCTTTTCATGAAAAGGTATCGTCTCAAAAGGAATTCAAGGAGAAATTTTCTCTCTGAGCTCAGTATCAGAAATGATAATAAAACACTAATGTTCACTGGGCGCTATTGAGAAATTATTAATTTTCAAAGTTCTCTTTGTGTATTAACTCATTTAATCTGTGAAACAATTCTGTGAGTGCATAACATAATTATCTTTGCTTTAAAGGTGAGAAAACAGAAACACAAAGCAATTAAGTAACTTGCCCAAATTATATAGCTAGAAAGTTAGAGAGACAGGATTGAAACTCAGATAGTCCAGCTCCAAGGAATAGCCTACAAGCCACCACCCTTTACTGCCCCTTGGAGAATTTGTGCTGCTCCTGAACTGCCAGTTTGGTTTAATCTCTTGGATTTTGGTGAATCATGAAATTAATTTGAATTCATTGCTAGAAATTTCACAGCCAAACTATTAGCCATGCAAGAGGTCTTATGGCATAAATTTTGCATCACAACCTAAATTATAACTTTTATCTTTTGTTTATTATTACATTTTTTTGTTTGTCTCGTTATCTTTATCCACTTACGAAAATCATGTGTGCCTGATATCAATACCTGTCAAGAAGAGTAAGGAAAGAAACATTGCCAGCCAGTCTTAGTCATGAGCATAGATGTAAAAATATTAAAAACATTAACAATTTCACTTAACCATGTATAAAAAAATCATAATCAGATTGGATTTACCTCAGCAATGCAAGGATGATTTATCATTAGAAATGCATGAATAATAAAATTCATCATATTAACAAATTAAATGAGAAAAACAATAAAAACACCTGAATTCATGCAGGTAAAAAAGTATATAATGAAATACAGCTTCCATACATAATAAAAAATTTTAACAAACTTGGAATCAAAGAGAAGTGTCTTCCGTTCTATTAATAAGAGTTCCCATTATCTCCCTTTGTATTCAACACTGTACTGTGCCTAGTCAACAGAGAAAGGCGAGATAAAGAAGGAATAAAACAACCATTATTTAGTGATGATATGACTGCATATGCAGAAAATAAGAACTCTACAGGTAAATTACCAGAATTAATAAGAACCAGTATGCAAAACTCAAATGCGTTCTACATATCAACAAAAACAAATACAAATAAAAATTTAAAGAGATACCATTCTCCTGCACTGTATGTTAACTAACTGGAATTTAAATAAAAACTTGAAAAAGAAAAAGAGGGAAGAAAAAGAAAAACAGAGATACCATTTTCAATAGCATTTTAAAGAGATCTTTATGGAGATAACTAAAATCTTAGCAAAAGACATTTTTAAAAAACTAAATAAAAGTAGAAATGTATCAAGTTCATGGATTGAAAAACTTAATAATTTAAAGACGTCAGTTTTTCCCAATTGAGGTCATAGCGGTCAAAATCCCAACCTTTTGCTTATTTGTTTGTAGAACTTCACAAGTGGATTCTAAAATTTATTTGGAAGTACCCAAGCCAAAAAGAGACAAAATCCTACTGATAAAAGACCTGGTGAAGTAAATCATTCTACCAGATATTAAGATCTTTTATAAACTATAGACTTTGGAACGTATAATATTTGTGTGGGAACAGACAAACAAGTGGATGGAATGAAATAATAAATCCAAAAATGATCCCATACACATAAGGATGTTTGATATCTGGCATAGTTGATCCTGTAAATTAAGAAAAAACAGACTTGGAGTAGCTGGGTGGCTCAGTGGGTTAAGTCTCTGCCTTCCACTCAGGTCATGATCCCAGGATCCTGGGATCGAGCCCCACATCAGGTTCTATGCTCCACAGGGAACCTGCTTCCTCCTCTCTCTCTCTCTGCCTGCCTCTCTGCCTACTTGTGACCTCTGTCTGTCAAATAAATAAATAAAATCTTAAAAAAAAAAAAAAGAGAGAGAGAGAAGAAAAAACAGACTTGTTTGGTAAATGGCGTTAGGACAATTATCCAAATGGAAAAATGGAAAATTTGGATATCTACCACATGCAAATATCATGTCCAGGATATAAAGTCCCAAAGGCAAATAATAAAATATGAAATTTTTAGGTGAAAATTTAGGAGAACATCTTAATTACCCATGGATAGAAAAAGAGTTTGTAAATAAGACCAGAAACACAATCCATAAAGCAAAAGCTCAATAAATTTGACTGCATCAAAATTAAGTAAGAACTTCTATTTACAAATGATTCCATAATAAAGGAGTAAAGGAGACAAGACATCATGAGATGGAGAAAATGTGGGTAATTCATATAAGCCACAGAAGAACCATAACCAGAATACTTAAATAACTCCTATGAATCCATTTTTCAAAAGGCAAACAACTCAGAAAAGAGCTTTGAGCAGTTACCATCACAAGAGAAAGCCTGAATGACCAGTCAACATAGGAAAGGATGCTGAATTTCATTAGGAATCAAGGAAACACAAATGAAACCACCACGAATTACAATTTTCTAGCCACAAGATTGACAAAAATGTAACATTTCACATAATATGCATTGGTGAGGGTGGGGAGCAAAAGCACCCCCCACACACTGCCGGTGAGAAGGAAATCAGAGCCGTCTTGGAAAACAGTTTGACATTACCAAGCATGGAAAGGCAGTGAAGTCAAATACGGCAAGGTCATTACATGGAGGCACAGAAGTGGTTTAACTGGTGGGGCAAATTAAAGCACAAGGTCAGCAAAACATGGATGGTTCACCGTTGGTTCTGCCTCCCACCAAGTGGGAAGGGACAGGGCACTGCCAGGCGAAGCAGGGAGCTCTGCTCCAGAGGCAGGAGCCCATGAGAATGGCCTTGCTAGTGGGTAGAATGTGTGTTATGGGTGGAACTTGATCCATTCAGAGAGTCATCTGGCAACACCACTGCTAGCATCCCATGACCTTATGGGAAATTGGGTGGGGGCACAGGCCCTTCTGAATTAAATGGGAGCTCCTCAGGCCAGCCCACTGGGTGCCGAGCAACAGGAACTCCCAGGGGCATTTATCAGACAATCACACTTGTCTCTTCTCAACTAGTAAAGCTGACCATATGCACCACGGGCCAGTAATCTCACTGCTAAAAGTATATGCCCCAGGGAATTTCTTATACCTGCATAATATTGTACATGTGCAGTGATGTTAATAGCTGTGTCACTTATAAGAACAGAAACTGGAAACAACCCAAATATCTTTAGTAATAGCCTGCGTAAATGAACTATGGCATATTCAAATGCCAGAATACTATAGAACAGAGAAAGTAAATGAAATTCAGTTACTTGAACCAATTATTTTTTAAAGATTTATCTATTTGACAGAGAGAGAGAGAGAGAGAGAGAGAGAGAGACCATGAGTGGGGGGAAGGGCAGAAGGTGAGAGAGAGCAGAAGCTCCTCACTGAGCTGGGAGCCCCAAAGCTGGGCTGGATCTCACAACCCTGAGATCATGACCTGACCCGTATCCAAGAGCCGCAGGTTTAACTGATGAGCCACCTTTAATGAGATAATATTTAGAATAAGAATTCAATCATAGAATTCAAAAAAGGCAAAACAAAAACCATATGTTATTTAGGGATACACTTGTAAATGGTAAAATTGCTGTCGAGGGCCCAAAGGGAGCTTCTAAAACACTGTCTGTTGTAATACACAAGTGTTTGCTTCATTATTATTATGCTTTCCCCAGTACATATGATTTTTTACACTCTTCCGTTAATTAAGATATTTCATGACGATTTTAAAAAAAAGAGAAGAAATTACAAGTATACAAAAAACAAAGAGAAACCTTTGAGCCAGACTTCAATTACTGTCCTTGAGATAAATTTCCAGGAATATTATTGCAAAGTCAAAAAGCAGAGACCCTCTTGGAGGGTCAGCACGTATACACACTCCAGCAGAACCCCTTATTTTACGTTATTCTTTTCTTCTTTTCTTCTGATCCTTCCCTCTTCTGGACCAAGGTGAAGCCTCAACAAACCAAGAAGAAGGTGAGGAGGTGGGACTAGACCCGGGAGCAGAGCCCCATGATGCCTGTGTGGGGCTTTTCCCCAGCAGAGACACAGCTTAGGGTCCCAGGCAGGAGACATGCAAATGTGGAGTGGGGGAAGCATCTCAGGATCGAAGCTCTGGAGCCCTTATGAACCCACACAAAGAACCAAGAAGTCTTTACCCGTCAGCCTGTGAATATTGGGCTGCCCTGCCTGTCCCCAGCTGGAGGCCTTCTTGGGCCACCTATTCTCAGCTTGCCCATCCGCCTGGAACTTACTGCAGCCTCGCTGGATGTGTGCACGCAGTTCATGATTGGCTCCTCTTGTCGAAAAGTGCTGTGACTTCAAAACCACCGCTAACTAGTAGCAAGAAGTCTGACATAAACATTCTAAGACATCCTTCCGTTTTTCAAAGGTTTTGCAAGGTATGGAAAGAAATAGTGTAGAATAAATACTCCTCAGCCCTCTTGTCTTCTGCCTAGCGTGGGCCCAGGGACCAGTCTGAAGACACACCCACTGCACCCTCCACTCCTCACTAGCCGAGCCCTTCCCCAGCAGAGGGGGGAACTCGTCTCAAGCCCTGTCTTCCCCTTTCCCCATTTCATTGTGTCCATGCACCTTTTATCCTCAGCACCAGCGTGGCGACTGGACCCTACTGCTGGCAGAAGCCACCCAGGAAAACTCCTGGCACCCTACTGTCTTTACTCAGAGGAAAACAGGTGTTCCAATTGTCAATGAAACCTGTCAAAAGCCACAGAGAGGGCAGGAAGAGGCAGGATCATTAGTCTTCTGAATCCCATTCCTACTGCCGAGGCAGGAAAGTTGCAGTAACAGCTGTATTGTACACCAGCTCTTGGAGTCTCAAGCCTGCATCTCTGCCCTGGCAGAAACAAAATGAACTAATTAAATGCTTGCCACTGGCTTATTTTGGAAACCTCATGGAGTGTGCGAGAGCCGGAATGAATTTCAGGCCACTATTGATTGCTTCAGATGCAGAGGAAATCATCCAAGCATGGGAGGAAGGTGAGGAAGCTAAACCCATGGCCGAGGGTTATTAATATTGTAATGCTTTTGCTTATTGGCGCAGAAAAGCAACTCTTGGCTATAAGGGACTAAAGCTTTAAGGCTATAATGGAGGAGAGTAAATAGAATCCTTCAAGGTTGAAGAAGAGTCCAACCAAATACTCCACCTAATTGCTTTGGAATAACCAAGATCACCCTGCTTACTGTGGGAGAAAGAAAATCAATAGATTGTATTTAGAGGAAACTAAAGGCACAATTGGGTCATTCTCTGTGTGGCTAGTAGAGAGTGGCTACCTTGGCACAGATCCCCAGAGGGACAGCAATTAAGTGAAAAGCAGCCCATGATGCCTAAAATAATCTAACAACTTTTTAAATATCAAATGGTTGGTTGCAAAACCTAAAGGCTTCCGATGGTCTAGAGAGCTACCTGTTGTTGAGAGGCTGTTGGAAGGCATGTGAAACTTTGCTCACCCTCTCTCCAGCACGTATTCCAAAAAAGCGTGAGTTAATCCAGCGGTCAAACTGATAAGGTTTTTAGGTCACAGCATTAGTCTCAGTCACAGAGATTTCAAGGAACCAAATTAAATCTCTCCTATTTCTCACAAAGAAAAATTTCTTGGGCTTTCAATCCAGAGCTTGACCTGCCCAACCTTCGAACTTTCTTATCCAAAGCTACTTGGCATTGTCTGTCACATGATAAAATCACTTCAGGGAACACAGCATGCTTCACAGAAATATGTGCTTTCCTCCCATAGTTGGCACCGAGCAAACATAGAACCACCTGGCCTCGAGCTGTGACCATTCCCACCCGTCACCTCTCTGTATGTACCTGTTAGTGGTCACCTTTGGGAAGTAACTAACATTTGGGAGAGCCTCGGCCTGGGATTCAGTTAGACATTTAAAAGAGGCATCTTATCTGTTTCCAAAGTAAGTTATGGACCAAGCTATTTCCAATACAGTATCAAACTAAACGATACTTCAGAATTAAGTAAAGTACAACTCTTTTATAATACGGATTTTCTTTTTTTTTTTTTAAGATTTTTATTTGTTATTTATTTATTTATTTATTTATTTGTCAGAGAGACAGAGAGCACAAGCAGGGGAGGGAAGGGCAGAGAGAGAGGGGGACAAGCAGACTCCCCACCGAGCAGGGAGCCCGATGTGGAACTCGATCCCCGGACCCTGGGATCATGACCTGAGCCGAAGGCAGATGCTTAACTGACTGAGCCACCCAGGCATCCCTATAATATGGATTTTCAAGACCATTCATTCATTTTATGTTAGGAAAAAAAAAAGTGTACTTTCATTCCCGGTTAGCAAAAGAACATGTGATTTGATATGTGGATTTTATCTTAAAGTCTGCAGCTCATTGTTTCCACTGACCCTTCCATTCAGTCAGTCATCAGTCTCCAAAGCCTCTGCTCTAAAACCTGTTGGATCCTCACCCTCCTCCTGTTCCTCTGGCTTCTGGCACAGCCTCCTCCCTCCTCAGGGCTCTGTCTGGTGTCCTGGCCCCACCTCAGGCCTTGGCACAGCCTCCTTCCTGCCTCTTATATCCTCCATAGCTCTCCAGTGCTTAGGGAAGAAGTCCAAACCCTTCAGGGGCATGTGACCCCTCACACACCCCCTCACCTGCCACAGGCTCATCTTTCTCTGCTATCCAGTCTCCTGAACATCTAGGACAAGCTCAAGTCCCCTTTCCTCAAACAGGTCTGCCGCTTCACTTCTCTGCCCTTTTTAACACAGCACTCTGCCTAAGCAACTTTTCTTTGCTCCTTTCCCATGAAAAATTCTACGAATTCAACACTGTTCCTCCCTACTTCCTGAAGCCTCCCCCTTTCTCTCTCTCTCCTGTACTTCCATGGCTTTCTGGAAGATGTTTCTCATCCTGAGCACACGATCAGCTCCTTGAGGGTAGGGCCCTTACTAGGCTCATCTCTGTGTCTCCTCTGGGCTTCCCTCGGTGTCCTGCACATGAAAGCTACAGGCACATCTTTGCTGAAAGGAGATATATTCTACTGGATTTCCAGAGAAGTGATCTTATGCCCAAGACTTCAGATTGGGAGTCTCAGCTCCACTGTATACTTTACAAGAGACGGCAATTCAGGGAAGGGCAATGCAACATCCACACCCATTTATTTTACAAAAACATGTATCTTGTCACCAGGTTTGATGTCTCATATTGATACGGCTGTGTTGACATGGCATCTTTTCATTGTCACATATTTTACCAAGGAGATGCTTCTTTGCATCTCTATCAGAGAAAAGTGCTCTTGAAAATGTCTTCTCTAAACTGGAAGATTAAAGCTACTTCTGTCTCAGAAACTATAAAGCTACCTGTCCATCTGCTTTGGCTCTTTGTCATAAAAAGTGGCACCACTCACCCTACAGCTGTATCCACTCAACAGAGTTCCATGAGGGGGGGGGCAGTATGGACACAGTGACTCGCACAAACTAGGCACTCGGGAAGTGATTGCTGAATTACAATTGTTACAATTGTTGATCTATTTTTTTTTTTAAGATTTGTTTATTTATTTGACAGAAGGAGAGAACACAAGCAGGGGGAACAGCGGAGGGAGAAGGAGATGCAAGCTCCCCACTGAGCAGGGAGCCCAACACGGGGCTTAGTCCCAGGACCCTGGGATCATGACCTGAGCTGAAGGCAGACACTTAACTGAATGAGCCACCCAGGCGCCCCTGCTGGTCTACTTTTTAGAAATATTCAGGGAGTACTTCTCTGCACTATTAGTAGCTTTCCTCCTTGCTATTGGATCTGGTTGATGGTTTAGTAACACACTCCACTTTCAACTCCAAGGCAGGACATAGTAACCCTTGCTAGCACATGGCTTTATTATGGTTTGGTTTGTTTCAAGTGTTGCTATTTTTTTAATCTTTTTTTTTTTTTTTTTAAGATTTTATCTATTTATTTGACAGAGAGAGATCACAAGCAGGCAGAGAGAGGAGGAAGCAGGCTCCCTGCTGAGCAGAGAGCCCCATGCGGGGCTCGATCCCAGGACACTGAGATCATGACCTGAGCCGAAGGCAGTGGCTTAAACCACTGAGTCACCTAGGCACCCCATTGCTATTTTTTTAATGTCTACATTGTTATTATGTATATTCATATGGTATAAAATTTGAAAAGGAATACACATATATTAAATAGAATAGATCACATGGCATAAAATTCTAAAAGGACCAATACTAGAAGGGAAAATTCTTCCCCTTCCCCTTGTCTTCCCCCCCCCTTCCTTGAAGGCAATAAACATTGCCTGTTTTCTGTCCTTCTAGAGATAGTCTGTGCAAATACAACCAACTCATTTTTTTTCCTTTTCACACATTTGTTAGCATATTATGCACACTGTTCTGCACTTGCTCTTTTCATTTAATTTACTTAAAGATAGTTTTGCATCTGTCCATAAGAGCATTCTCTTTCTTTTTAAGATGCATAGTCTTCCATTGTGGCTCTAAATTATTCCTCCAAGTATGATGGGTGGAATGCCCAGGCCCTGAGACATTCAGGTCACTTCCTGGTAGCTTCCATAAGACACATGCCATGGGTAAACCACAAGGCAGCCTAAGTTTCTTGAAAAGAAGTATTGCCATGGGGCATCCGGGTGGCTCAGTCTTACACATCTGACTCTTGATCTCAGCTCAGGTCTTGATCTCAGGATTGTGAGTTCAAGTCCTGTGCTGGGCTCCACACTGGGCATGGAGACTACTTAGGAGAAGAGAGGAGAGGAGAGCTAAAAGGAAAGGGAAGGGAAGGGAAAGGATAAGATTACCCCTTGTGTATCTGGCACAGACATGGACTGAAGCTATATCATACCATATCTAGCTAAGCCAATTGGCCCAAAAGACTTTATGAAAGTAGGAAACTATAGTTATGACCACCATTCCACCAATAGGGCTATATATTCTGAATATAGGGTTATATATTCTAAATCTAGCTTTTGGGTAATGACTCAAGACGAACATACTACTTCCTTAGGATCTGCTCAGTAAATTTTAACTTAATAGGAGTAGACTCAATGAAATAATTACTGGTGAGATACACTTGTTCAGCCTTACCATCTTTGTACCATTTAGGCTTTCTAATAGACTAATAAGTCTATTAGTCTATAATGACTTAGCTACAAGTTCATCTCCACCAAAACCCTTGTATGTTTTATGATTAGAATAAAAATCAATACAATTCTGGAAGATATATTTAAGCTGATTTCTCTCTTTTTCATTCTCTTTCTCTCTCCTCCTCTACATTGTACGTTACATTAGCCGTGACGCTGGAGCAAACTCGGGCTGAGTTGCCTGCGTCAGAGGCCTTCGACTCCAAACTGCCTGCGTCTGGAACATGTCCCCTGGGTGACATCCAGTTTGTAGATCCCATAAGAGCCACTATGGGTGTTCTCTGTCCACAGCAGCACACTGCCAATGGCAGTCGGCTCCCTCAGGACAGCTCAGCTGCCTTTGCCTGGGAAACACACACACACACACACACACACACACACACACACCCCGCTCAGGTGCATTTTATTTACACAACATGGCCTATACTTTGAGTCAGACCACTTCACTGGTGGCCTCAGAACTTCAGGAAAATCCAGCCAGCCTGTTTTGAAAGGTGGAGGAACAAAAGAGGAAAAACCTCATCGCATTTACATAGACAACTGAAGGGACTTTTTTTTTTTTTTCTGCCCCATTGCAGGGAAGATTGTTGGGTGGTGTCTTTCCCCTTTCGAAGTCACATTCCAACATTTGGCATATGCTCCTATTTCTTCTCCTCGGCTAGATGTAGTCTTTTAGCTCCTTGGCTCACATCCCTCCTTGACTTCCATTTATTCCACGTTCCCTTCCCTGTGTTAATGGTTAACAGAGCATGTACTGTAAATTAGCATTTATAAAAATCAATTATACTGCTTCATAAGACAGAGCAGAAACTTAGATTGTCTTCACCAGATCATTTGTATTTATCTGTTAATTATAAACCTTAATTGTCTCTTTTTATCATATTAATTTGCACAAATTGTACAACTTCAGAGTTTAGCAGTTTTCAAGCCCTTGAAATACAATTATTCTCTTAACATTCTTTTCAGAAACATGGTATTCATTAATGATTAGGTTAGTAAAAATTAGCAGTTCTGATAATTGGCCTTGGCTTCTCCTTGGCTTTTTTTTTTTTTTCTTTCTTTCCCCACTAAAATCCTGGTTCTCACAATTATGTATGCCTGTTAGCCTCTTACTGTGCCCAGCTCTGTTTTAATTGGACTTCATGGCCCATGAGATTTCACAGGGTTTTGGCTCAAAGTAGAATACAGTTCTATCCCAGTGAACTTATTCCAAGTAGGTTTGACTCTTTTCCCCTCTCCCCAGCAGAACCTACACTTTGGTCCCCAGGGATAGTCTGCTTGCCCCAACCTTCGACATAAAAAGACTTCTATATGAAGGAAGGAAAAAGCTTTCCCAATTTCATCTCCATTTGTGAAATCGCTGCCCTCCTGCATTTTGCAAGTTGGTGAGCAAGCTAAGGAAGATGGGGATGTCCCCAGACACCTCTCAATTATGGCTGTTTCCACTCAATGTGGCAGCCACTTAGGAAGAGTCATAAGACACAGGACACGGATCCAAAGGCCAAAATAAACTTTCTTCTTTCAATAGGCTGCACGAATCTGAGTTCTGTGAGAAAAGTGATCCAGACTGAGGAGCAAGGCATCCTGACTGCCCTGGAACCAAGTGGCTGGCTTCCTGCCTTGGGCACAACAGGCAAGTTCCAGATGCCTTCCATCCAATTTCAATGATGCTGACAGACAAGCTGTATGTTCTATCCCACAGGAGCAATGAGGAGGAAGATATCCTGTCCCCTTCTGCCCCACATAAGGAAACAAGATGAAGATTCTGTCCTGCCCCCTTGGGAAACCCAGCTGCTTTCCCCTAAATAGCAGCATTCACTAAGTGTGAGGTGGTTATCCAAGATTATAAGAGTGAGTGTTTGATACAACTGGAATTTTTTGAGTTCTCTGACTGGGTCCCTGGAAATGCACAGCTCACCATGATTCTGCCCCTTCAGAAGCAATAGTTCTGAAGTTAAGCCAAATGTTCTCATATGTTATACAAGATAGGACCCCCGCCACATACAAATTTGCCAGTCAAGATCTAAAGTCTCTGAGCTGTGGTTTCCCAGGGATTTGTTCATTTTACTGGCTTCCTGGAGGTGCTGTGGAAAGGCTGGTTGGCCGAAAGCGACTATGGCCCAGAAAGGACACAGGAGGTAAACAGCTCTCCGGTGTACTAGAGTGCGGGGTGACCGGCTCCTTCCAAAGGGAAAAGCATCTCTGTGTGTTCCAGGTGCAGTAACTCTGTGATACTCTTCATATCTGGTTTTTTTGTTTTTTTTTTTTTGTTTTGTTTTGTTTCTTTTTTTTTTTTTAAGAAAAGACACGTTTTCCCACATACAGAGCATTCACCAGTTAGATCTGTCAACATTCTCCCTATGACCTGGTTCCATCCTTCCTGGCTTGCACCAGCTTGTACCATAGAAAATGGTCAGAATGCCTCTCCAGAGTGTCTCCCCATCTCACAGCTTCATCAAATGGGGCAATTCAGCCTCTCATGCCAGCACCAGGCTTCAGGGATTGAATCCAGTGACAGGGTAGAAAACAATTCCTGGAGAATGACCACTTTTGGTGGAAAATAAGGCATTTACTCAGCCACAGTCACTTCTGTGAACTAGAAGACAGGTCTACCATCATCCCCTCAGCTGAGGTGACAAGCAATGGCCAGAGAGGTGAGAACACATCTGCCTCATTAGCACCCTGAGGAAAGGGTGGGAGGTGAAAGCACAACTTTTCACAGCAAAGCACTTCTTCCTGTGAAAATCTCTCAGCAGGAAAAGCATCTGGGTATTTTTGGTCACCTCAAGCTAACTCTGACAGTATCATTGCCTGATGTGTTTTACCTCAGGGCCCAGTGTGAATAAACAGCAGTGTGCTGGCTGCTCACACCTACCCTTGCCAGCTGCTGCACCCTGGATTTCCTCTCACTCATCTCCCCTGATAGGTACCTCCACACCCTCTTCTGCAGCTCGGGCATCACCCTCCTTAGACTGTGGCATAGCACAGAGCCGCAGATGACTCAGCTAACAGGTCATCTGACTATCGCAGCCTGAGTAGAAGCAGCTGTTGCTGAGCTGTACGGTTAATGAAAATCCAGCCATTGCTTGTCACTGAGCTTCAGAACAGGCAAAAAGAGAAGGGCTATGCCAGCCAGCTTGCTCGAGGGCAACCACATAGTCCAGGCTAAGCTGGGGGCCACAATTTCAAATCGACTGAGGGAACAAAAGAAGAAATCTGAACTCCGCCTCAGGCTGGTCTGCTGCTAACACACAGCACCTCTGTAAGAATTAGGAAAAGGTGTCCCTCCCTAAGACATTTACTTTCACCTGTCAAAAAACTGTCATAATAAATACCTAAATCTAACCCTTAGATAGGGCCCCTGGTGCAGTGCACAACCTGTGTTACCTACACACAGTCTCTCTGTCAAAGAGAAAACCAGAAGTAATCACAATAGTAGCTAATGAGCTCTTTATTTTGCATGAGTGCTGGGCTGAACGCCTCCCATGGGTTATCTCATCTAATCCTCATCAAACCAAAATACTATTATTATCCCATTTAGATCTTGCAAACTAGGATCCTGAGACTGAGCGATCTGCCAAGACCAGAAGCTATTAGGTGTCACCGCCAAGACATGAATGCAGTTGGGGCTCATCCCAGAATCTGAGCTTTGACCAAAATGCTCAGAGAAGTGGAAACACAGCAACCTGGATGACTTTTGGTGTCTACTGAAGTAAATGTCACTGTCTTAGGGAAGACTTCCCTGAAGCACAGCCTTGAGAAAGGGATCTGGGTGCCTTGATCTGCTGAGGACAGGCTCCCCAGGAGAAACCTGTAAGCTAGCAAGGGAAGGGAAGAGGGAGAGCAAAGATGTTGAGCAAGGATGTGATCTCAAGTACCATGCAATTTGGCCTAATCTATGAGACTCCAGAAGACACATCCTATAGCAGAATTGTCCTCCTTGAGGCAAAGAGGTCAGCTGGTTGTACCCCCTTAAATCATTCAATCACTGGCCATAGGGGTCAAGCAGTGAAAACTTCCATGCATCTCCAAATGAGATGACTCCCACAGAGGCCACAGATGTAAGCCCTTGGCTCCAGCACTTCCAGCCGCTGGAGGAGGCAAACACCCGCAGGTAAAGGGGGTCTGGCTGGGGCACCAGTAGCATCTACTTTAGTCGCCCAGTACATTTTGGTGAAGAGTCAGCAAAGGAGGCCTCTGTGATGTATTTAGGGCACATGTGCACTTGAGCTAAAAGTGGCATTTTATCCATCATGTAACTCTGAAGTTATAGCCTAACCACCACCAAACTTAAGGCACCAACAAGGTGCTTATCACTCTCTAAGAAGACAGTCACACTACACTCAGCAAATACCATTATTCTGCAATTCAAAATCCCACCAGGCTTCCCCTTCCTATTCCAGTTTGCCAAGTGGCGAATTTCTAAGGTTGATATGACCAGTTTCCAAACCACCTTTCCGGCCTCATTTTCCACACCATTCCTTCAGATACCCTCTGCTGCAGTGTTCACTTGGAGTGTCTTCTTTCACCCCGTCCTCTGCCTGGTGAAATTTCAGTTAAGGTCCTTCTGCAGCAAGAAACAGAAACCCACTCAAGCTAACAAGTAAAGTGGGATTTACATAAGGAATCTGGATCTTTCCAGAAGAAAGACCACACAGAGAGAAGAATGGAAAGCCTTTCACAAAGGACATGCTAATGGGAGCTGAAAAGTCGGCTCTCTCATGAGATGTGGTCCTCTTATTAGAGCATAAACCTTTGAAGGTGGCTTCTTGGTTAAGGCCAACCATTCTGTTACCCTCTTCACACAGAAGTGGTCCCCCAACAGCCATATACAAACCCCATGACCTGCTTCTATTCCAAGGTCACAGGTAATGGACCAGGAAGAGACACTTGGTACTCTCCGGGACAATTAGAATTTGGAAGTAAGACTAAAAGTTAGATTCCAACTCAGTCTGGCCTGCTGTCTTGATCAAGGAAGACATAAAACTAGAAGTCATGGGGCAGCCATCTTGTTCCTGCAAGGTAGACCAGTTAGCAGCGAAGACCAATACACAAACAGAAAAAGTCAACATGCAGTGAGAAATGGCCAGGTCCTGACAGCTTTTCAGTTTAGTTCTAATCTCTTCCTGAGATGTAGTTACATTTCTGCCCTTGGATTCTGTGACATCCCAGCAGCCTGGCTCCTCATGGTGAAGGCTTGTTTTCCGTTTAACAAGCTCAACTGGAATTCAGGAACCTGTAGCCAAAGACTCCTCAACAACACACCCATCCCTTACTCATCTCTGTGTGTCTGTTTCATTTGTCCCTTCTACCCTTCCTTTCTCTCTACCTTCCTATGCTTTTTCCCCCTCTTCTCTTCCCTTTCCTTCTCCTCCTCCTCCTCCCTCCTTTTCTCTCTCTCCCTCTTTCTCTATTCCTCACTCTCCTTTCTCTTTCCCCCTCCTCTCTCCTACTTTGCTGTACTTAATCTGCTCTCAGAATCCAAACATGGCTGCACCTTTATGTCTGCCCAGCAACAAGCTATCATTCAGCTATTCTCATTTCAAGACTCCCAGGAAAATTTAATGACAGAACCACTGTGTCATCTCCCCGAAGGCCCCTGGTTCTATAAAGCTGACAAAGAGATCCAGAATCCCATACAAACATAGATGCAGAGCCCACAGCCACTACAGGGAGGCATAGACTAAAACATCCAAAATACAGTATGGAAGGCTCTCAGTCAGATTTTAGTGTTGGTCCCTCTATAACCCCTTCACACATTGCATATAACTCTGATGACCTCGTTATTTTCCATTCTATTACATCTTTTTTAAAATTATTTTATTTATGTATTCACAGAGAGAGAGAGCACAAGCAGCAGGGAGAGGCACTGAACAGGGAGTCGATGTGAGGCTCCATCCCAGGACCCTGGGATCATGACCTGAGTGAAAGACAGATGCTTAACTGACTGAGCCACCCAGGTGCCCCAATTTTCCATTCTATTAAATCTTATTTATACATAAGACCCTATATCAAAACCTTCTTGAAAGAATGTAGATGCATCATAGGCACTAAAAACATTAAATTTAATCTGATTTCTGTACATGAATAGGGGTAGATAATACTTGCAATTTGATTTTTGATGGGTGGTTCAAGAAATAATATGCATTTGGAGATGGAGAAACTTCCCAAATATCATTTCCTTCTGTATCTCCTATTATTCTGTCCTCTCTGGTCCATAGAACTTTGTATACATTTGTTAAATAACCATTACATTAAGTCGTCCCTATTTATTTAAATATTTAATGCTGTAACTGGACTATGAGCTCTCTGAGGGCAGGGATTATATCTTTTTTATCTTTCTATCTCTAACCTAGTACTAGTCTGGTGCAAAAGAAATGTCTACTGAATGTTGTTTGCTGGATTGAATTGAATCCAAATCCACAGAGATCTGAGCTAAGGACATCTCACACCTGCTGGCAGTCATTTACCTGATCTTCTGAGTCCTCTTTGAGACCAAGTGTGGTAAAACTCTTCTTGGAAACCACCATTCTGGCAAGACTACAACCTTCCTTCTCTGAAGGAGCTCACTTTGTTTATTACAATAGAAAAGCCTGATAAATAATTTTGCCCATAAGAAACAAGCTTCCTCTTTTTGACAATTTTGACAGCCTATTGCTTAAGTCTGAAAAAGGAGCCCAGAAATAATTTACAAGGGAAACATGGCTCAGGTGTTTTCCCCAGATGCTATTGGTATCTGGAGACTACCCAGAAAGGTAATTTACACACATACACGCATACAGAACAAAATTTAAGTGTGCTTTGTGTTTCCACAGGGTGTCCAAATACTAACATTTGCCATCTGGCCTGTTCAGATGGCTCTTTCTGACATCTTCCCCAAACTCTAGGTTTGCCTTTGTTTATTACTTAAACATTTATAGAATCTGAGCACTATGCTAGGCACAAGGGATGCAATGATGAAAAGCTGTACTCTGCTCTCAAAACGTAAGTGTAGACCAAAAAAAATAATAATAATAATAATTGCACAATAATGCAATAAAATAAAACTATCAAGTGCTAAAATAAATCTTACAACAAAATGTAATAGGAGTGTAGGACAAGCATCCATTTAGTCAGTCTAGACAAGGAAAGGAGAGTTCATATAGGAGTCAAATCTGGAGGGGCACCTGCGTAGCTCAGTCAGTTAGAGTCTGCCTTTGGCTCAGGTCATGACCCCAGAGTCCTGGGATCAAGCCCCACTTCCAGGTCCTGCTCAGTGGGGAGCCTGCTTCTCCCTCTGCCTCTGCTGCTCCCCTGGCTGTGCTCGCGCTCTCTCTCTCTCTCTCTCTCTCTCTCTCTGTGTCAAATAAATAAACAAAATCTTAAAAAAAAAGAGTTATATCTTGAGATCATCCATAGAGAATAAAATGATCAGAAGGCAAATAATAGAACCCAGAGAGACACAAACATTAAAAGATAAATCAAGGGGAATCTATGGGGAGACTAAGGAGGAGCAGCTAGAAATGCATTAAGCATCTACACTCAGCTCAGGTCATGGTCGCAGGGTCCTGGGATCAAGTCCTGCATCAGGCTCCCTGCTCAGATGAGAGCCTGCTTCTCCCTCTGCCTGCTGCTGTCACTGCCTGTGTTCTCTCTCTCTCTGACAAATAAATAATAAAATACTTTTTTTAAAAAGGAAAAAAGAAAAATAGGAGGAGAATTAAAAGAGACCAAAGCCATGAAAAGCAAAGGAAAAGAAAGAACATGGAAGCTCAACAATATTAAACAGTCACCTGCGATGAGCACACAAAGTGACTATGGGATTGGCTTTTTAGAAGTCATGCTGATCTTTTTTTTTTTTTTTTACATCTTTTTTTTTTTAATGTATTTATTCATCTTTTGAGAGAGAGCAGTGGAGAGGTTCAGAGAGTCTTAAGCAGACTCCGTGCTGAGCACAGAGCCTGACATAGGGCTCAAGCTCATGACCCTGAGATCACGACCTGAGCCCAAACCAAGGTGGTGACTCAATGGACTGCACCACTCAGGCGCCCCCACACTGATCTTTAAATACATGGTCTCTTAAGTATCTGCATAGAAACCTGCCAAAAACATTTAATTTCGCCTTGAAGTATAGCCAGCAGCATCTAGATTGCGTGTTAGAAATGCAGAAACCCAGGCCCACCCAGGAGATTAATGTGTACTTGAAAGTTTGTGAAGCAGCCACACCCTTCTCCAGAAAAGTGGCAGTTTGGGATGAAAGATGGGATTAGTGACTTGCAAGGAAATGGTTTCACAAGGTTTCAAATTAAAACATCAGCTTGACAGCTCTTCATAACAAAAAGGAATATACAGAGAATTCATATCTTTAACCTTCATTTAAACATTGTGAGTTTTATTGATTATTACTCCCATTTTACTGACCATGAAACAGGAGCGTGAAGAGGCCGAATGCCTTGTCAATCACTGCAGTGATAATAAAAAGCAGAGCCTGAACTTGAACCCAGGTCTTCAGATTTGCTGGTAGGGAGGAGGATCTGTTCACTAAAAAGAATACGAAGTCAGAAATTGGCCTGTGTGAAATATCATGTAAGGCAATTCAATGTCCTTTGCTATAATTCTGGGTTTGCCAAGCAGCCTTCTGATAACTGGTCTGGCTTACTTTGAGTTCTAATTCTGTGATGGGATGCCCTGGAACAAGAAAAGACAGGGGAAGAGACAAAAACTTTGCTGACATTATCACTCATAATTTTTTTCTGGAAAAAAAAAATGTTTCAAGCGATCTGATAAACTGAGTTTCTGAACAATCAAAGCTTGGAGTCTGCTGTAACCTATGTGAGCTTTATAGGGAGGTTCACTACAGCAAAAGGTTAGGGAGAAAGTCCATTAGGAATAGGCAAGGCTGGGAATCCACCTGGCTGTAGTATTAGCTCCTCAAGATGATCAGCTTTTTTCACAATGTCTGAAGAAGCTGAAGCTGATCTGGGCCAGCAATGCAGGGGGGATAGCTCAGTGGTAGACCATTTGGCTGGGCCAGCAGTGTTACCCAAGAAGTTTAATTTGATAGGTAAGGGGTGGGTGGCATCAGATGCTTCTGGATTGAAATAATCATTTCTTCTCATCAGTCATGTGGACAAGTTATGATTCTGTAGCAATCAGTCTAGTTTTGTTTTGTTTTTTAAATTTATTTTTTATTTATTTTCAGCATAACAGTATTCATTATTTTTTCACCACACCAAGTGCTCCATGCAATCCATGCCCTCTATAATACCCACCACCTTGTACCCCAACCTCCCACCCCCCCAACCACCATGAGAAACTATGGACTCTAAAAAACAATCTGAGGGGCGGTCAGTCTAGTTTTAAAGGTTACTTGGCCACTGGTGGTAGCCTCTTCATGGGTTCTTAAGTTTGTCAGAGTTAGAGAGCGCACTAACTAAATGGTCTTCGGTTCAGGGTCAGGGGTCAGCCTCTAATAGGAGGTAGAATAAATTTCAGAAATCAAGAAAAACACCTAGCAATATATCATGGTGGTTAAGGGCATGGATTTGAGAACAGCTAGACATGTTTTCAGGTTCCATCACTTCAACTTAGTATGCGACCATGGGAAAGTCACTTAACTTCCCTGTAAGCCTCAACTGTAAGATCAGATTAACAGTAATAACTACTTCAAAAAGTTGTTGCAAAAATGAAATGACAATGGATTATAGAACATATAACATATAATATAACATAGCGTTATAATTCAGAGGAAACTTTCAAAATCAGGTGTTCTCATCATCATCTGGTCTGGGCTTTCCCAGTGGAGTTGACGGTAAAGGCCTCAATGGGTAGACCTCTGGATGGGATATGTCCCCACGAACACCAGAAATGGGCAGACAAGCAGAAGACTTCACCTGCTAATGGAAATGGGGCTTTGGAAATAGTACCAGACCTGGAATGGGTTGGGTTCAGGTCTGAGCTGACTTGGTAGAAGGCCTTACAAACTGCCTTTGGTAGTGTCTGAAGGGTTGGACATAAACAATCCTAGAAAGAAATTTAACCCCAAGGCCCAGCTCTAGTTGCTAGCCAGTTAGCTCTTTTGTCTTTACAACAATGATAAAAGCTTTAATAGAGAAATGCCTCAAAACTCTTGACCAAAACTATTTGCTTCCATTCTAGTCAGCCCCGTCTTTCTCAATCCTCCTCTCACTCTACCTCCTCCGATCTGAAAAAATACTGATGAGTTATTGGAAATACTTTATAATTTATCCTGTGATGGAATGACTTCCCTCGAATATAAACAAAAGGAAAGGCCTTTAGGTGATGTTAATTCAAGCTGGTAGGAGAGGAGATATAAATATTCCCTCTAGCACTTGGGCAAATTGGAGCTCACTCCCAGGACTTCCTGATAAGATTAATATGGAAGATTTCCTGGTGGGCTTTGTTACACTTTTGGAGGTGAGGAAAACTATTCCCAGGGCTCCCAAAAGAAGCCCGTTGTGGCCCAAGACAGCTAGTTAACCACCTGCTATCAGCAGGCAAATAAAACCTCCATATTACATGACTTCATCTTCACACCCTCACAGGCACCTGGGGTCGAATTCCCGCAGATCTGCCGTCTGTCCCCCAGACCCAGGTCTGTGCTCTCATTCCACACACCACGTAACTGCAAATAATTCTTAGTCAGTAGGGAAATGATGATTTCCTCTTGTTTTTATCTCAGCTCTGTAGTGTACAGATCCTCCTGCCTCAACAGAATTACCCCACTCTTTCTCTTTTTCTGTTCCGAGGTCAAAGTGTAGCCTTAGCCAGCCTTCCGTCCCTTTGTTCTTTCTTAAGGGATTTTTTTTTTTTTTTTTTTTTATGAAATGCTAGAACTCAGAGGTCAGAACAATTAACATGGTCAAGGATGCCTTTTCTAGCCTGAGAACTGCTTAACAGGGTTCGGGGCAGGCTGGCAAAAACGTCTGAGATGATTTGACCTCTGTTTCTCCAGCTCACAACATGAATGGGCTTTATTTAATGAAGCATAAATGATACCAAAATGTTTGCTAACATTGAAAAAAATGAATAAATAAAACAGGACAGGCAGAGGGGTTAGGTAAAGATGTGAGCAAAGAAGATCAGTAACTCTTCTTCCAGCTATAACCCTCAGGTTAGGCAGTGACCACAATCTACCCCATCCCACCCCCTCAAAAAAATCTACCCTCCCTTTTTCTTAAAAGAACTGCTGGAAATGTTAGCCTATTTTCATGATGCCAACTGACAATGCTTCCTTTTTCTCTTTTCATGTGTTTGTCATAAAAAAATAAAATAAAAATAAAAATAAACCCTTTCATTTAGGCCACTTCACACTGCTTCCTTCTATAATTCCCTAATCTCTTTTGGAATTGAGCTATGTTTTCCCTTTAGGGAGATGTCTTCTTGCTGAAGACAGGAAGCAACAGGACAGTTTAAGGCCTGGAAACCTCCCAGACTGTCAGGAAATCCTGAGGGCCTGGACATAAGTCTCTTTGAAAGTTGATTCCCCTAAAATAATAAGAAGGCAGTAGAGGACCTCTCTGAACCCCAGCTCTCCAGGACCAGTGAGTTGTAGCCATTAGCAGGGTTAAAACTCTTCCTGATGAAGCCCTTTGTTTGTTCTCTCAGATGTCAAATGGTTATAAGAGCAGGAAACCCAAGGTCAGCTTCCACTTGGAACAAGCCTAGGAACTGATGCACTCCACTGGGGGGCCACGGTGTATATTTTCATTTACGCTTGACCTGCTCTTCCTCTATTCCCACAGATTTTTCTTAGTTCCTTTCCCTTCCACTATCCCAAAGGGTTTTAATAGCTTGGCACCTTAAAAAAAAAAAAAAAAAGAACAAAGAATAAACTCAGAAGACCACAGACCCCTGGCATTCCTTTAGTTGCTAGAATTGAGGTGATCATGGTCAGTATCAGAGGGTTACTTGCAAGATGTCAGTCCTCAACAGGCATGAAGAAATGCCTGTTAAATGGCAAAGGGACACATACAGAGACCATGATAAATAAACTCTAAGTTCTAAAAGCCAAGTCTTACATAGGCAAGATTATGCTCTTTCAAAATAAAACAATACTAGTAAATAATCTGGCACTATTTTCCACCAAGATCTTGAAAACAATGGTGTCATCTGTGTCTCTAGATATAAGTTTCACCCCCAAACTTATTTTTTTATTGAAGGTCTGCTGTGTGCAAAGACTGTGGTGGCAGTGCCAGTTCCTCTGCCTGTGAGCCCCAATTTCTGGGCTTGATTGGTTTAGGGAGTTGAAGAAGAACATGTGACCTATAGAGATGCACCTCAAGGTACCTACTTGGAACTTATAGAATTTCAGAGCCAGCCTGGCTGGCTCAGTCAGTAGAGCATGCAACTCTTGATTTCAGAGTTGTGAGCTTGAGCCCCATGGTAGATATAGAGATTACTTAAAAATAAAATCTTTAAGGGGTGCCTGGGTGGCACAGTGGGTTAAGCCTCTGCCTTCGGCTCAGGTCATGATCCCAGGGTCCTGTGATCGAGTCCCACTTCGGGCTCTCTGCTCTGCAGGGAGCCTGCTTCCTCCCTTCTCTCTGCCTTCCTCTCTACCTACTTGTGATCTGTCTGTCAAATAAATAAATAAAATCTTCAAAAAATAAAAATAAAATAAATAAAATAAAATCTTTTTAAAAAAAGAAGAAGAAGAAGAAGAGCCTGCCTGACCTGTCTGCAGGGGATCCAAGATGGCAGCATACATAGATCCCAAACTCTCCTCCTCCCCTAGACACACCTAATCTACAGCTACATATGAATCATTTCCCTCTGAAAAAGACCTGAAAACTAGATAAACTGTTCTCCATAAAAAAGGATAAAAGGACCACACTGATATAGGTAAGAGAGATAGAAACAGTCTTGGAAAAACCCCACCCCCACTGAGGTGACACACAATAATAAAGATCTTACTGGACAGGACCAGGTCCCAGAAGAGTAAGAAGTTGCTACCCCAGAGTGGGCAACTCAGCCTCTGGTATCTGCACCAGAGAGATGAGCTCCCAGAATGTCTGGCTTAGAAAACTATAGGCCTGATGTCTGGGGGTCCCAAAGAGCCATAGGAAACTGAGATTTTCCTCCATGGAGGGTTCACATGTGGTCTTGCTCACTCTTAAACCCAGTGAAAAAAGAGCAGTTTGAAAAGTGCCCAGATTGTATGTGAGGAAGATTCATTGGCTGATGGGGGGAGGGTGTGGGGGGGCCATCAGCTAGAAGGGCACCCCAAGACAGGGGTGCTAGCAGGCACCATTGCTGCACTCTCCATTAGAGCCTGCTAGCACAGACAAACAGGCTTAGATATGGCATACTTTGGCCACTTTGCTGAGATGGTTGAGGGGACAAATGTCCTGACACTTGCTAAGGCTAGAGAGCACAGGCAGTTGCAATGTTCCCCTGCTTCCTGGCTGTAGCAGGCGAGCACAAAAAGTCATGGAGTTCTCCCCAATTTTAGCTGGGGAGCATGGGCCATTGCCAAACTTCCCTGCCCAGCCGCCCCCCACCCTCCCCCAGCTAGGGCTGGCAAGTGTGAGCAATCAGGGCATTCTCTTGCTGCCAGTCTAATGCCAGCACACACACACATACACACACACACACACACACACAGCACTCTTATTGCACTGCTGAAGCAGCCCACAGGCACACAGTCAAAACACTTCCCTGATGCACTTCCAAAGCCAGCAAGTGAAGTCCCAACACTCTCCAGCTGCCCTACTAAAACCAGCAGGCATGCACAATCCACACAGAAGATGCCTCTTGATTGCTTGGCTCTGACAGCCAAAGGGGCTGCTGTTCCAGAGCTCCATGGGACTGCAATAATCAAAAAGGCAATTCTGTTATATAGTTCTACACATGACTATGGAGTATACTCCAGTATACAGTTACATACACAAAGGCACTATACATACAACAAACTGAAACACAACCCCAGACTTCCTATGCAAGTGGCCTATTTTCTTAGCCTGGCTCTTTTCAGCATGTGGGACAGGCTTCACATTTCCTGCACATCTAGAGGCTAAGCAAGTGCTCCCAGGGAACATCATCAAGGAGACACCATCCTCAAATGCCCTATTGGCCTTCCTACAGCTCAGCAAGACTTCTCAGAAAGGTGCTACACTTATGTGCGGTGCCAACTCTTGCAACTGTTGCTCAGGAAACATCCCAGATCTCTTGGTCTGGAGGTCAGAAGGATTTATGACTGCAACCCCACCAGACTATATATATTTGCATATTTTTAAATATCTGTATACTTTAAAAGGTGCTGCCTGAGGATCTGTCTTTCATTCAGCCTGAAACTAGGTGATAAATGAGATTCCACCCCTTGGATCACTGACAGGTCTTGGCACACCCTCAACAATGGGGGTAGATCAAGAATAAATTAGGTGGTTTAGATGATTACAAAGGTTTGAGAGAAACCAAGAGCTAGGACAAGACTGAACAAGTAGGATCATCACCCACACAGGGTCACTCCTTCAAGACTGAGAGAGGTAGCTGTTTTTGACTAATATATAGAAACATGCACATGGAGTCAAGTAAAATGAGGAAATAGAAAAATATGTTCCAAACAAGAGAACAAGACAAAACCTTAGAAAAAGACCTGAATGATATAGGGTTGAGTAACCTACCTGATAAAAATTCAAAACAATGTTCATAAAGATATTCACCAAACTAGAGAGAAAAATGAGTGAATACAGTGAGAACTGCAACAAAGAGATAGGAAACAAAAGTCACAGAGCTGAAGGATATAATAACTAAACTGAAAAATATACTAGCTGGGTTCAATACCAGACTGGATGAAGTATAAAAAAGGAACAGTGAGCTGAAGATAAAGCAATAGAACTCACCCAGAAAGAGCAGCTAAAACAAAGAAGATTTTTTTAAAAATGAAGATTACTAATGGACCTCTGAAAAAACATCAAGTGGGATAACACTTCCATTAAAAGGGTCCCAGAAGAGGAAGAAAGAAAGAGACAGAAAACTTATTTGGAGAAATGAGGCCTGAAAACTTCCCTGATCTAGTGAAAAAAATAGACATCCAAGTCGAGGAAACTCAAGGAGATCCAAATAAAATGAACTCAAAGTCAGCCACATCAAGACACATTACATTTAAAAGTCAAAAGATAAAGATAAAAAATCACAAAAGCAGCAAGAGAAAAATGAATTGTTACATACAAGGGAAACCCCATAAGGCTATCAGCAGATTTCTCAGCAGAAACTTTTCAGGCTGGAAGATAGTAGTATGATATATTCAAAGGGCTGGGAGGAAGAAACTTCCAACCAAGAATACTCTGCAAGATAAGTTCATCATTCAGATTTGAAGTGAAGATTCAGAGTCTTCCAGACAAGCAAAAGCTAAAGTCATCACCATTAAGTTGGCCTTACAAGAAATAACAAAGGGATTTGACACTAATTAATAACAAAATAGAAAAGTAACAACTCACTGGGAAAGTTACATATAGTAAAGGAAGTAGATTAATCACAAAGCTACTAAGAAGCCTAAAAGACAAAAGCAGTAAAATTAATTAAAACCACAATAGTTAGTTAAGGATACATAAAATAAAAAGCTCCAAAAAGTGACACCAAAAACATAAAACCAGGTAAAATTTTAGGATTTTGAAGTGTGTTCAAATTTAAGTTGGTATTAACTTAAGGGGAACAAGAAGATATATGTAAGCCTCATGATAACCATAAACCAAAAACCTACAGTAAATACCAGAAAGAAAATGAGAATGGAGTCTAAATACTAAGAAAATTCATTAAGCCACAAGGGAAGACAGCAAGAGAAGAAAGAAGGAACAAAGAGGAACTACTAAAACATCCAGCAATCAAGTAACAAAATGGGAATAAGTTCATACTTATCAATAATTACCTTAATAAATGGATTAAATTCTCCAATTAAAGACATGAAGTGGCTGAGTAGATAAAAACAAAACAAAAAATAAAAAAGACACATCTTTATACTGCCTACAAGAGACTTACTTCATAAGTAAGTACACAAACAAACTGAAAGTGAGGGATAGAAACAGATATTCTGTGTAAATGGACACAAAACGAAAGCTGGTGTAGTTATACTCCTATCAGACAAAATAAAGACTTGGTAATAAAAGACAATGAGGGGCACTACATAATGACAAAGCAGTCAATCCAGGAGGATGAGATAGATATAGATAAAGATATAGATATATCTGTATCTAACATAGGAGCACCAAGATATAGAAAGCAAATATTAACAGACAAAAAGGAAAAATTGACAGCAATACAATAATAGTAGGGGATTTTTAACATCCCACTTACATCAAAAGATAGGTCATCCAAACAGAAAATCAATAAGAAAACATCAGGCTTATATGACACATTAGACGAGATGGGCTTAGACCAGAACATTCCACCCCAAAGCAGCAGAATACACATTCTTCTCAAGTGCACATGGAACATTCTGCAGGGTAGATCATATGTCAGTCCACAAAATAAGTATTAATAAACTCAAGAAGAATTTATTAAAAGGCTGAAATTATATCAATTGCTATATCAATCAATAGTTATATCATTTTTTTATTTTTTGTTTTTAAGATTTTATTTATTTTATTTGACAGATAGAGATAACAAGTAGGCAGAGAGAGAGAGAATGGAGGAAGCCAGCTGCCTGTCAAGCAGAGAGCCCAATGTGGGGCTCAATCCCACGACCCTGGGATCATGACCTGAGCCGAAGGCAGATGCTTTAAGCCACTGAGCTACCCAGGTGCCCTATATCATTGTTTTTAACCACAATGATATGCAACTAGAAATCAATTACCAGGATAAAACTGGGAAAAATGTAAATACACAGAGATTAAAGAACATGTTACTCAGCAACTATGGGGTCAACAAAGAAATCAAAGAAATAAAAAACATATCTAGGGACAAATGAAAACAGAAATATAACATACCAAAATCTATAGGATGTCCCGAAAGTGACTGTGAGAGGGAAGTTCATAGCAATATAGTCCCCACCTGATGAAACAGGAGAAAACTCAAATAAATAATTTTTTTTAAAGATTTTATTTATTTATTTGACAGAGAGAAATCACAAGTAGTCAGAGAGGCAGGCAGAGAGAGAGAGAGGAGGAAGCAGGCTCCCTGCCGAGCAGAGAGCCCCATGCGGGACTCAATCCCAGGACCCCGAGACCACGACCCGAGCCAAAGGCAGCGGCCCAACCCACTGAGCCACCCAGGCGCCCTCAAATAAATAATTTAACTTCACACCTAAAGTTACTGGAAAAAGAAGAACAAGTGAAACCCAAAGTTAGCAAAAGAAAGAAAGCAAACAAAGCAGAAACAAATGAGATAGAGACTAAAAAGACAATAAAAAAGATCCCTGAAACTAAACTTTGAAAAGACTGATGAAACTAAACGTGGAAAAGATAGACAAAACTAACAAGCATTTAGCTAGATCCACTAAGAAAAAAAAGGAGGGGCCAAATAAATAAAATCAGAAATGAAAGAGAAGTTACAACTGATACCACAGAAATGCAAAGGATCACAAGAGATTACTATGAACAATTATATACCAACAAATTGGACAAACTAAAAAATAAATAAATAAATTTCTAGAAATTCAAAACCATAACATATCATCTTATACCTGTCAGAATGGCTATTATCAAAAAGACAAGAAGTAACAAGCACTAGTAAGGTTGTGGAAAAAAAGGAACCTTTGTACACTGTGGGTGGGAATGGCGCAGCCATTGTGGAAAACAGCATGGAGGTCCTCCCCCCAAAATTTAAAATAGAGCTACAGGGGCTGGGGGAGGAGCAAGATGGTGGAAGACTAGGAGACCTAAATTTTGTCTGGGCCCAGGAATTCAGCTAGATAGCTATCAAAACATTCTGAACACCTGCAGACTCAACAGGAGATCAAAGAAAGTATAGCAGCAATTCTATGAACAGAAAAGTGACCACTTTCTGGAGGGTAGGACGTGCAGAGAAGTGAATCCAAGGCGATATATGGAAAGATGGAACATGATGGGTTGGGGAGAGGGAGCCTCCATCAGCCGACTATTGGCAAGTGGTAGAACAGCTTAGCAGAAAATCAAAACTATTGGAAGTTGCTCCATGGAAGGACATTGCTCCACTGGCTGGGAAGGGGATGGAACCCTCACAGGGACAGTGTGGTCTCAGGACCCGCAGGTCACAGAAAGACCAGGGATGCCAGAGTGTGGCAGAGCTCCCAGGTATCAGAGCAGGGATACCGGCTGCAGAAACAGAACCGAGGAGGGGGTTCTCAGTTGCCATAAACCGTGAAATACAGTTGAACCACAACTTTTTGAGCAGGGACCCCACAAGACGCAGATCCAGGAGACTCACCTTCCTCCCCGGGAATAGCTGCATGGGAGAGCAGTGCAGGAATCTGCTGGGTTTAGAGACTCCAAACAGGGCCATGCACCAGAGATAGAAATGCTCAGTCACAGGCTGGGTGAGCATAGAGTGTGGCTAGAGACCAGAGAGACGGGAGGGATTGACTGCTTTTCTCTGAGGGTGCACTGAGAAGTAGGGTCCCGATCTCTCAGCTACTCTAGTCCAGAGATTGGGAGGCTACCATTTTCATTCCTGTCCTCCAAAACAGTACAGAAAGCATTCAGGAAACAAAAACTCTGAGAGTGAACCCAAGCAGATTACTTAGCCTGGCCCCTGGCAAAGACAGTGCAATTCTTCCATGGGCTAAGACACTTGGGAATCATTGCAAGAGGCCCTTCTCCCAGAAAATCAGCAAAAACATCCAGCCAATACCAAGTTTACCGATCAATGAGGACTACAAAATTCCAGTGCTAGGGGAATACAGCACAGAGAATTCATGGTTTTTCTTCCATCATTCTTCAGTCTTTCAAAGTTAAATTTTCTGAATTTTCTTTATTTTTTTAATTTTTCCTCTTTCTTATTTTAACCATCATCTTATCAATACCATTTTAAAACCTTTTTAAATTTTCATTCTTACAGTCGTATACTATCCCTTCCTTGTATTTAACCTTATTTTTTGTGTATATATATATCTATAGATATAGATATAGATATATGTTTTTCTTTTTTAAAATTTTGGGATACAGTTTCTTCTAACAGACCAAAATATACCCTAAATCTAGTATATGGCTTTGTTCCAGTCCTTCGCCTGATCACATTCTATACCCCCCTTTTTAAAATTTTCCTTCTTTTTTTAAAATTTTCCTTCCTTTCTTTTTCCTTCAACCAGTTCATCGATTCCTTTTTTTTATTTTTTTTTGTTTTCTTCTTTACAGTCATATTCCATCCCTTCATCATATTTACCCTTATTTTTATGTAAATGTAAATTTTTCATTCTTTAAAATTTTGGGAGGCAGTTTCTTCTAACAGACCAAAATACACCCAAATCAAGTGTGTGGCTCTGTTCTATTCACCAGCCTGATCATATTTTTTTCCCCCTTTTTCCCCCCCAGTTTCAGGACTCTTCTGATTTGTTCAGCGTATATTTTACTGAGGTCATTGTTACCCTTTCAGCATTTTGTTCTCTCATTCATCTATTCTTCTCTGGACAAAATGACAATATGGAAAAACTCACCTCAAAAAAAAGAACAAGAGGCAGTACCGACTGCCAGCGACCTAATCAATACAGACATCAGTACGATGTTAGAACTAGACTTCATGGGTGCCTGGGTGGCTCAGCTGGTTAAGCAACTGCCTTCAGCTCAGGTCACAATCCCGGAGTCCCGGGATCAAGTTCCGCATCAGGCTCCCAACTCCCCGGGGAGTCTGCTTCTCCCTCTGACCTTCTCACCTCTCATGCTCTCTTTCACTGTCTCTCTCTCAAATAAATAAATAAAATCCTAAAAAAAAAAAAAAAAGAACTAGAGTTCAGAATGACAATTATAAAGATACTAGCTGGACTTGAAAACAGCATAGAAGTTACTAGAGAATCCCTTTCTGGAGAAATGAAAGAAATAAAATCTAATGAAGCTGAAATCAAAAAAGCTATTAATGAGGCACAATAAAAAATGGAAGCTCTTACTGCTGGGATAAATGAGGCAGAAGAGAAAATTGGTGATACAGAAGACTAAATGATGGAGAATGAAGAAGCTAAAAGAAAGTAACAACTACTGGATCATAAGGGGAGAATTCTAGAGATAAGTGATACCATAAGATGAAACAATATTAGAATAACTGGGATCACAGAAGAAGAAAGAGAGAAGGGGACAGAAGATATATTGGAGCAAATAATAGCAGAGAACTTTCCTAATTTGGGGAAGGAAGGAAGGAAACAAGCATGAAAATCCAGGAGGCATAGAGAATCCCCTCCTCAAAATTAATAAAATAAGTCTATACCCCGTCACCTAATAGTAAAACTTATCAGTCTCAGAGACAAAGATAAAATCCCCAAAGCACCTAAGGACAAAAGGTCTATAACCTACAATGGTAGAAACATTAGACTGGCAACAAACCTATCTACAGAGACCTGGCAGATCAGAAAGAACTGACATGATATATTCAGAACACAAAATGAGAAAAATACACAGTCAAGAATACTATATCCAGCTAGGCTGCCACTGAAAATAGAAGAGATGAAAGGCTTCCAGGACAAACAAAAACTAAAAGAATTTGCAAGCACAAAACCAACCCTACAGGAAATATTGAAAGGGGTACTCTAAGCAAAGTGAGAGCCTAAAAGTAACATAGACCAGAAAGGAACAGAGACAATATACAATATACAATAGTCACCTTATAGGCAATACAATGGCACTAAATTCATATCTTTCAATATTTACCCTAAATGTAAATGAGCTAAATGCCCCAATCAAAAAACACAGGATATCAGAATGGATTTTAAAAGACACGACCCATGGATTTCCTGTCTGCAAGAGACTCATTTTAGACCCAAAGACACTTCCAGATTTAAAGTGAGGGGGTGGAAAACCATTTACCATACTAATGGACATCAAAAGAAAGCTGGGGTGGCAATCCTTGTATCACATAAATTAGATTTTAAGCCAAAGACTATAATAAGAGATGAGGAAGGATGATTTCAGCTATATCATACTCAAAGAGTCTGTCCAACAAGAAGATCTAACAATTTTAAATATCTATGCCCCTAACATGGGAGCAGCCAATTATATAAACCAATAATAACAAACTCAAAGAAACATATCGACAATAAAACAATAATAGTAGGGGACCTTAATAACCCCCCTCACTGAAATGGACAGATCATCCAAGCAAAAGATCAACAAGGAAATAAAGGCCTTAAATGACACACTGGACCAGATGGACATCACAGATATATATTCAGAACATTCCATCCCGAAACAACAGCATACACATTCTTCTCTCATGCACATGGAACATTTTCCAAAAGAGATCACATCCTGGGTCACAAATCAGGTCTCAACTGGTACCAAAAGATTGGGATCATTCCCTGCATATTTTCAGACCACAATGCTCTGAAGCCAGAACTCAATCACAAGAGGAAAGTTGGAAAGACCCCAAATACATGGAGACTAAAGAGCATCCTACTAAAGAATGAATGGGTCAACCAGGAAATTAAAGAAGAATTTTAAAAATTCATGGAAACAAATGATAATGGAAACACAATGGTTCAAAATCTGTGGGACACAGCAAAGGCAGTCCTGAGAGGAAAGTATATAGTGACACAAGTCTTTCTCAAAAAACAAGGAAAGTCTCAAGTATACAACCTAACCCTACACCTAAGGGAGCTGGAGAAAGAACAGCAAAGAAAGCCTAAACCCAGGAGGAGAAGAGAAATAATAAAGATCAGAGCAGAAATCAATGAAATAGAAACCAAAAGGACAGTAGAACAAATCAACGAAACTAGGAGCTGGTTCTTTGAAAGAATGAAAAAGACTGATAAACCCCTGGCCAGACTGATCAAAAAGAAAGGAGAAAGGACCCAAATAAATAAAATCATGAATGAAAAAGGAGAGATTATAGCCAACACCAAAGAAATACAAATAATTATAAGAACATATTATGAGCAAATATACGCCAGCAAATTAGATGATCTGGAAGAAATGGATGCAGTCCCAGAGACATATAAACTGCCAAAATTGAACCAGAAAGAAATAAAAAACCTGAACAGACCCCTAACCAATAAGGAGATTGAAACAGTCATCAAAAATCTCCCAACAAAAAAAGAGCCCAGGGCCAGACAGCTTCCCAGGGGAATTCTACCAAACATTTAAAGAAGGATTAATACCTATTCTCCTGAAACTGTTCCAAAAAACAGAAGTGGAAGGAAAAATTCCAAACTCATTTTATGAGGCCAGCATTACCTTGATCCCCAAACCAGACAAAGACCCCATCAAAAAGGAGAATTTATCAACCAATATCCCTGATAAACATGGATGCAAAAACTCTCACCAAAATACTAGCCAAGAGGATCCAACAGTACATTAAAAGGATTATTCACCATGACCAAGTGGGATTTATTCCTGGACTGCAAGTTTGGTTCAGCATTGGCAAATCAATCAATGTGACACAATATATTAATAAAAGAAAGAACAAGAACCATATGATACTCTCAATAGATGCTGAAAAAGCATTTGACAAAGTACAGCATCCTTTCTTGATCAAAACTCTTCACAGCATAGGGATAGAGGGTACATACCTCAATATCATCAAATCCATCTATGAAAAACCCACAGCAAATATCATTCTCAGTGGGGAGAAACTGACAGCTTTTCTGTTAAGGTCAGGAATGCGGCAGGGCTGTCCACTATCACCACTGCTATTCAACATAATACTGGAAGTCCTAACCTCAGCAATCAGACAAAAAAGAAAAGAAAAGAAAAAAAAGAAATTAAAGTCATCTGAATTGGCAAAAAAGAAGTGAAACTCTTACTCTTTGCAGATAATATGATACTTAATGTGGAAAACCCAAAAGACTCCACTCCAAAACTGCTAGAGCTTGTACAGGAAATCAGTAAAGTGTCAGGATATAAAATCAATGCACAGAAATGTAAAATCAATGCATTTCTATAAACCAACAACAAGAGAGCAGAAAAAGAAATTAAAGAGTCGATCATATTTACAATTGTACCCAAAACAATAAGATACTTAGGAATAAATCTAACCAAAGAGGCAAAGAATCTATACTCTAAAGTACTCATGAAAGAAATTGAGGAAGACACAAAGAAATGGAAAAACATTCCATGCTCATGGATTGGAAGAACAAATATTGTGAAATGTCTATGCTACTAGAGCAATCTAAATATCTAATACAATCCCTATCAAAACAGCAACAACTTTTTTCAAAGAAATGGAACAAATAATCCTAAAATTTGTATGGAACCAGAAAAGCCCCCAAATAGCCAGAAGAATGTTGATAAAGAAAACCAAAGTTGGTGGCTCCAATTCCAGACTTCAAGCTCTATTACAAAGCTGTAGTGGTCAAGACAGTATGGTGCTGACACAAACACAGACACATAGATCAGTGGAACAGAATAGAGAGCCCAGAAATAGACCCTCAACTCTACGGTCAATTAAACTTCGAGAAAGCAGGAAAGAATGTCCAATGGAGAAGATAGTCTCTTCAACAACTGGTGTTGGAACACTGGACAGCCACATACAAAAGAAAGAAAGTGGACCATTTCCTTATACCACACACAAAAACAGAAGCAAAATAGATGAAAGACCTCAATGTGAGACAGGAATCCAACAAAATCCTTGAGGAGAATACAGGCAGCAACGTCTTCAACCTCGGTGGCAGCAATCCTTCCTAGAAACATAGCCAAAGGCAAGGGAAGCCAGGTCAAAAATGAACTAGTGGGACTTCATCAAGAACAAAAGCTTTTGCACAGCAAAAGAAATAGTCAACAAAACCAAAGACAACCAACAGAATGGGAGAATATATTTGCAAATGATATATCAGATAAAGGGCTAGTAACCAAAATCTATAAAGAACTTACAAACTCAACACCCAAAAAACAAATAATCCAATCAAGAAATGGGCAGAAGACATGAACAGATATTTCTGCAAAGAAGACATCCAGATGGCCAACAGAAACAGGAAAAAGTACTCAACATCACTTGGAATCAGTGAAATATAAATCAAAACCACAATGAGATACCACCTCACACCAGTCAGAATGACTAAAATTAATAAGCAAGGAAACAACAGATGCTGGTGAGGATGCAGAGAAAGGGGAACCCTCCTATACTGTTGGTGGGAATGCAAGCTGGTCCAGCCACTCTGGAAAGGAGCATGGAGGTTCCTCAAAAAGTTGAAAATACTCTACAACCCAGCAATTCCACTACTGGGTATTTACCCAAAAGATACAAGTGTAGTGATCTGAAGGGGCACATACACCCCCGGTGTTTATAGCACCAATGTCCACAATAGCCAAACTGTGGAAAGAACCGAGATGTCCATTAACAGATGAATGGATAAAGAAGATGTGGTACATATAACAATAGAATACTATGCAGCCATCAAAAAAACCCTCTGAAATCTTGCCATTTGTGACATGGATAAAACCAGAGGCTATTATGCTAAGTGAAATAAGTCAATAAGAGACAATTATCACGTGATCTCACTGATACGAGGAATTTGAGAAACAATACAGAGGATCATAGGGGAAGAGAGGAAAAAATGAAACAATACAAAGCCAGAGAGTGAGATAAACTGTAAGAGATTCTTAAACTCAGGAAACAAACTGAGGGTTGCTGGAGAGGGCAGTGGGAGGGACAGGGTGACTGGGTGATGGACACTGAAGAGGGTATGTGTTATGGTGAGTGCTGTGAATTGTGTAAGACTGATGATCACAGATCTGTACCCCTGAAACAAATATGCATCATATGTTAATTTAAATAAATTTTTCTTTAAAATAGAGCCACAATAAACACCAGCAATTCCACTACTGGGTATCCATCTAAAGAAAATGAAAACACTAATTTGAAAAGATATATGCATCTCTATGTCTACTGAAGGATTATTTACAATAGCCAAGACATGGAAACAACATAGGTGTCCATCAATGGATGAATAGATAAAGAAGATGTGATGCATACACACACACTATGGAATACTAGTCAGTCATAAAAAATAATCAATTCCTGCCATTTTCAACAACACAGATGGAGCTTGAGGGTATTATGCTAAGTGAAACAAGGCAAAAAAGAAAGACAAATACCACATGATTTCACTTATATGTAGAATTTTAAAAACAAAATAAAACCCAACATATAGGTACAGAGAACAGATAGTGGTTGCCAGAGTGAAAGGGAGTTGAAGGGTCTGAAATAGACAAAGGGGAGTAAGAGGTACAAGTTCCAGTTATAAAATAACTCATGGGGATACAACATACCATGTGGGGAATACAGTCAATAATACTGTAATGATTTTGTAAGGTGACAGATAGTTAACTAGACTTATCATGGTGACAATTTCACAACGTATACAACGTATACAATGCTGAATCATTATGTAGTACACCAGTCTATATAATATTGTATGTCCTGGGATCGAGCCCCACATCAGGCTCTCTGCTCAACAGGGCGCCTGCTTCCCTCTCTCTCTCTCTGCCTGCCTCTCTGCCTGCTTGTGATCTCTGTCTGTCAAATAAATAAATAAAATCTGAAAAAAAAAAAAAAAGGAAGAAGAAGAAGAAACAATACAGAGAACTAAACTATTGGCTCTTGTGGTAGCCAGTCTCCCCCAGGGAGGCACACCTCTCAGTGTTCACTCCCTTGTAAAGCCCACTCACACCGATCAAGGGCAATGGAAATAATGTTAGTCTTTCATCTTTCACCTCAGAATACTTACTCTTAGGATGTCTCTCCTCTGAGCCTGGTCATGATACTTTGAGGTGGCTGAGTTGTCACCTGGAGAGAGCATGTTAAGTTGCTTCAGTGGGACAGCTCAGCCATATTCCCAGACAGCAGCCAGCGTCAACAGCTAGTCATGTGAGTGAACCTAATGGTTGGCCAGCCCCTTCAAGTCTTCAGATGATTAGTGGCCTATAGCAATGGCATGAGAAGCCCCAGGTGAAAACTGTCCACCTATGCCCAGCCAACCTGAAGACCCATGGGAGATAATACACTGAGGTGTAGGTCATTTTTCCACGGCGAGAGATGCCTGGAGCAATTCCTTTACACAGAATGGGACAGACAGGGAAATCCTAAAAATCACAAGTAAGGCGTCATTTTTTTTTCCTTTTATTTCTTTTTCTTTTTTCCTTTTTCTTTTTTTGAGAGAGAGTGCACACACATGAGTGAGCAGGTGGGGAGCCGTGAAGGGAGTGGGACAGAGAGAATCTTAAGCAGGCTCCACACTGAGTGTGGAGCCTGACGTGGGGCTCCATCTTACAACCCTGAGATCATGATCAGAGCCAAGATCAAGAGTCGGGCATTTAATTGTCAGAGCTACCCAGAGGCCCCAGGAGGGCATCATTTTGAAATAAGTTCCATGCTATTTTAAAAACCATATAGCACAACTTGAAAGAGAGAGGTATGAATTTTTGTGGAGTAAATGCTGGCAAACTGGGAGGTTTACATGAGGAAGTAACCAAAAGAATAAGGGGAAATAGAAACCGTTCAAATTTAAACTTAATGAATGCTCAAGGGTATTCATTATGCACGTCACCCCAGCAATAAATACTTCAGAAGTAAATCAAATGGAGGACGATGCCGAAGAGAAGAAATGCAAAGAGTAATCAAGGGGAAGAAAGAGGCATATGCTCTGCTTGGTACAAAACCATCTGGAACACACCAGAGGAGGGTGAGGCAGCATGGAATGAACAGAATATCATGCTTTGGAGACTATAAGAGATTGCCCAAGTCATCCATAGGAATAACAAACAAAGTTAAGAGGGATAATGAGAAATGTTTCAAATGTGCTTGGAGAGAGAGGTCAAGGCAGGAGACTAGAGGTCTGGGAGTGGCACAGAAGGGCTTTTATGAACAGCAGCAGCAACAGGAGCTAATGGAGTGATTTTCACACGATAATCAGGCTTCAATGCTACATGTTAATAGTCACTGCCCAGCTTGGGCCTTAGAGTAATTCAGCCAGTTACAAGATCTTAGCAGAAATTGTCAAGATCTCTCACTGCGTCCCAAAGTTCACAAAGGTCGCTGCTGGTGACCTGGTTAAAAAGAGCCTTTGGATTTTATTCCCACCTTCAACAATCACGAAGATTAAGGAGCAAGTGCCTGAGTCGGATTCACTTGCTCCACGAGGAGACATTTGATGGAAATCAAGACTGGCGGAGAACGGGGGTTCTAATGACCTCGGGGAGTGAGGACCTCACTGTGGAGCAGGGACGTTGCTTTGGAGGAAATTTCAGCTCCGCATGTCCCCGCACTGTCATAATGCGGTCCATTATTAGCTCTTCATTTAAGTCTTCTGCCAAGCCTCGAACACAGCAAGGTAAATCAGATGGAGGTTATTCATCATATGTTAAAATTAAATACCCTTAAGAGAGCTTCCACTATATACCAGACATTGGGTTTTAAGTTTTACATACATTAAGTTAATTCCAGGAACCACGAGAATGTCATTCCTGCTCTAGTTTTATAGGTGAAGAAACTCGGGCTTAGAACAGTTAACTCACTAGCCCAAGACGACAGTCAGTAAGAATAATAACAATAATAACAATAACAATAGCATGTCTTGTACTGAGTCAGGCTCCATTCCAAATGCTTTCCCATATACTAACTCATTTCCCTCCCATAGCAACACTGTAAAGGAAATACCATTACTAACCCATTTTAGCCGCCAAGTAAATGGTGCCCCTGGGAGTCAGTCTCGCCCTGAACCACCTCACCATATGGTCTCTCGAGCTGGAAGTCCATGTCTGGCTGGTTCCAAAAGCCTGTGTTCTTGTCTTGGTACCCCACTTCCCCATGACTTCTTTAGTAAGTTTCCAATATACAGGAATCCAAAGTTAAATCTTGCTAACTTGGTAAATTCCAAAAAATCATCCTAAACACCACCCAGAGCCTTGCAATTAGCTACACACATCATGTGCAGGAAATGAAGCCACTAGCTGTTCAGATCTTAAAGTAATGCCCAATGTCCTCGTTACCTGTCCCCAAAAGGGAAAAGGGATGCTGACCACGGCCAACTGTGAGAACGTGGAGTTATCTCTGAAAGTCAGAACTGAGAACATCTCACTGAATTATGGGTGAAGGGAACAGGGAACGGCTCACTGACAAAGTCTATATCCTGATACAAGATATACCTTCAAGATTAGGAAGGCAAGAAATATTATTTTATTGCAAAGCAAGAAAGCACAGAGCAAGCAGAAAGAGGGAGGACCACAGAACAAATAAGGCACAGATGCACAGATGATCAGCTGCTGAAGAGGACAGAGAGAGACCTGGGTTCCAAAGAGAAACTCCGCTCCTGGGTTCTCACTCAGGACGGACAAGAATCCAGGTGCATACATGCCTCTCCTGCTCAGAGAACCTTTCCTCCCCTTTAAATGTGCATGCTGCCTGGAAGCTCACAGCCTTCGCATTTTTTTTTTAAGAACTCCTTTAAATCAGGGCACCTGGTGGCTCAATTGGTTAAGCATTTGCCTTCAGCTCAGGTCATGATCCCAGAGTCCCACATCGGGCTCCCTCTGACTCTCCCCACTCTCGTGCTCTCTCACTCACTTTCTCTCAATTAAATAAAATATTTTTTTCTTAAGTTCATTTTCAGTCAACAAAAATCATACAATTGAGAGTAGTTGCTGAGGTTTTTCTTTTTTTCAACAATAGAAAGGACTTACCTCCTGAGTTAGTAGAAGCAAACACCCTAATACCTAAGGTAAATGTCCAGGCCCAGAGTCCAGCAACTCCAAGTTTTATATAACTTTCTCCACCCGTGGTCCCTAAACCAATAGGTTCAGGGGAAGGAGAGTTTACAACTGAGAATCCTAAACAAGTATCATTTAGCTCCTTCCCATGTGCTTTGCTCCACAAAGAGTCCATTTCCAACAAAGTTCCCACTTGCTACCTCCCAAGGAATGTGTCTTCAACACACACAGCCCAGAAGGCCCAGCACGAACACGGGTTTCAAGTTCTCCAAACAGTATTTAAGGGTCAGAACAAGTCTTTGTAGAATCTGCAAAGAGAGGAATCATCTTGGGGAAACAACCGGAAGAAGGGATCAAAAACTGAAGAGGTATCATAACTAAAGTAGGGTTCATAGTCACTATGGGGGCCAAGGGCATGGCAAAGAGGCATTTCTGTTCCTTAGGGAGAACAGCAATGATTCATGTAGCCATATACACACACTATACATGTGTGTGCGGGCACACAGACACATTAACACACTAGTCTCAAACTGCCTCATCCCTGCGCCCAGATGTATAGTCTGAGGACCTTTAGGCTGAAGGATGACCATACTCTAAGTTGAATGGAAGTGAGCCTGAAGCAGGAATCCTATACCCACCTGCTAATGGCCTGGAGTAGCCATCAAGACCCCTGTGGCATGTGGGGTGATACCTGGGCTGCCTGGCCTTTGATTGGCTATCCATGGCTGTGCAACAAGTTACCCCAAGACTTGCCTGCCTAAAACAACAAGCACTTATTATTGCATATAATTTGCGGAGGTCAAGAATCCAGGGACAGCTGGCATCTCTGGCTCAAGGTCTGTCAGGAAGTTAAACAGTTAAGATGCTGACTGAGGCTTGACTGGGGCAGAAAAATCTGCGTCCAGGATGGCTCACTCACTAGCTGTTGGCTGGAGGCCTGACTTCTTTTCCACATGGACCCTGATGTGAGTGTGTTTGAGTACCCTCACAATATGGCAGCTGAGTTAGGGACCAAGAAAGAGCACAACAGAAGTCGTAATATCCTCTATGACCTAGCCTCAAAAATCACACACATCATGTCCACAGGATCATGTTGGGTCACACAGGTCAGCCCTAAACACTATGGGAGGGAAAGCCACGTGGGCATGCTTTCCAGGAGGTCAGCATCTCTGGGGACCTTCTTGGACCCCAGCATTTCTGCCTGGTTTCTCGCATCCTGCCTGTCTTCCCTGCTGGGTCTTTGCTGGCATCCTACTTCTTCTGCTTATTAGACCCCAAACTGCCGATTCAACAGTGATCATTTTGGACTTTTAATACTTGTATATTGTTTGAAACTTTCACAGTAAGAATATATATAATTTTAAAATTTTTTTAAGATTTTATTTATTTATTTGACAGAGAGAAAGAATGGGAATGAATGAAGGGAGGGTCAAAGGGTCCCTACTGAGGGCTCCCCAGCTGAGCAGGGAGCCTCATGTGGGGCTTGATCTCAGGACCCTAGGGTCATGACCTGAGCCAAAGGCAGATGCTTAACCGACTGAGCCACATAGGAGCCCCTAAATGTTTTTAAAATAAGATACCGATTGATCAAGTTGCCCAAATAATTTTTCTGGTCTTTCCATTGTTTATTTATTATTATTACAAAATTTAAGACTATAATTTTCTGAATTTCTTACCAACTAAAAAAGATTTGGGGTACATATGCCATTATTCAGACTCATTAAATTTCTCCATTTTAATTGAGTTTAACTACTTGACGACCACAACTAGTTATCTTTGCATGGATGTACTTTAAGAATAGAGTTACTATTTCTAAGTCTCACCAACTTATAATTATACAGAGGTTATATTAAATGCTTAAGAGTGTGAAGTTGGCTACAAACACTAGAAGATCCACGGAAAAGAGGCTCCGACAATAAGGAAATTGTATTCTCTCACATTTCATGAAGTTCTACATCTGTTCTACATCTGTGTGATTCAGGAGCTCTCTGATGCCATCAAGGACTCAAGTTCCTTTTACATTCTACTCTGTCACCCTCGGTAGGATGACAACTCCCTCTCATAGTTGCAAAATGGCTATGTCCATGTCACATCCTCACAGCTACATCCAAAGCAGGGAAAGAATCTCTGCATCTTGTGCTTCTCATATTTAAGAACGAGAAAACTTTCCTACCAGTAATCCAAAAAACTCCCCTTTGTTTCTTATTGGCCAGAAGTGTATCACATGGCCATTTTTTTTTTCTCTGCAAGAGGGATGGAATTATTTTGATGGCCTCAGACTAATCAAAATTCGCCCACTGCCCTGGAGCTGAGGTGGTACCCAGCCTCCCCTGAAGACGGTCACTCAATACCTGAACTAATTGTGGAGGGTGCTACCTATTAGATAGGCCATCAATAGCGTTGAGTCCATGGTTTCAGTCCTCATCAGTATACTGCCAGACATCAGCCTCCTCTTCCCAACTCCTAGGGACACTCCGATATTTCTGGGCAATATCCGGATGCTGTCTCATGAATGCTCAGGAAGAAGCAAGATCACCTCCCCACAAAAGAAGTGCTCTTGGGCCTTCCCGCTCTCCCCTGGACTCACGCCCAACCTCCACAGTGAAGTGAAATGGCAGAGGAAGTTTCCTGTTCACCTTAGTCTGAGGCATGCTTCTTGAATCTTCTTTTCCTATCCCAGATCTGCCCTCTTCCCAGGATGACTGACAGTGAGAAAATCTACTCTCTTCAAGGGAAATCCACGTGTACCCACCTACATGGCATGGAGTGAAGACTGGTCCTACGGCCCTCATGAGACAATCATGTCAGGAAATAATAGTTCAATATTAGTAGTCAGGGTGACTCAGCCTGGAATGACATCATGGGCAGGACATCTACAGTGTAGCAAGTACAAGCCAAACTCAGGTCATTGTCAAGATTTACTCCAAGCACAACATGAAATTCAGGCCTGCATACCTTTCTGTCATTTTGTGATCTCTAGTTCCAATGACTGTGATCAACTACTTAAAGAGCATACATGTAAGAACAAACAATAACAACAACAAAAAAAGAACAAACATTAACAAAAGGAGGGGGGCTGGCACATTTTTTTTTTGGTACAGGATTAGATGGCAAATATTTTAGTTTTGAGGCCACACAGTCTCCCTCACAACTACCTGTTCCTATAGTAGGCAGGTAGCCATAGATGATATGCAAATTAATGAGCATGGCTGTGTTCTGATAAAACTTTATTGACAAAATAGGCAGCAGGCCAGAACTGTGCCATAGGCCATAGTTGACCAAACACTGATACAAGGCAGAGGGCAGTTTAAATCAAAATAGAGAAAATTTTTCCCACGAAAAAATAAAGATGTCTTGAAATCTTTACTTGGCTAAAATATACACATAATTTTCATTAATAATATTTAAATATTCACTGTCAGGAAAAATCTTGAATTTACACTCCCCTCTCCCAAAAAAAAAAAAAAAAAAATGGGTGGGTACCTGAGATTTTTTTATAGAACAGAAGTCCCGAAGGCAAGTGTAAGCTTTCACCTCTTAGGAGATAGACACTATTTTACATTTTAAGTGACAGTCTTCCCAGCTTCTGAAAATAAATCATCATGTTTAGAAAAAAGTTAGGCTTCAATTGCAGCCAAGACACCATATTCCATCAGTGCATCTCACTGTTGGAAAGCATAGTACGCTCTAGAGTACTGGGCAGGCTCAAAGGCCTGTGCCAGCCTCCACCAAACATCTGATTCTACCATATATGTTGTAAAATAGAGGAGCCGCACGATGCCCGAGAATGTTGCAGGAAGAGATAAAGCTCGGCATCATTTCCAATCTGCAGACATTTGCTGCCCAGAATCATCTTCTTCGACTTAGTACACTACAAACACATATTTTCTCAGGGAACTGAGTTCCAAACGGAACAGATTTCTAAACTGCTTATTTTACTACAGGATTTTACTCAAAAGGCACAGATGCTCTTCTCACTCCCTCCCTGGAGAAAACAGTAACTCATCGGCTGCCACCAATGCAATTCTAGTGGGAGGATTAAGTCCAGGAAATTTTAATCTCCTTTAAAATAATGCCCATTGATTGCACATAGTAAGCACTTACTGTCCTGATCCACTCTTGTGTGTACTTACTGAAATTTATTTACTCTCTCCCATCATCAATCATGGAATCCCTGCTCAGAGAGGCACTCAGACGGTGTCAGCAGGCTCGCTGTTCAAAAGCTTGGAAAAGCCCTGACTTAACTGGGGACCAGGACCGAGCAGGTGTGTTCCTCCATATGTGGAGCAGGGGGCAAATACCCGCAAAACATGTAGGCAAACTGGCCAATGGGAGGAACTGACAGATGCCAAATAAATGCCAAGGAGATTAGTGAGTAGGTAGTGAACTATGTAAAAGGGAAAAAAGTGTTAAATTTTACAACTGCTTTATATTATTGTAAGAGCAAGGCAAGTCACGGCTTTCGGCCTCAGTCCAGGTCCAGGTATACACCTTCCAGAAAGTGTTGCGATTGCCACTATTTTATCATATGGGCATGTCAAGCAGTCCGTGCTGGGGAGCGGGGAGGTGCAGGAAATAAAGTAAGTTGTAACAAAGAGACACCTGGCACATTTAACACCAAACTATCCGTGTGTGAATCTAGCCTTCTTTAGCTCTCAAGAACATTGACATCAGATTCTTTCCTATCTGTCTTGACCTGCAGTCTCTCTCATATGATTTTTTGTTTTGCTCCAGCTTCTTCATTACAGGCCTCTAAGACAGTTTTTTCATACTCCATGGTATAAGGTCAGGTGTCGAACAAAGTGATTTCTCACATTTCCCCCTTTATTTCCTACTCCCTGTTTCCTATTTCCTGGCATGGATGGTAAGGAACCCACTAGCTGGGTGGCCTAGCAACCCAAGATAAAAACACATCTTTCTGGGGTGCCTGGGTGGCTCACTTGATTGGACGTCTGCCTTCAGCTCAGATCATGACCCCAGGGTCCTGGGATCAAGTCCCGTTCTGGGCTCCCTGCTCAGCAAAGAACCTACCTCTCCTGCTTCTATCCCTCCTCTCAGCTTGTGCTCTTGCCTCTCTCACTCACTCTCTCTCTCAAATAAATAAATAAAATCTTTCTAAAAAGAAAAAGAAACCCCATAATCCTGCTCTTCTTTTTCCTGAACACATCTGATTTAAGCACATTCAACAATAGCCCAAGCGACGACTTGACCCTATCAGACAACCCCTGACCAGGACGCCAGGTCTGGGAACCACATTTTTAAGAACTAGGGAACTTCCCTGGGGCATGAGACTATGAAGGGAACTAATAGAATCACCTAGGAACTCCATGGAAGCGAATTCTGTGAAGATAACCTGGCACGTTGGCTTCCACCTCGGACAGAAGCAAAATTCACCTGCTACCAGATCCAGGGTTTGGAAGCAGGGTAAGCTGAGTCAGATAAGGCCAGGCCTGGGAATATAAGTAAATCCTAGAGCTCAAACAAAGACTGCAGGAGGCAATGAGCCTTGTAATCCCAGCCCAGACCTGGAGCCATATGACCTGTGTTTGAATTCCTGCCCTGCTCTCTTACTTTGACCATGGACAAGTCCCTTTCTATCATTAAAATACAGTTTCTTCCTCCAGAAAATGGTGTCAGTAATCCATGAAAACCATGCAAAGTGTGTTTGGAAGATTTCAGATAGGTTGACTGTAAATGCTCAATAAATTCCTAGGATGAGAATAAGGCCAAGACTTGGCGCCTTATGGAACTAAAAGACCGGCAAAGACAGTACAAAAGCTTCATCTACACTAAGAAAAAGAAGATGAGATACAAATAACACCCTGGCCAGAGGAGAAAGTAGGGTGTGTGGCACAGATTTTCTGCCTGATTGGGAACAAAGGATCTCCAAGTGGTGTGCACGTTTACCATGTGACTGCCTTTAGGAGATCGGGCTGCGGAATAGTCAGGGGTGACCGGAGCTCAGGGCAAAGTATCAGTTGTTGGAAAATCGAGGTTAAAAAACAGAACTCAGTTATCCTGCCAACATCAGAGGATGACTGCTGATGATCATACAAAGTTTGGCAGTTGCTGATGGAGGACTGGGCCCAGGTTCCTGAGCAGGGCTAAGCATGCAGCTAAAAGTGACACGTACAGAGAATGGCGAAGGAATTCAGCTGTCAAAGAGAGGAAGAGCAGAGAGCCAACAAACGAGGGCTCTACCTATAGGCTTCCAGCTGTTCTGGGCTCCAAACTACACCTGTGCTGAGCAAGCAATATGAAATAGTCTGCAAAGCCAATTCCCCCCCGCCCCTTAGGACGAAGCAGAGTTGAGATCTGCCCTCTGTTACCCCCTTGCTATCTCTGACAACCCAGCCTTTGGATTCTACCTGCCTAGATCTCTAATACTTGTCTGGGCTGATCACCCTGAAATTGACCTCTTATCTGTCTATACCTGAAGTCTACGCCTTCTTAGCTAGAATGACAGTCCCTTGCCTTTTAACCTGGCCTGTCACCTTGCTGCCCACAATGAAAAGATCAAGGTGAAGCTTGTGCCCCACACACCTTGCGGTGATGGGTGTCAATGCTAATGAGTCCAACTCCACAATCCATTTCTTCAAAATATGCAATGTTCTAATAATATTCATAAAAATGATTTTCCTGCCCTCGCGACTTTCATGTCGCCCAAACCAGGATGCATTTGCTTTGTTCACCAATTCCAATTGCTTACCAATGGCTATCTGAGGTATGTGTGTATTTTTAATTATTTAATTAATTTTCTTTTTATTGATTTTTTAAATAATTTTTTAATCAGATAAACATGCATGTTTAAAGTTAATAGTCAAGGGTGCCTGGGTGGCTCAGTGGGTTAAGCCGCTGCCTTCGGCTCAGGTCATGATCTCAGGGTCCTGGGATGGAGCCCCACATCGGGCTCTCTGCTCGGCAGGGAGCCTGTTTCCTCCTCCTCTCTCTCTCTGCCTGCCTTTCTACCTACTTGTGATCTCTCTCTGTCAAATAAATAAATAAAATCTTTAAAAAAAAAAATAAATAAAGTTAATAGTCAAATAATTCTACAAGGTTTATTACAGAAAGATGGTAGTTTCTTATCTCCCTCAGCTTCATATCCCCCTTTCATGAAGTAATTACTTTCATGACTTTACACCAATTAAATGAAATTGGTCTCTAAGTCTTTAAATAAGTTTTGTAAATCTACTTCTCAGTTGTTTTTTCCTTCCAGTCTTATGCATTCTTTATGCACCTCTCACTATAAAATTTAAAGATTTTATTCCTTTTCTTCCCTCTATCTCACTGTACTCATGCACCTTTCCCATCTTTTCCCCTTCCCAAAATAAAAATAATTTTATAATTTTAGATAGACCAATATTTGGAGTTTATAGTATTATTACTACATAAATACTATTCACATGTAATAACTCTGATTATTTTTCCTTCTCTGTGCAACTTTTTATTTTCCCTGGAATTAATGATTGCCTTACTGCCTTTATTTACTTCATTTTCTATGTACTTCTCATTAATTTAATACCTATCTTTAACAGTTATCCAAATCTCTTCTCAAGACTTCCAACACATGGGACAGTCTATTAATTTCATCTTCCTAAAGAAGTGTGTTCAGGAACTTTCTAATCTGTTCCATACCTCTATGCCTGAAACACTCACTGTCTTCCTGGTGTCTCCCTTCACTGTCCTTCCGCAGAATCCTTTTGCTCCCAGCTTCCTGTATCTCATATCTAGCTCTCTCTTAGCTTACACCTTTATTTTCATCTACCAGTCACTTCCTAAAAAAAGGTATGTGGGAAGGAAATAGTTTTGAGAATTAGTACGTCTGAAGATTTCCTCCCCATCCCATCACATATCCAACTGATCCTTTGATTGTGTATCAAATTCTGGGTTGACAATAATTTGAAAGCATATTGCTCTATGGTTCTCTACATCCTAATTTTGCCTTTGAGAAGTCAAAAGCCATTCTGATCCCAATCCTTTATGTGACTTACTTGTTGTCTTTCTGAAAGCTTGTAGGATTTTCTTTGTCACCAGTATTCTGAAATCTTATAATGAAGAGCCCTTGATGTGGGTCTATTTTCATCCATTTTTGGGGTTCTTTTTTTCAAGATTTTATTTATTTATTTGACAGAGAGAGATCACAAGTAGGCAGAGAGGCAGGCAGAGAGAGGGGAAGGGAAGCAGGCTCCCTGCTGAGCAGAGAGCCTGATGCGGGACTCGATCCCAGGACCCTGAGATCTGAGCCGAAGGCAGTAGCTTAATCCACTGAGCCACCCAGGCGCCCCATTTTTGAGGTTCTTAATGAACGCTTCCAGTCTGGAAGCTTATGTCCTTCAGAAAAACTTTTCTTGGATATTTTGGTTGATGAATTTCTCCTCTCCATCTTCTCTACTCCCTTCTTCAGGGAATTTCATTATTCAGATGTTGGACTTCTCAAACTGTTCTGAAAAATCATTTTTATTAATATCTCATCCTCTATTTTCCATCTCCTTCTATCTTTATTTCAGGGAGATTTACTCAACCTTATCTTCCACCTTTGTACCGAGTTTTTCATTTTTCTTATTATATTTTTAAATTTTAAGAGTCTATTTTTTATCTGAATATTCATTTTTAAATAGTATTCTTTCTTATTTCATGTATAAATGATATTCCTTTCTTACTTCATGCAGGCCATGCCTTCTCTTATCTCCCCATATTAATGATATGCCTTAATTTTTAAAATTTCCTTCTCCGGTTTAATCTGTTTCTTCCAGGATGCTTTCCTTCTGTTTCCTTCCCTCTTTCTCTCCCTACCTCTCTCTTCCTCTCTCAAATGTTAGAGGCTTACTTCAAGTGTTTTTTAATATTTGGCTTTCTGCTCATATTTAAGTAGGGACAGAAAACCTGATTTTAATACAGGCTCACTTCCAAGTACGATATAATGTTTACCCTTTTCTTTTTTCCTGGAGTCACTTTTCATATGTTATTGGCCACAGGGGAGGGGGCCTCCTCCATGTCACCAGAGGGGCTCACAATTTCTTTAGCCACTCCAATCTTGGCCCCTGGAGGTCCTGGGGGTGGCTGGACATGTGGGGCATGTTCCCATCATCTTGGAGGGGCACTGGTTGGTTATAGGCTGTGACCTGGTTGATCATCATGGCATATTTGGTGCCATGAGGAGGGAAGAATTATAGTGAGGCCCCCCACCCCAGTGGTGAAGAATGTGACCAGCACCAGCTCCCTGGCCCAGACATCCTTGAGGGAGGCAGTGGGTCTCTCAGCCATCTTGGTCACAGCAGCAGCTGTGGTGGCAAGGATACAATGTTTATCTTAAAGAAAGAACAGGATTGTCTCTATATCTCATTAATTACTTTTAATCATAGCCACCAAGAAGGATTCCATTAGGGTCATGCTGAATAGTGCATTGGTTACCATTAAAGGCAGGAAATTGGAAATAAATGAACACAGTCCACAGCAGGTTAGATATAAGGGGTGAAAAAGCCATCAGAAGAGCTTTCTTCCAAGGTTTCTAGAATTACTGAATGTCTTTCTACTGAAATTTTTAAGGAATGAAACAGATAAACTGCCTTTCCAAATGACATAAGGACTAAATTAACCAACACTTTCACCTGGAATTTAAATCAGATACTGTTCACAAGACTGACTCTCTGTACTATGTAGAGATGCTAGCAATGGTCTCCAACCACACACCTTTCTTGGAGGAAAGAAAGTTCACATCCACTGAAAAGAACAGTCTTGTGTACCTCTGTCCTCCATCACACCTGAAAGGACCATAAATGGACATAACTCAAAATGGGCCTCTCTGATTCTTTTTCTTGGGATACAGGAAATAGGACACTGAGAAACAGTAAAATGGTAGAGACTCCCTGATTAAAATGTTAAGTAGGATCAAAGCCAGAGTTTCTACCAGGGCCAAATAAATTTTTAAAAAGTAATAATCCATGAGACAGAGAGAAAATGCCAATATGTAGAAAGCAGCAGAAACAAGCAGAACTACAGAAAAATCAGAGATAAGAAAAGGCATACTGCTACCAGAGACTGAAGAAATGGTTTTGGAAACTGACTTTCCAGATGATTTGGTGTATATCCCTTACCTCTCCTGTGTCCTTTCAGTAAATTCACTTTGTACTTGAACTAGTGCATATGAGCTTCTGTTCTTTGTCATCAAAGGATAAAATAGAGTATTTTATTATAATAAATAAAATAAATACTAAATATATACTATGTTTATTTATAAAAAGATAGTATTTATTTAGTATTTATTTAAAGGATAAAATAAAGTATAATAGTCCAGACCCATGAAGAAAAAGATGACACATCAAACATGGTAACAGAGGAAAGTCTAATGTATAGATTATTTACAAAGAGGGGCAGAGTGTAAGAAAACCAGCTGCAGGTCTAGTGAAAACAGGGAGCTGTTACTACCATATTGCTGAAAGAGCAAGAGGAGGAAGCATCTGTCTTAGTCTGGAGAGAGGAGGGAATTTCCAACAGGAGCTCTGGTCATAGGTAGATGGACACAGACAACCCACAGCAACCTCAAAGGAAGGGAATCAAGAGAATAAATATCCTGACCTTACCCACCTCCTGCTCTCCACATACCATAGGTGCCTCTTACTGTCAAACCCACTAAGACAGAGGGCAAAGTAGCCTCCAGTATAGTCAGTGGGTGGAGAAAGATGGTGAGTAGACCTGAAGAGAAAAATGGAAAATACCACACAAAGAAACTTCTGTCCACATTTTCTGGGAAAACCTAGCTCTCCTCTCTTGAACCCTGGGTAACTTCTTTTTAGCCTCTCTGCTAACCAAGGGTTGGGGAGAACAACAGAAATTTAAACATGTCCCAGTCAAATTCAGCTTCCTCATAGATTACTCGTCTACTTATTCTCATTTAATTACGAAGTGGCACCAGGGGACGCCTGGGTGGCTCAGTCAGTTAAAAGAGTCTGCCTCCGGCTCAGGTCATGATTCCAGGGTCCTGGGATCAAGTCCTGCATCAGGCTCCTTGTTTGGAGGCAGAGCCTGCTTTTCCTTCTGCCGGCCACTCCCCGTTTGTGCTCTCTCTCTCTTTCTCTCTCTCAAAATAAATAAATAAGATATTTTTTTTAAAAAATAGTAGCACCAATCTTTCAGTCATAGATACGACATGTTAATTGTGGATTTCCTTCAGAATTTATTTATTTGTGTGTGTGTGACTTTTTTAAAATTTAATCTATTTTATTTTTTCAGTGTTCCAAGATTCATTGTTTATGCATCACACCCAGTTCCATGCAATACATGCCCTCCTTAATACCCATCACCAGGCTCACCCAGCCCCCTATCTCCCTTCCCCTCCAAAACCCTCAGTCTGTTTCTCAGAGTCCACAGTCTCTCATGGTTTGTCTCCCCCTCTGATTTCCCCCAACTACCTTCTCCTCTCCTTCTTCCAATGTCCTCCATGTTATCCCCTATGCTCCACAAGTAAGTGAGACCATATGATGATTTACTTTCTCTGCTTGACTTATTTCACTCAGCATAATCTTCTCTAGTCCTGTCCATATTGATACAAAAGTTGGGTATTCATGCTTTCTGATGGAGGCATAATATTCCATTGTATATATGGACCATATCTTCTTTATTCATTTGTCTGTTGAAGGTTGGCTCTTTCCACAGTTTGGCAACTGTGGCCATTGCTGCTATGAACATTGCAGTACAGATGGCCCTTCTTTTCACTGTTTCTGTATCTTTGGAGTAAATACCCAGTAGTACAATTGCAGGGTCATAAGGTAGCTCTATTTTTAATTTCTCAAGGAATCTCCACACTGTTTTCCAAAGTGGCTGCACCAACTTGCATTCCCACCAACAGTGTAAGAGGGCTCCCCCTTTCTCCACATCCTCTCCAATACTTGTTTACTGTCTTGTTAATTTTGGCCATTCTAACTGGTGTAAGGTGGTAACTCAATTTGAATTTGATTTGAATCTCCCTGATGGCTAATGATGATGAACATTTTTTCATGTGTCTGTTAGTCATTTGTATGTCTTCTTTGGAGATGTATCTGTTCATGTCTTCTGCCCATTTTTTGACATGATTATCTACTTTTTGAGTGTTGAGTTTGAGGAGTTCTTTGTAGATCTTGGATATCAGCCCTTTGTCTATAGTGTATCATTTGCAAATATCTTCTCCCATTCCATGGGTTTCCTCCTCATTTTGTTGACTATTTCCTTTGCTGTGCAGAAGTTTTTGATCTTGATGAAATCCCAAAACTTCATTTTCACTTTTGTTTCCTTTGCCTTTGGAGACATGTCTTGAAAGAAGTTGCTGTGGCCGATCTCGAAGAGGTTACTGCCTATGTTCCCCTCTAGGATTTTGATAGGTTCCTGCCTCACATTAAGGTCTTTTATCCATTTCAAATTTAACTTTGTGTATGGTGTAAGAGAATGGTCAAGCTTCATTCTTCTATACATAACTGTCCAATTTTCCCAGCACCATATATTAAAGATACTGTCTTTTTTCCACTGTATATTTTTTCCATGCTTTGTCAATCCAACATATATTAAAAAGATTATCTACCATGACCAAATGGGATTTATCCCTGGGATACAAGGTGGTTCAACATTTGCAAATCAATCAATGTGATAGAACAAATTAATACGGGAAGAGGGAAGAACCACATGGTCCTCTCAATTGATGCAGAAAAAGCATTTGACAAGATACAGCATCTCTTCCTGATTAAAACACTTCAGACTATAGGGATAGAGGGAACATTCCTCAACTTCATAAAAATCTATCTATGAAAAACCCACAGTGAATATCATTCTCAGTGTTGAAAAGCTGACAGCCTTCCCTTTGAGATCAGGAACACAACAAGGATGTCCACTTTTGCTACTGTTGTTCAACATAGTACTAGAAGTCCTAGCAACAACAATCAGACAACAAAAAGAAATAAAAGGTATTCAAACTGGCAAAGAAGAAGTCAAACTCTCTCTCTTTGCAGATGACATGATACTTTATATGGAAAACCCAAAAGACTCCACCCCCAAACTACTAGAACTCATACAGCAATTCAGTAATGTGGCAAGATACAAACCAATGCACAGAAATCAGTTGCTTTTTTATACACTAACAATGAAAATATAGAAAGGGAAATTAGAGAATCGATTCCATTTACTCTAGTACCAAGAACTATAAGATACCTGGGAATAAACCTTACCAAAGAGGTAAAGGATCTATACTCGAGGAACTACAGAACACTCATGAAAGAAATTGAAGAAGACATGAAGAGATGGAAAAGAATTCCATGCTCATGGATCAGAAGAATAAACATTGTTGAAATGGCTATACTGCCTAGAGCAATCTATACTTTCAATGTCATCCCTATCAAAATTCCACCGGCATTTTTCAAATTGCTGGAACAAACAATCCTAAAATTTGTATGGAGCCAGAAGAGACCCCAAATTGCTAAGGAGTTGTTGAAAAAGAGAAACAAAACTGGGGGCATCACATTGCCTGATTTCAAGCATTCCTACAAAGCTGTGATCACCAAGACAGCATGGTACTGGCACAAAAACAGACACATAGACCAGTGGAACAGAGTAGAGACCCCAGATTTGGACCCGCAACTCTATGGTCAAATAATCCTTCAGAATTTAGAAATAGAAATTCTAGGTTATCCATTTATGAGCACAGATGAATACAAATATATGGAAAGCCCATGTCATTTTCCTGTAGAATTTCCAAGGCAAAGATATATGCCTTCTACTTCCCTCCTAGTTCCCCCAGAACATGTTATCATCTTATGCAGTAATTCTCAGTCTATAGGGAAAAAGCATAAAATAATCAGTGAATGAGAATGAACACATACACACACACACATGCATCCTCCTTGGATGTCAAAGTCCACATAACTTAGAAGCTTTCTCTTGGAGAAGAAGCTCAAAAAGGTAAAATTCTAACTTAGGGATATTATATTTCCTTCAAATTTATCATTACTCTTCATAAGAATATGTCAACATAATCTTAAGTTATGATATAAACTTGTCACAAGAAGGTCAGAAGTTCTAGCACCATCCATGTGGCTCCATAACGTCTTCATGTCCACAGCTGGCCCCGGCAGAACTCTGTCAGGACAGGCAGCAGAGGTGCCAGTGAGCCTCGATTACACATCACCCCTGCTGTCTGGTCTTTGATGAGCAGATAAGATTGGTGATGAGCCTTTCGTCTTTAGGTCACAGTTCAAAGCCCTGCATCAGAGTCATAGTTAAAAGCTGCTCCTTCTGGAGATGGTGGGAAACGAGTGGGTGTACTCAGCCCACCTTTTCCTAGATGAAAGCTGTCTAACAAAACCACCCCAATACATCTGGCACTAATTAATCAGTGCAGATTCCTGTGGTGAGGAGAAGGGAGACTGGGAAGAAGTTCTGAACTCATAGAGACTCTGGGAGAGAGTTTGGCCCAATTATGGCAAAACCTACAACAGCCTGGAAGCATTACTTTGAAATTGCTGACTCTAATCACAGGATCTCAAAGTGTAAGAAAGGCCCTGTTTACATAATATTGGTGGGCTGGGTGGAACCACACGAATATTAACACCCTCTCTTCATGAGTGAGAACCTTTCTATGCTGGTTTGATACTCCTACATAAGATTCTAATACTGAAGGTTTTTATTTCCTCAGTAGGATCCAAGTCTCCCAATACCCAAAGACTTTCAACTAGTTGTATTTTCTACTAATGAGTACTGCTGTGAATGGGCAGAGAGCAGCATCATGTTATAAAGTCTTGGCAGAATTGTCCTGCATGTCTTCTTAATGTCTGGTGCTAAATTATCACTCAGATCACCATTAGCATAAGCCCAAGGAAACAGAGAATACAGATAAAGCTGGGAGGCAGGTGAAGGATAGAGCATAGGTAATGTTACTCTGTCTGTCTGATGGGGGGAACCACTGGGCCATCAGGGAGATTACTCTAAACAAAAATAATGTTGCCCATAACTGTAAGTCATCAAGACCCAATGTGCTAAAGCCCACAATAGTCTCTGTCCTATGGAAAAACAGGAAGGATCAAACTCAGGAGATTAAGGGGCTGCAAGGGGATTAGCAATAGATAACATTTATTCACCCCACCTTTTATTTAAATAAACAAAAGTTTAAAAAAAAAAGATAAATCAAGTAGACTTTCCCAGTTGGCAATTTTTTTTTTAAACTTTTTTTTTTTTTTTTTTTTTTTTTGCGAAACTCCAAGAATGACATTGTATATTCTCTCTACTGGGGAGAAAGGGGAAAGGGACAACTGGGAAGAAGAGTACCAGCCATGTCATAGCAAAGTTTTAATCTGTGAGATGAGATTGTGTTTTCCACTGTGTCCTACCTGTGGGACTAAAACCACCCCCAGATCTGGCAGAAAGTATCTATTAGCATTTTCTTTGAACTGGCTTCTTGCCCAATAGATTGCAAAAGAGTGTTTGTGTTGTGATTTGTTTTATGTAAAATTATAAATACAAATACATAAAGAGATGACTGGACCAATTTGTAAAAGTATGTAGAATAGTTATATCTGGATGGTAGGTGTTCAGGGGACTTCATAATTTTCAATATTGTTTGATTTTTCAACAATGAATATGTGTTATCTTCATAAACAAAAAAAGCAGTCAGAATAATTTTCCTTAAACTAATCATAAGCCAGCATATTCATAAATTTTATTATACAAGCAAGAGAGAGAATAAACATTTATTAAATGCCTCCCTTGCACTCAGGACTGTGTGTGCCATAAACCCTGTGAATTATTATTTTTATTTTACATACAAGAAACAAAAGCTCAGAGAGTTTGACTAACCTGATCAAGACTTTTGCAAATGTTGTCAAGATTCCAACAAAGCAGAAATCCAGAGCTGGCTACTTTTCCCCTTAGCTTGAGAAAGAATCCCAAGAAAAGAGAAAGTTTGTGGTGGAAAGCACCAGCCTGGGAACTGACTCTCAAAGCTCCCTCTGAGCCTCCCTAATGGCAGAGCTGGGCTTTGTGGATCCATCAGTACAGAGCATGTTGCCCTCCTAGTAGAGGTGTGGCTGAAACAAATGAGAGCAAGATGTTTTGTGACTGTTGAGTAGCAGGAATACCTGTGAGGACTCTCATGCCACCCATGACATGGTCTGGAGACCAACCACACTGAAGGCAGTAGACCATTACCTGAAGTCCAGTTGACCCTACGTCACAGCACAGCACAGAGGAGTAGGAACCTAGGCTCTAGGCATGCTCATAATCACTCAAAATAGCCACACTTATCTAAGTTCCGGTTTCCTCAGAAGTAAAGGAAAAAGGGTTTGCCTAGAAAATATCTAAAGGCCTTTCCAGTTCTGGGAATCTATAATCCATGATCTGATTCCAACCATGGCTTCTCTTGGATTCATTCAACAATTGCCCTAGCACGTTCAGCTGGTCCACCAGACATTGCTTCGGGGCCTAAAATTACGTGCACTAACTCAGAGATGTAGAACGTCTTTTGTAATCTGCGTAGGATTTAGCTACCTACTTAGCTTTGTTTCATAACCCGCAATTATCTTTGAAAAACAGACAAGTCTATTTACTCTCTATCATCTCTGTTCCAAATGGGGCCAATCTCTCCCTCCCCTTCTTAATAGAAAATCCCAGAATCTCAGGTGGGAGTCAGGATAACTCAGGAGATTTGGCAGGACGAGCTTGGACTCTTTCCCACTGGGTCCCAAATGCTTTATTTCCTAAGAGCTGCTTTTGTAAGGCCAACAAGAAAGGCTGAGTTAATAGTTCGAATTTATAAATAGTTTCTGCAAATTAAACAGAATTCTCTATCTGAAAGGCAACCAATAGAGTGGTTCTGTCTACTATATTATTTCCTCACAAGCAAACATTCAAAATGCCAATGAAAGCCCCCTGGTGCAGCAGGTAGGCACTTTCTTATCAAAACACACCAGAAGAGTGAGCTGAACCACCCAGGAAATCATATATCCACCCCTTAATAATATTAACCAGGAAAATCTCAGGGACAATGATAGCATGCAGTTATAAAAACAGGCTGCAGATGGCCAAACACAATAGCCAAACTCAATTGCTATTTGGAAAGAATAAACCAAAAATGAATTTAAATATGTGGTTCAGAGGTCAGCTTCTAATATTTTATCTGGTACAATCCATAGCCTGCTTCTCAGGGTAGGTGGGCAAAGAACCCAAATCTTTGGATAAGGGAACTGCCTTCTCTGATTTGGAAATTCTGCATAAATAGTATGAAGTCACTCTTCAACCTCCTGTGGAGGCACCATAGCCCAAAGATGCATTGACCTCTCTCTAATTCCTCATCTTTCACAGGGCAACTTGTGGCTAAGGGGTATATCTGAAAGCTTGTTCTTCATGGTCTCTGAATAATTACTTGCAGTATTCATTTCAAGAAATCAATTTTCTGAAGTCTATTTCATAGACTTTAATAAGTTCTCTATTTTAAAAAACAACCTTTGAGGGGTGCCTGACTGGCTCAGTTGGAAAAGCACAGTACTCTTAATCTCAAGGTCAAGTTCAAGCCCCACATTGGGCATAGAGATTACTTAGATAAACAAAACTTAAAAAAAAAAAAAGCTTTGAAACGTTCTATTCAAATATATTTCATGCATTCTTATTTGACAAACCCCGTGTTATCTGCTTGCTCTCTAAAATATGATATATTTTAATTGGATCATTTTTTTAGAGAATTGTTTTTCATTTCTAGAGACATGTTGTATCTGAGGGTGCATCCTAGTCCAAGTTAATGAAAGAGTCTGTTTGCCTCCCCTGCCTTGGCATGTTCTACCTTTTAAAGAGTCTAATGAGTGACTCATATTTTCGGCTGACTTTTTCTTGCATATCAGGTCTTCTCTGAGTAAGCAACCCATCTTTTACACAGAAACTGCATGCCTGCCCGCCCACCCATCTCAGCTAAAGTGCTGTTTGTCCTGCTTCCTCTGATAGAAAAAATTATTCTAATTCTATCTTCCCACTCACTTCTTAAGCTCAGAGAATGGGTGGGGTTGAAGAATTTGATGGCACCAGCTCTGAGATTCATCCTCATATCTACTTTTGAAAATGTCATGACTAAGTATCAGAAGACCCTAAATGCACTTATGATTTGCTTTTTTGCATCCATGGATGCTTTCAAACCTGATTCTAAATACCAACGTAAGGCAAGGAACCTTACATACCCAAGTAGATAGGAAAGAAAGTCATTTAGAGAGTCAGTTTGGCCAATAATGGTCATCTTTCCCTTCACCCAACTCTTTTCCAATTCTCTCATCCCATTGACAATGACCATAGCCAAAGCAAAACAGCCTAGAACCAAAGTACAACATAAACTGGGCTTGTTACGTGCTCCAAAGATAAAAGTGGAATCTGGACCAAAAAAATCTAAAAAGTCCATCATTCCCAAGTGGTTGCACCTTCCTTTCATAGAGGCATGAATATTATAGCAGGAAAAAATATTTAGCCTTATGTTGCATGTGTTTGTGATGATTGAGGACAACACAGTAAGAACTAAAGGCATAACAAGATACAAACATACAAAGGAAATTTACCATAAAAATCTAACTCATCAAGCCCTCTGTCTCCTGTGGGAGGTTTTGATGGGAAGGCATGGAGATTTTCAGGTGTTATAGTGATCACCAGAGGGAGGTAAGTTTGAAAGATGAACAAATCATAGATCTATGTAACCCCTTGGAATAGACTATACAGAGATAAAACAAGAACTTCCATAAAAATCACTGGAACAACTAGTTCCAATTCCACCAATTTGGTTCCTTCTTGTTTCTTTAATTTTAAATGCTAGGTTTAAAGGAAAGAAAAAGAAAAAAAGAAGACATAAATACCTGTATTTTTTTCAAATACGCAAGCTTTAGGCACTGAGTCTCCATACCCAAACTTAAGAACATTCAGAGTAATGAGTCATATTGAGCTCTACATTTTATTCTCTCACAGGGTGGGAGAATGAAGAGGAGGAACTTTCCAAGACCACAATGATCATCACCATCACCATCACCATCACAACCTCAAGTTGTGGCATGTGAGTGTTGATCACCTCACAATGGATGTGACTGAGGTATATGCAGGGAAAATCTTGTTTCCAGGGAAATCCTAGGTCTTCCTTCTCAAACCTCATCTGGTGACAAAGACAAGAAAAACTTGTATATGTATTTCTTTCATCTCTTTCAGTTTAGTAATATTATTTTAAATCAAACTCCATCTCCTTATCATCTCAAGGTTCGGTATCACTGAATTTAAAGAATTAGTGGCAATTATTTGCCATGCCTTCTGCTCAAATCCTCATCCCTCCCTTCCTTGTGTTTTTCAGGTCTCGGCTCAAGTCAAACCCTTTTAGAAAGGGAGAACACCCCGTCCAAAATAGTACACACTTCAATGCACCTGTCATCATCTGTCCCCTCATCCTACTTTATTTTCTATTCTTTTTCTTTCTTTCTCTTTTCTTTCATTTTATTTTTCTTATTTGCTTAACTTATACTGTTTTATTTTTCCTTCTTATCACCACCCAACATTTGTTGATGTACTCACCATCTCCTCCCCGAAGAACAGAAGCTCCATAAGAGTTTTCACCACTTTGATGTCTATTTTTGTTCATTCACAACTGTATCTCCGGTATTTAGGGTGGTGCCTGGCACAAACATACTTGCTCAATAAATATTTAATCAATTAATTAATTAGTACATATTTTACAGAGGAAAAACCCACAGCCTAAAGGAACAAGTTATCACTAAATTATACAAACTGTTAATATGAGTATAAAAGTCATCACTGAAAACTAAACTATCTTTTTGTACATATCCTCAGCTTCAAGGTTTGAGGCCAAAGTAGGTCAAGGTCACCAGCTTCTGTGTTTCTTTTTTAAGGTCTCTCATTCTACTCTGCTTCTGAGTTGATGAAAATGAATTCCACCCTTCACGTTCTCCCAGGCAGCTCTCTATCTTGGCTTTTTTTCCTCCTTGAAGGACAAGAGGAAGAAAGAAGACCAAAGGGGAGCGGGGGGAGGGGCTTGAGGGATTATCAAGAGTGAATGATCAGGAAAAATTTGGCCTAGTATGGGGGTCCTTACCTCTAATCTCTGCCTTCAATTTCTTTTTCATTTAAAATTCACCTTCCAAAATAATCAAGATGAGGCAAGGAAAGATTTAACGGAAAAACTATACTTGAAAAAAGATCCCACTTTTTTATCTATAAGACTTTGAAATGACCCCATCTGTAGTTCATAATCCTTAAAAAGGATAATTTCCTTGTAAGGATAGATAATTGTGAGTGAAGACTATTAAGTGGAAAATTATTTGTGTTTGAATAGAAATATATAGGAAGTAAGAACATATGGTCACCTCTGTACACTTGCTTTGGTGATGGGCAGAGAAGGCAGCAGCCAGAAACATTCTGACCCTAAAGCTGGAGTGGAAGGTTGGGTATGCAAGAGATCTGTGTGATGCTAAAGTTATCTGTCAAGGTAGGAAACCCAGGCAACAGGGAGGATGGCCTCACGGGACAAATAATAGCTGATATTTCCAAGTATTTTTGTTTGTTTGTTTGAAGTGATTTTACAAGTTTAATTTCAATTCTCAACAACAAACCCATGAGGTATTATTACCAACCCCATTTTACAGACAAGAAAGCTAAGGACCAAAAAGGCAGAAGCCCCTTGCCCAAGACCACACAGTCAGGAGGAGATGAAGCTGGTCTTCAAACCTAGACAGTCTGGCCCCAGAACCCACATGCTGAATCCCTACTTTCAGTGAAGAAGGGCTTCCTGCAGGGTGTATGGTCTGAGTTCATAGGCCAGTGCACATCTTAGCTATACATAAGGAGCAGATAACAGCATCATCAAGAAGGCAACCCATGAAGGATCAAAGACAAACAACTTCCATCATCTACGGAAGAGTGCCCTTACTGTCCTGTCCCCCTACTTACACTTTTGGTCTTGTACTTGTGGAGCTACTTGTAGCTTTCCTCTCTCTTTCCCTCCCTTGAATTCTCCTGGTTTATGGTGGGGAAAAGAAGTAGGGAGATAGGGTAGACGTACAAGCTATCTCTTCCTACCTTTGATCATCACTCGGGTAAAAAACAAGTCCAAGAATATTCTTTGGAATTTTAAAATTATTTTCAAAACTAATACATATGATATAACAAAGAAACACACAGTACCTGAAATATTTAGGAAACATTTGATGTTCTTCCTCTTTCATACAGGAGGGAAAAAAAAAAAAAAAAAAAAAACAGGAAAGATACTCCCACCCTAAAGTCATATTAAGATAAGAGAATTCTTGGAACAAATACCAGAACTCCTCATATGACAGCTTTATAAAGCATACCTTTTTTTTTTTGGAGAGAGAGTGCAGGGAGGAGCAGAGGGAGATGAAGAGAGAGAATCTCAAACAGACTCCACACCAACTGTGGAGCCCAACCCAGGACTCAATCCCATGACCCTGAGGCCATGACCTGAGCCAAAATCAAGAGGTGGACACTCCACTGACTGAGCCACCCAGGTACCCCTATAATTCTTTCCATTTGTGTTCATAGAGCAATTTCCCCTATAACATGTCCATAGTAAGAGCAAGTACTAGGTTGGGAAGGATTTTACTCTTAACTGCATATTGAACCTAGAATTTTTTTTTCGAACCCTTTACTCTTTTAAACAAAAAAAAAAAAAATTTCAAACCAAAATTATACCACTATGGTGGTAGACACTGTGATGTGGCACTCATAGTCTCCTTTAGGAATGAATGATTTATTACTTCTTATTATCTCTACTGGGAATGCCTTGCTGAAAACAGCCACCTTACCCAAGCTGATGTGTTCTTTCAGGCACAGACTCATTTGATGACTAGTTGAGAGTTGAAAGTTTCAACTCAAGACAAATCAAAAGTGTTATCCCTCTCTGATTTTGTCTTACTTTATTTTCCTTCCCCTATGACCCTGTTTTGTTTCTAAAATTCCATGTATGAGTGAAATCATATGATAATTGTCTTTCTCTGATTGACTTATTTCACTTAGCATAATACCCTCTAGTTCCATCCACACTGTTGAGAATGGCAAGATTTCATTTTTTGATGGCTGAGTAATATTCCTGTGTGTGTGTGTGTGTGTGTGTGTGTGTGTGTGTGTGTGTAGCATCTTTTTTATCCATTTATCTGTCAATGGACATCTGGGGTCCTTCTATAGTTTAGCTATTGTGGACATTGCTGCTATAAACACTGGGGTTCAGGTGTCTCTTCAGATCACTATGTTCATATCCTTTGGATAAATACCTAGTAGGACAATTGCTGGGTTGTAGCTCTATTTTTAGCTTCTTGAGGAAACTCCACACTATTTTCCAGAGTGGCTGCACCAGTTTTCATCCCCACCAACAGTGTAGGAGGGTTCCCCTTTCTCCACATCCTCACCAACACCTGCCATTTCCTGACTTGTTAAATTTAGTTCTGACTGGTGTGTAGTGGTATCTCACTGTAGTTTTGATTTGTATTTCCCTGATGCTGAGTGATGCTGAACACTTTTTCATGTGTCTGTTGGCCATGTGGATGTCTTCTTTGGAGAAGTATCTGTTCATGTCTTCTGCCCATTTCTTGACTGGATTATTTGTTCTTTGGGTATTGAGTTTGATAAGTTCTTTATAGAATTTGGATACTAGCCCTTTATCTGAGAAGATATTTGCAAATATCTTCTCTCATTCTGAGGGTTGTCTTTGGGTTTTGTCAACTGCTTCCTTTGCTGTGCAGAAGCTTTTTAACTTGATGAAGTCCCAATAGTTCGTTTTTGTTTTTGTTTCCCTTGCCTCTGAAGACACATCTAGCAAGAAGGTACCGTGGCCAAGGTCAAAGAGGCTGCTGCCTGTGTTCTCCTCTAGGATTTTGATGGATTCCTGTCTCACATTTAGGTTTTTTACCCATTTGACTCTACTTCTGTGTATGATTTAAGAATATGGTCCGGTTTCATTCTTCTGCATATGGCAGTCCAATTTTCCCAATACCATGTGTTGAAGAGACTATCTTTTTCCCATTGGATATTCTTTCCTGTTTTGTTGAACATTAGTTGTCCATAGATTCAATAAGGGACTCTTAACTATAGGAAACAAACTGAGGTTGCGGGAGTGGAAGTGAGGGGGGCAGGGTAACTAGGTAATGGGCATTAAGGAGGTACTTGATGTAAGAGCTGGGTGTTATATGCAACTGATGAATCACTAAACTCTACCTCTGAAAGTAAAAAATATACTATATGTTAATTAATTGAATTTAATTTTTTAAAAGGTATATCACAGCTTCAAATCTTCCTCTATTACATCTGCTCTGCTGAAGCTTCACTGCAACCCAGCTTCTACCTCTACACAATCCTGTTTCCTCTCTTCCTTCCAACCCCTCCCTTCCCTTCTCCAACTTTTGACCCCAAAAGCACGCTATAATAAACCTCTTACATGCTAATCTCCATTCAGAGTTGGCTTTCCAGGAAACCCAGCCCACTATACTGATTATGCCAACAATTATAATTATCCCAGATTTTCTAGGCAAAAAGTTTCAATTCAATAAGAACCTATGTTTACCCTGACCACACCAGCCCAGACGCAAATACAAAGGCACCGGTGGTCTTTCACAAAGCAAAATACCTGGAATTTCAGCCCTATCCTGTTTCTTGATTTTCTTAAAGCCTCTATAGAACAAGCTACATATACCTAGGAATTATGATCTTCCTCTCGACATTCTACATGGTTTCTGATGTGACCATAGTGGTCCTCAGGAAGCTTTCTTCAGATCACACTCCAAGTAAGAATGCAGCTCCATTTGCTCTGTATTTTCAATCATCATGCCAAAGTTAAATCACTTTCTGTTGAGCTACTTTATAAGCTCTATATTTTTATATTTCCTAAAATTTTTCTATCGAACTATATGAGTTATACCCAAATGGGAGAAAGGGTTCCCTTTTTTTCCCAACTTGTATTATTTAATTCATTATAAATTCTCCAACCCCTACACCAGAAAACAAATTCACCAGAGACTGGGCAAGACATTACATTGACACAGGCTTCATATAGAAGAAGGTTCTTGAATTTGTTTTTGTTTTTTCTTTTTTAAAGATTTTATTTATTTGTTTGACAGAGAGATCACAAGTAGGCAGAAAGGCAGACAGAGAGAGAGGGGGAAGCAGGCTTCCCACTGAGCAGAGAGCCTGATGTAGGGCTCAATCCCAGGACTCTGGGATCGTGACCTGAGCTGAAGGCAGAGGCTTTGACCCATTGAGCCACCCAGGTGCCCCTTGAATTTCTTTTTATATGTAAAATGTATGGGCAAATTTTAGATATAATCTTAAGTTTCTACCATTTACATTTAGTTAGTTAGCTTTCCTTTTTTTTTTTTTTTTTTTTTTTTTTTTTTTTTTTTTTTTTTTTTT
>NC_081569.1:82769351-82780497 GCF_022355385.1 Mustela nigripes
CACCCCCTTCTCCCAAACCCCCTCCCCCCGGCAACCCTCAGTTTGTTGTGAGATTAAGAGTCACTTATGGTTTGTCTCCCTCCCAATCCCATCTTGTTTCATTTATTCTTCTACCCACTTAAGCCTCCATGTTGCATCACCACTTCCTCATATCAGGGAGATCATATGATAGTTGTCTTTCTCTGCTTGACTTATTTCGCTAAGCATGATACGCTCTAGTTCCATCCATGTTGTTGCAAATGGCAAGATTTCATTTCTTTTGATGGCTGCATAGTATTCCATTGTGTATATATACCACATCATCTTGATCCATTCATCTGTTGATGGACATCTAGGTTCTTTCCATAGTTTGGCTATTGTGGACATTGCTGCTATAAACATTCGGGTGCATGTGTCCCTTTGGATCACTACATTTGTATCTTTAGGGTAAATACCCAATAGTGCAATTGCTGGGTCATAGGGCAGTTCTATTTTCAACATTTTGAGGAACCTCCATGCTGTTTTCCAGAGTGGCTGCACCAGCTTGCATTCCCACCAACAGTGTAGGAGGGTTCCCCTTTCTCCGCATCCTCGCCAGCATCTGTCATTTCCTGACTTGTTGATTTTAGCCATTCTGACTGGTGTGAGGTGATATCTCATTGTGGTTTTGATTTGTATTTCCCTGATGCCGAGTGATATGGAGCACTTTTTCATGTGTCTGTTCGCCATCTGGATGTCTTCTTTGCAGAAATGTCTGTTCATGTCCTCTGCCCATTTCTTGATTGGATTATTTGTTCTTTGGGTGTTGAGTTTGCTAAGTTCTTTATAGATTCTGGACACTAGTCCTTTATCTGATATGTCGTTTGCAAATATCTTCTCCCATTCTGTCAGTTGTCTTTTGATTTTGTTAACTGTTTCCTTTGCTGTGCAAAAGCTTTTGATCTTGATGAAATCCCAATAGTTCATTTTTGCCCTTGCTTCCCTTGCCTTTTGCGTTGTTCCTAGGAAGATGTTGCTGCGGCAGAGGTCGAAGAGGTTGCTGCCCGTGTTCTCCTCAAGGATTTTGATGGATTCCTTTCGTACATTGAGGTCCTTCATCCATTTTGAGTCTATTTTTGTGTGTGGTGTAAGGAAATGGTCCAATTTCATTTTTCTGCATGTGGCTGTCCAATTTTCCCAGCACCATTTATTGAAAAGGCTGTCTTTTTTCCATTGGACATTCTTTCCTGCTTTGTCGAAGATTAGTTGACCATAGATTTGAGGGTCTATTTCTGGGCTCTCTATTCTGTTCCATTGATCTATGTATCTGTTTTTGTGCCAGTACCATGCTGTCTTGATGATGACAGCTTTGTAATAGAGCCTGAAGTCCGGAATTGTGATGCCACCAACGTTGGCTTTCTTTTTCAATATCCCTTTGGCTATTCGAGGTCTTTTCTGGTTCCATATAAATTTTAGAATTATTTGTTCCATTTCTTTGAAAAAGATGGATGGTACTTTGATAGGAATTGCATTAAATGTGTAGATTGCTTTAGGTAGCATAGACATTTTCACAATATTTATTCTTCCAATCCAGGAGCATGGAACATTTTTCCATTTCTTTGTGTCTTCCTCAATTTCTTTCATGAGTACTTTATAGTTTTCTGAGTATAGATTCTGTGTCTCTTTGGTTAGGTTTATTCCTAGGTATCTTATGGTTTTGGATGCAATTGTAAATGGGATTGACTCCTTAATATCTCTTTCTTCTGTCTTGCTGTTGGTGTAGAGAAATGCAACTGATTTCTGTGCATTGATTTTATATCCTGACACTTTACTTCCTTTTATTATTAATACTTAGCTCTAATGCATCACAGAAAAGACATATAATCTGTATGAAATTGAGCCCTGGAATTTACTAAACTTTTTTTTATTTATATGTCAAAAAGACCTGAAAGAATATATTATATACATTTGTTGTATATCTTTTCTTATTTATCTAACTGTTTGCTCTATCAGTTTCCAAGAGATGTTTGCTTTTTTTTTTAAGTTGGAACCATTAATTTTTTATCTATCCATGTCTTGTCTTAGGTAAGTCCATTGTTGCTTTTATATTTTATGATCTTATTGTTAGCAACATATATGTTCATTATTATAGTGTCTTATCTCCTTTACCAATACACAATGTCCCTATTTGTCCTTTATTTAATTTTTCATCTTAAATATCATTTGCCCTGATATTAAAAGTGCTACTTCTAATTTTTTTGTTTCATATGTGCCTGGTATATATTTTTCCCCACTCCTTTATGTTAAATCTTTCTGTATCCTTTTGTCCTTATAACTTTAAGTATTATGCACACATCATATAACTAAATCTTTAGTTTTTAAAAATCTAGCAGGAAGCTGCCATGGCCAAGATCAAAGAGGTTGCTGCCTGTGTTCTCCTTTAGGATTTGATTGGTCACGTTGACTTACTTATATTTATTATAATTATTGTTACACTGACATTCACTTTGCTGTTTTATTTGGTGCTATTTGCCATGCTTTCCTTTTACTTCTTATTTTTCTTCTTCCTTAGTCTCCTTCAAATAACCTATATTTTATTTAAATATCATAATCCTATAGTTATTGTTGGGGTAATGACCCTAACTCATTAAGATCCACATCTATGCTCATTTTTCCTAACAATGCTAACATTTATAAATATCTATATCCTCCCCATGAACAAGAACTTAAGTATCTTCTCATCTTATGATTTCTCCATATATCACTTCCCAAATGCCTAAGGAGTTTAATGTTCACACATGACTCATTCAATTGGTCTTGTTACTTAAAAGTCACTATATATACACATCATGAGCTTTGAGTCCACAAAATACAGCCTTAAACAAAGAAAATCAAGTATATCTGGTCATCTACCTGGTCATTCCTCTCCTGCCTGGAAAAATGCCCCTGATAAATGTATACTGTGTATAGTCAAATCAAGTTTCTAGTTTCTTAGACCCCACTGTAACCCAGCCATCCCTCCAGCCCTTAAGGCCCCCAAAGGAGATGTATACAAAGGAAAGCAAAGTAATGACTTCTGAACACTGTATGAATTCCCTCCTCATAAGTCATTCAGACCTAATTACACTGGGCCCAAAGTCATTTCTTTGCCCTTCTCTGACTTATCCCCTATGCCCAGACAATGTCCTAAATCTTACAACAGAAGACAAAGGAAAGATCCAAATAAGGGACACATGCCAGCCCAAGTCATAGATGCCAGAGAAAGGCAGATAGCAATAAGAGTCTTCCTAGCACCAGGCAGGCATGGGCCGAGGGACAGCTGCCATAGCCCCTGAGCCCCAGAACAGAGAAGGTCAGCTCACTACTCCAAGCACCTGGAAAAACAAAGGAAAGCCAAGCCCACCCCAACACATGGGCATATAATCCAAATGGCAGCCTGGACCTAACCTCCTATTTCAAAGGCTAAAATATTTAAAGGTAAAAGTTGGAATAAACTGTAAGATGTGCATCATAGTGAAAAATTGCTCAAAACTCAGAAATTTCAGTGCACTTAGGTGGCATAGTCAGTTAGGCATTTGACTCTTGGTTTTGGTTCACATCGTGATCTCAGGGTCCTGAGACTGAACCCCAAGTTGGGCTCCATGCTCAACTCGTAGTCTGCTTGAGATTCTTTCTCCCTTTCCCTCTACCCCTCCCACTCATGCCCTACTCCCTCTAAAGTAAGTAAACAAATCTTTAAAAAAAAAAAAAAAAAAACTCAGAAATTCCCAAGAGCAGTCCCTGGGACTTACCATCCTAGGAGTACAGGAATTATTAGGAAGCTGAGAGAGAGAAAAATACTTTCTCTTCCAGACCAATCCTTTAGCATACAAATCGTTAGAATAGCTTCCCTTCCCCCAAATTGTCCCTTTCACTTTTTATTAATGCTCAAAATTTCTTTCAGAGAAGACAAAGGCTGTCTTTCTGCAATTAGAGAAAACAGGCTTAAAATAGAAGTGCTGTGGGATGGTTAGCATAAGTGGAAATTAGGTCAAACCCATGTGTGAATGACTAATGTCAGATCACTGCCAGTTTTGATAGCAGACACAGGTTACTAATTCGTAAACTCTGAGACCCTGGAGGGCCCAAGAATCCTACAAAAAGAAAACTAAAACACCAAAGAATATGGATGCATGTGTTACAATATTGTTCAGAGTCTGTTCTGTTGGTTTCTCTGGATGGAAAAACAAATAGAACCTGAAGAGATATTGCCTATCACCTCTCCTCAGGTCTCCTTAGAAGGAACCCTGTCTTGAAATCCTAGACCCTATCTTCATCTCCTGGCATTTGGCCCTCTGAATTCCTATTCTGAATCCTACAAATCATTAATATCTCTACTCGAGAGCTCTGACCAGATCTCTCCATATTCCAATTTCTTCCTCAGCAAGCTAACTTGACCATGTTGTCAACTGATTCCCAGAATGGTCCTTGAATTTCCTCCAAGGTGTCTCCAGATCCTTTGAGGACAAAGATCATCTCTCACATCTCCCCGTGTCTGTAATTATCTAATAATTCCTCCATCATATTAACTTCATCTACAACCACTCTCTACTCTTCCTCTCATTTATCCCTTTCTCCAAACAATTAGATCTCCAGGCAGGTAGACAGTTGGGATAGAGGATTTTCCAGGGGGAGGGGTGAATCTGATGCCTTTTATGTGCCTTCAGAGCTCCAGCCTGGTTTAATAATCCCCAAGCACCACTTTGCGTGCGGCAAGGTATAAATATATGCTAATAGGAGGTCTGGCTCCTTGTCACAACACATTGCAGGCTGCATTCGTGCAAGATAGAATAAAAAGATTAGATGCAATCTTGAAGTCAATCAGAAAGCAAGAGGAAACCAAAAAAACAGAGCTCAGATTGTCAACAAGGAGAGGCAGAAAAATGACTTGAATCGAATTGCAGTTTATCTCGTTAAGCGTTAAAGGAAACCAATTTCTTTCAGAAATTGGAAGGCAATTTAAACATTTCTACAGTTTTACTAAAGTTTGAAATTTTCCAGTGAAAGAATAAGGGTGTTTTTTTTTTTTTTAAATTTCTGCATATCTGACATTTTCCCTATACTCCCAGGGATGAGAAGGCCTTAGATAAGAGGATATTTAAGGAAAAGAGCACAGTTATCAACAAGTAAGGAAAAGAATCTATTAAAGAAATAGTCATTTGATTTCTTTAGTGCTCTCACGTTTCATGCCAAAAGACCTAAGGAAGCCAGAATCGGATACAAAAAAGCCAGGCTGCAAAATCTGACCTGGGCCTGGATAAATCACCAGGCTGGGTTAATTGACAAACACAGAAGTAACGTTCAACCCATGAAGGTCAAATAAAATATACCAATCTCAAGGCCAAGCTAAATTCCATCAAAGTTGATGACATCACAAGCTAAAAACACTCTTCATTATGAGCTCAAGTCATCAAAGCCTCTTTCCCCATTCCCAGAAGCATGAACCTGACAGTGGCCTCTATTTTGCAAAGAGTGTAATTGTTACAGGTCCTTCCCGTGCTGGAATGTGTCATTCTCCCAGCCTTTGTATTCAATACAAATTGCTAATTAAACCTCCATCTTTAGAGTTAAGACCAAGCCTTCCCCAGATCCATGGTCCACTTGGAAGGGATCTGCCAGCCAACAAGAGCAGCCTTTTTTTTCCATTCTCCCAGGCAATGGGTCCTCAGTATCACCAGGAATACCAAGGCCATTACAGTTAAGGGTCATTACTTCAGGAAGAGGATCAACCAGAGTGAATGAAAGGGGTGCCCACGTTTTACTCGGTACATGTACACATTATTCAAATCTTTTACAGTGAAAAAGTCAAGCACTGCTTCTGGAAGTTTAAAAAACATATGTTAAGATGTTTGGAGACAAATATGCTACAACTTATTTCCGAGGAACAGCCCTGAAAAACTGACAACTCTAACTTCTTGGATAAACTTCAAGGACAGTTCCGTGATAATGTTTGGTAGGAGCTGGGCAGAGGTCAAGTGTAACGTGCTCCACTGTGACTTACGGCCTTCATTCATTCCTTCGTTCACACACTCCTTCAGTCTACGTTTACTTAATCCTCACTACCTCATGGGATGAAAAAAGAAACATGATGTGCTGCTAAAATGAATTCCCTTTACAAAGAAATAAGATAATAAATGGCATCTGGAGAGGCCAGTTGTTCTCTCCTATGAAAAACAAAGTCCCACACGGACTCATCAGGGAGACTCCTTGGGAACCAAGAGAGTGCCTTCCCTGGTGTCTCACTTCTCCTGACAACTTTTCCCTTTCCATAACTTGTTATGTGCCAGGAGCAAACAATATGAAATCCATGCCTAATGAGCAATAATTATAGCTTTAAGAAGCTGTACAATCAGTGTTCAGTGATTTCATTATTAGATAGCACCATAAATTATGCTAATGCTGATAACAGTTCTGGATGAGAGAGGTCCAGATCCGGGAGATTGCACTGAAATTATTTACATCCTCTATTTCTGAAACAATGGAGCCAGCAATTTGAAAATCAGATGATCCAATTTATCTGGCAGGACACACACATGTAACAAGTTGCGTCAACCATAAAATTAAATAGGCTTCCTTTTTTTTTTTTCTTTTCTGTTTTCTCTTTGAAGTTTCTCTCCTCAGTTTTCTCTTCCCTTGCCTATTACCTGTCTCCACTGAGGAAAGCCTCAGATTATTGTACCTCTTGTTGCTAAAATTCCTCAGTGATGGTGGTCAGGCATACCCGTGTCTCCGGCATACCCGTGTCTCCGGCATACCCGTGTCTCCGACAAGTGAAGCCTGAAAATGCAATGCTTGCAAAGTCACGACAGCTGACCTGGGTGTGGAGAAAGGGCACAGGGCTTTTGGCAATAAGGAATGATTGCCTCTAATAATCAAATCCCACTCCCCGCCCCAAGCTTTCAAAGGTTAGCTATGAAAGGAGAAATTCCAGATGGATATAGAGATCTGGTCCAGGTCTCCCGACTCTATCCTCCCTGGGTTTAACCCTGCCCCTTGGAATTTTCTCACTTCTGTTAATAGTAACACAAGCTACCATTTTCTGAGTATTAATGACATGCCTGGCCCCGTGCGAAGGGCTTGATGGGTGCTATCTCATTCAATCCTTATAAAAACCCTATGCAGCGATGCTATGGTTCTCATCCTGCAGATGAAGAATACAATGCTCAGAAGACAACACACACACACACACACACACACTGTGCCTAAGAATATACAGTTAGTAGGTGAAGAAGCCATGATTCATGCCAGAGGAACCTGAGATTGCCACCTTTGGCCAAGGCAAGAAATCTAACATAAATCTGATTCCAAATTCTGGGTCTTTCTGAAGCCCCCAGAGGGTAGCAAAGGGGGAAACTATACCACACAATGCCCAGAAAGAATTCCTCAAAGTTCTCATTATGTGTTGCAAAGATGTGAGACCCCGATGGGTGCAATCCCTTTGGAAAACTATTTGGGAGGCCCAGCTAAAGGGAAGCCTACATAAGTACCCTGTGGCCAAGCATTCTCACTCCTGGGCATATGCCCCACAGAAATTACATATACAACAATGCTCACAGCAGCATTATTCAAAATAGTCCCCAAATTGGAAGCGCTCTGAATGCTCGCTAACAACAGAAGGAGCAAATACACTGTGGTCTAGTCACATAATGGAATACTACATAAGAATGAAAAAGAGTAAACTACTAACATGCACCAAAATGTAGAATATATGGATGGATAATTCTATCTCACAGACATAACATGGAGTGTAAGAAGTTAGTAACTAAGAGTACATACTATGTGATTCTACAGATATCAAGCATAAAAACGTGAGAAACTCCTCTATGGGGAGAAAAGGCAGAATAACAATCAACCCTAGGCTGTTAACTGGGAGGGTAGGAGAGACAGCCCTCTAGAATAATAGAAATTCCTGTATTTTTTCTTTAAAGATTTTATTCTTATTTATTTGACAGAGAGAGAGAGAGCACAAGCAGAGGGATGAGCTGGCAGAGGGAGAAGCAGACTCCCCACTGAGCAAGGAGTCAGATATGGGACTCAATCTAAGACTCTGGGATCATGACCCGAGCCAAAGGCAGACATTTAGCCAACTGAGTCACCCAGGCGTCCCTGGAAATCCTGTATCTTTATGTGGGTGGTGGTTACAAAATATATTCATACATTAAAATGCACTAACTATTCACACAGCATTTGTGCACTTCACATGAGTTATATCTCAATTTTTAAAAACAAATAAAAATCCTCATTAAACTTTTCTGTCCCCCAAAATCTCAGACATCATGGCAGTTGGTCCCCCAAACTTTTCCTCTTGTTTCACCCCTTCAAACTTCACTGTGCTCCTCACTCCCTTCTCTTAGCCTCTAGATTTATTCTTTTCTGTCCCACTGGTAGCTTCATGTCATGTCCTTTCCTATATAAATCAATTTATGGCTTCTTCCATTTTTCATCTCTACTCATTACTGTAATCAGCAGAATGAAAATCCCAGCAGTAAAACCCATCAAACAAACAGGTCTCTTTAGAATAGTGCACTTTTAGAGATGGGTCTTCATTATTTGTTTCTATCTCTTCCGGGAGATGGTTAAGCATCCTGAGGGTAGGGGGTATACAGCCCCAGATGTTCAAGAAATGTGGAGTTGTATTAAATGAATGCTCTTGGGGTGCTTGGGCAGTGCAATCAGTTAAGTTTCCAACTCTTCATTTCAGCTCAAGGGTCATGACATCGAGCCCCCCATCCAGCTTTGCATTCAGCCCGCAGTCTGCTCAGGATTCTCTCTACCTCTTTCTCTGCCCCTCCCCCCAGCCCTGCTCTCTCATGCTCTCTCTCTGCCTCTAAAATAAATAAAAATAAATCTTTTAAAAAATGAGCACTCTTATTCAACACCTAAAATTATGAAACCTGGGGCACTGATGAAGTTCTCAACATCTACTCTAGAGCCAGATTAAGGTAATAAACAAGGATATTTGGAGTTGAGCTCATAAAACTACATTTCTGAAGCATTTGCCTGAAAATTATAAGAAAAATACAAGATGGCTGACTTCAGCTATCTTGGGTCATTTTTACTACTTTCAGTCTTTTTTTTTTTTTTAATCTCTTTCTATCTTACTGCCTCTTACCAAACAGATATACCCACGCCATTCTATAGTCAAGAGGGAATAGAATGACAGTTATTCCCTTTGGGTTTGTGGAGGAGAAAACAAAAAGCAAAATGTTTAAACACACTATTAAATCATCTAAACTCTGAAATGTAAGAAACAAGTCAGGAAACACATAGACGCTCATTTCTTGCTTTTAAATACAGTAGAACCTAGAAGGGTGATTGGTTTCTATTTCATTATGTGGGTGGAAGAGTCATTCCCCTATTTGCTTGGGAAGGTACTCAATGGCAGGTATCTCATATGAATAAAGTTATCCTTCAGATTTGGAGTACACCATCTACCCATCACTGATAGAACCTCAAAGCTCAAAATCAAGAGTAAATGGAAAAAATAATGACAAAAAGATGAGTTTTACCTAATACTTGCTCTCAAGTCCATTTTGAAAGACCATGTCAGGCCAAGCCAGAATTAGAGGGGAGAGCATCTTTTGTTCAAATCCTTCACCCGTGTATAACTAAACGGGAAAAAAAGAAAAGTCTGATGTCATGTAAAAGGCTTCAGTTGTCGGACCATCAAAAGCCTATTTGAAGTAGAAGCCATTTTTCTGAGTATTGATATACTGCAGGTGTTTCTAGACCATCATCCCACACAAAACATTTCCATGTTTAGAAATGGAATCCGCCATTCCTTCCCAGTTCCCTAGGACAGCCACCTTAGCAGGAGGACTATTATATAAATAGAGAAGTTAGCTGCTAAGAAATGTAGCTTCGCTTCTTAGAAAAGTATTCCTGTGTTTATCTTCTATTGAACGTGGGCTTGCTAGACATAAACCGTTTCTCACCAGCAACAAGTAGAGGTTTATTTTTGTCATTCATAAAATAAACCAGGGCCCAGCCAAAGGAAATGACTCTTGGAGGCGGCCCCATCAGGGAAGTGCTGTGGAAGTTACAAATGGCTCTGTGGCCCAGGCCGTAAACAGTCTTTGGAAAGGCTGGGGCTGAGCGGTTGATATTAAAAATCACCTCATTAATTATGTTTGTAAACAATGCAGCTGTCTGTGCTTGCAAGCTGGCTTCCTCGGCATAATAATATTTGTAACAATAATAACCATCATTTCAAGCATAGCGATAAATAGTCAATCCAAGAACTTCAAGGGAAATCACATCTGGGAACTGCCACCTGGTTATTCAAAATACTTCCTCAGAAGGTAGGAAAACTGCTGTTTGTTTTCCAGACAGAAGACACTTTATCAGGATCGACCACTCCACTAGAATGTTCCTCACCTCACTCTTTGGAAGGAATAGGTGAATAGCTAATTCAGGAAGAGTGAGGAACAAAAAAATTAAAAAACAAAACAAAACAAAAAAAACAAAAACAAGATGGAGGCCAGGAACCAAAAGAAGTGGAGAAGTTGGCCAGGAAAGGACATTAAGTGGTACCATTGCCAGAGGGGATGAAGGGAAAGGGACACAATCCTTCCTCTGGTAAAGAACCGGCAAGCTCAGGATTGTACATCAGAGTACCAGCTACCCAGTCATACCTCCTCAGCACTCTTCAGTTATACTTTCATCTAACAAACATTTATTGAATACTTACCCGTGTCAGGTGTGTACCAAGCATGGGAGAAAATTCACAAGCAAATACTCATTTTAAATGCTTATTGGTGATACAATTGGGACATACCAGGCAGACTAAGTAATTATATAATCCAAGTGGCCTGGTATTTATTTTCTCTAATGTCCTATTTTTGGAGCACATATTTCTAAAGTTATCTTGGTAGTCAAAAATCCCTTAACCTGGTTAAGAGCAAGAGGAAAATGTGTTTTCTGAGTAACACAGGTAAGCTAGAATTACTAGACCTCTTTCCGCCCAAGAGGACAACACCTTCATACTTCATTTATGCCTTTTCCACATGTAAATTTTGATTCTGAACTTCACCAGAGAGAGATAAATGTGGTATCCAATTCCAAAGCATTACCCATTTTCTCTGTCTCTGTCCCTCTCTTTCATCCCTCACTCTGTGTATATATTAATTTTATAGGTCTTTTTATTGTC
>NC_081569.1:82780597-83047055 GCF_022355385.1 Mustela nigripes
AGAGAGAGAGAGAGATCTATAAACTGGTGATAAATCAGTGTCCTAAACCAAATTAACCATCGAAATAGATTATCATAAAAATAACGCCATGAAAAATATTCTTCACCTTCCTGGTTCAGCTGCCTGTAATGGAGAGAGGGTACGTGTGTGCGTGTGTGCGCCTGTGTGTGTGTGTGTGTGTACACGTACACACCTGTGGGTCTGTGTGGATATGGGCATGCCACACATGCGTCCAGAGAAGTACACATACACACACATGAAGAGACCCAGAGACCATGCAGTTCGAACAGGCTCCTTGCTCCTCCAGGAGAGGGCCAGGATACCCCAAGATGGTTTGTTGGCATTCCCCAGTTTCTAAATCTCAGCTTTTACTCAGCATCGTAAATGACAATACCATGTGCCAAACATTGTGCTGGACACTGAGGATACGAAATAAGCTCAAGGGGACAATGTGTGTCCTCCTAAAACTTCCAGTCAGAGCAGGTAGAGAGACAATAGCCACATGGCCACAAAGATAAAATTCTTGAAACTGGGGACACCTGGGTGGCTCAGTGGGTTAAAGCCTCTGCCTTCGGCTCAGGTCATGATCCCAGGGTCCTGGGATCAAGCCCCGCATCAAGCTCTCTCCTCAGCAGGGAGCCTGCTTCCTTCTCTCTTTCTGCTTGCCTCTCTGCCTACTTGTGATCTCTGTCAAATAAATAAATAAAAATAAATAAAATATATTTTTAAAAATTAAAAAAAATTCTTGAAACTGTACATCTTGATAAGGGCCATTAAAAAAAGGCACAGGCTGGTCTGAAGCATACTGCAGGGGAACCTCACCTAACATGAGGTCAGGAACCAACAGATCTTCATGCTACAGAGGCAGTTGGGGCTGGAGAGGCACCCACGGTCTGCTAGCAAGCAGCATCCTACCTCAGCAGGAGTGAAATCACTGGAGAAGGCCAAGAAGGAAAGGATGAGGAAATATGATGGGGCCCTGCTAGCCAAGAAAGGAGGGGGTGTTCCAACCAGAAGGAACCACATCTATGAAGACTCTGAGGACAAAGAAGAAAGGGCACGTCCCAGAACTGAAAGAAGGTCATAAAAGGCAGAGAGCAAGGGCAAGGTGGTACCAGACAAGACAGGGGTGGTGGTCAGAAGCCAAATTGTGCAGACTGTTCACACGGGGTGGGAGTGGGGGAGGACATGTTGGATTTTCTTTAGCAAAAGCTCACATTGTTTCCATGTGGAGAAGAGGGTGACCTGAGCGAAGTGAGGGGCTGGGAAGACGGCTATCATTCCCCTTACCAGAGTCCTTCACACGAGTCTAAGCGAGAGATTGGACCCGAATCTAACACTAATTAGCTGTGTGACCTTAGATAATTTGCTTCACCCCTTTAAGCCTCAAATTCCCCACCTGTAAAATGGCAATAATAATGGTTTTAGCGGGGATTAAATGAGATCACGCCTGTGGAGCGCACGGCCCACCATAAGCCTTCAATAAATGTTAGCTATTGGTGATGCTGGAGATGGAGAGAAATAGATTAGAGAGATATAAATAGTCTTCCAGCAAGCAGCCACCCTGCCTAACTCATCATTAGGAAGAGTGACACATTTTCTTTCCTAAGAAAATGTTGGGTAGAAATGAATGGTGGGAAAAGTGAGTGGTAGGCACCACTATGAGAAGCTTCTCCAATTTGAAATAATTCTTGTCCCTGACTATAAGCACTGCCTATCTGAGACCATTTAGAAAAGTAATTAAAGTGCTATAAAAATATGTATATATTTTATATATAAAGTATTTGTATATAAACATATATTTGTATATGAAGTATTTTTAGTTAATAAAAGTACTAAAAAGGGTGCCGGTATATCTCAAACAAGCTTTGGGACAACAGCAACAAAAGAATATAGAAAAGTACCCCAGGTCATAGTGCTGTTAATGGCTAAAAGCCAGGAGGTGAACCTGGGTTGAGCTCTAAGTCTGTGCCCTTTCCAGGAAGGGGCACAGCCTCCTGAGAAGTCCAAACCCAGTCCTTTCTTCCAGAAGCTTTCCATCTAGCCAGAAAAACAAACAGCAAACCCTTAGGGAAAAGATGCCATTGGAGGTCTGGTTCTGGAGTTTATGTTGAAAATTAGGTAAAATTATTGTAAATTATGGGGACACTGTAAATTGTTCAGGTGTTTTGGTAAACAGGGTCAAACTAAAAGAGCTATAAAATTGTTCTTGCCTTTGGATCTAGTAATGTCACTTTGAGGGCTCTATCAAAAAGCATACAGGAAGTTAAATAAAAGAAAGCAGCCTTACTTACCGATTGCCAAAGGCAATTGTTAGTTCCTTTTAAGACAAGTTGGATGCTAGGCTATTTACATATCCAAAATTTCTAATGTGGTAAGAAAAAAAAATTATCTTCTCTACTAACCACAGCCCTGAGGACTGAGAGACTTCCTTAATTAAATCAAACGGAAGCTTTAGGTAGAACCTACTTGTGGGAAGCTTAAGGTAATTGATCCTGAAATTAAGCACTCGTTCAAAATCCAGACGCAGAATTTTTGGTGCACCAAACAACTCACTCACAAAAACCAGAACCGGTTTCCTCTAGCCGATCCTTGAGGGCGTCCCCTTTAAACTTGCCAGCCTCCTCCAGGAAAAGATAAAATCATGCAGGGGTATGGATTAGCTATCATGTCATTATAGCAGGCACAGCCGTCTGTTACAGGTAAATTGCTAGGCAATGTAATAACAATGCAGTTTATTTACTGTGCAGGGCGCTTATCTACAGAAATGTTCCCGACAAACAAAGAAAGGCACAGCTAAACGCCTTTTCCTTAGAATTACAGACTGAATCCATGCCAGCACCTTCAGAGAATAAAAATGCTAAATAATTCCTGTATAAATAGAGTCCCTAAAAACCCAAAGCATCTCCTAACAGAGGAAGCAGAGAAAAGGCAGTTGGCCGATGGGATGTCCACCAGGTCTTCCTCAAGCTCCCATCTCTATCAACCAAATCACATCCCAAGGGGAGGAAGCATGAGGGGGACCTGAAGAATAGTGGGGTTGAGTCTACACTATTGAACAGTTGAGTCACTGTTCAATGATGGGATCCATTCACACCAGGGCTGCCTCCCTCTGAAACTAGAGGGATGTTTGTCCTAGACTGTTCTCAAGAAACTGAGGGACTCTCCTGAAGTTGGACTCAGCATACAGGCCTCCTGCCCTCCCCTGACAGGGGCTCTCACCTCGTCCATACATCCCAATAACCAAAGCATCCACCCGGCTCCCACCTTGAAGGGCTTATACAATGAAGGCCAGTGACACAAAGGGCACCATTTTATTGAAAACCTAGTAGATGCCTCTTAAACACACAGACTTCCATGAAGAAAATAAGTGAACTAATGAATGAAAGAATGAAGAAACTCTAGAGGGACATGACTGGGACGTGATTGCTCTTAAAGAAAGCTATAACTTAATCAATAGTATTGACATATCTGAAAGAAAGAATGTGGTGGTCTGCAGAAGAAAGGCAGGCTGCCCAGAGTTCAGAGTTCAGAAAAACAGAGCACTATTGAATCTGGCAGCGTTTACCCAGTTGTGCCCAAGGAACAGAAGGAGTGTGTCCGGCAACCAATAGAAAGATGGACCAGGATTGTTCAGTTGCTCCAATAGCCTGTGTGTGCCTACTGTGCACCATAGTGTGCAAAGGACTCTGTGATTACACACACACACACACACACAGTTCCTCACACAGAGGAAACTGACAGTGGGTGAGACCAACACGTAAACAGCTCTCGATGCTGAGTGCTACAGCAGCTGTATACAAAGCACACCACAGAGCACAGAGGAGATAAACTTAGTCCACGGACTAGGAAAATATCCTGAAGTGACCTCTGAGCTGTGTTTCAGTACATAAGCAGGCATCATCTCAGCCATGAAAGGGACAAAGGAATTCCAGTCAGAAGTTGCCCACATCGCAGTAAGTCAGGGATAAAAGTATTAGTCCAGAGACTGAAGATGGTGTAGGTACAGTAGCCTGAGATCTATCCCAAGGGAAATAGAAAAACCACTGAAGGATATTAGCTAGAGGGTAACAAGATCAACTTGCATTTAGAAAGATTATTCTGGCAGGAATATAAACAATGAATATAAATGGAGACAAGCCAGGGAGGCCCAGAAACCAGTTAAGGAGATCATCAAAGACCCTTGAAAGGATACTTCCTAGGTCAGTGGTAACTGGGAGAAAGAGGAGAGGAAAACAAAATGTTTAGGAAGTGATGTTATTGACCAGGTGAACAGAAAGGATGAAGGAAAGATGAGTAATTTAAGATGACTCAAAGGCTGTGACTTTGGTGACCAAGTTGGTGGTGGTATCATGAACTGAGACAGGAAATATGGGAATACAGGAGAAACAGCAAATTTGGGTTAGGAAGATGAAAACAAGCTTGGTTTTGAACATGTGGAGTTTGCGGTGCTCACTGGACATCAAGGAGAGCTGTCCGAGTGGGCTACTGGACAGAAAGTCAGGAGAGTCATCAGATCTGAAGGTAAGTATTTGAACATCATAAGCAAATAGGCGATACTTAAAACCAAGAGAGTGAAAGAGAGTGACCAAGGATGGATAGAAAGATGGATGGATGGGTGGATGGATAGATGGTTGGTTGGCTAGAAGGATGGATGGAAGGATAGATGGATGGAAAGTTAAGCTAGTTAAAATGAGATTAGACTCTAACAACTAGTTTTAATTTTTGGAGAGTTTCAAAACTTTGCTTTACTTAACAGAAAAAAAAAAGAAGCTGAAGAGAGTAAAGGAAAACAAACTTCAGATAAATGTTTCTTTGCCATAAATGTTATTATTTTTTAAAAGAGCCCTCTGGGTTAGAAAGAAAGGATTATTAAAAAGCATAAAGTGGGGGGGGCACCTGGGTGGCTCAGTGGGTTAAAGCCTCTGCCTTCGGCTCAGATCATGATCCCAGGGTCCTGGGATTGAGCCCCGCATCGGGCTCTCCGCTCAGCGGGGAGCCTGCTTCCCCCTTTCTCTCTGCCTGCCTCTCTGCCTACTTGTGATCTCTCTCTCTGTGTCAAATAAGTAAATAAAATCTTTAAAAAAAAAAAAAAGCATAAAGTGGTTAGAGTTATCTTAAAATATCAACTTCCTAGGGCACCTGGGTGGCTTAGTCAGTTAAGCATTGGACTCCTGATTTTGGCTCAGGTCATGATCTCAGGGTGGTGATCTCGGGGTGGTGAGATCAAGCCCCCTATCAGGCTCTGTGCTGCTCTGGGTGTTGAGTCTGTTTAAGATTCTCTCTCCCTTTCCCTCTGTTCCTTACCCAGCCTCCACTTGCAAATGTGCTCTTTTTCCCTCTCTCTCTCAATCTCAAAAAAAAAAAAAAGTCAACTTCCTGCTTAAAAAAAAAAATGAGGAAATTAGTCCTCTCACTCTTCAACAATAGTCCCTGTTAAGGATTACCACTCATCTTTCACCTCTTACATGACTGAATCTTATCATTGAGCTATGCTTTTTTCCAGGAAGTATTCACACATTCTATATTTCTTGAGTTTGTTAACACGTGATAATATCTACGTACTGTCTTTTCATTTGACCGATACCTTGACTGGGTACAACATCCTAGACTCACTACTCCTCAGAACTTTGTAGATACTATTTCATTGGCTTCTATAATTGAGTGAAAGTCCAAGGCCAGCCAGATTTTTTCTCTTAATAAGTGACTTGCAAAGCCCATGTCTGATAGGGAAAGAAAGACGCAAACAGTGTCTCTCAATATGCTTGACTCTTCTATTTTTTGAGGTGGAAAAAAATTTTCTTTGCCAATAATGAAAGGCAATGTTAAAAGTTACAAGCCTTCCTCTGCCTCCTTAATCTTCTCATCCCTCAAAACTGTTCAAAAGTCCTCCACCACCCTCTAAAACTTTTTCCTCCTTCCTTCTAGGCAGATTTACTATATTATATAGCAGCTACTACATTTATAATTGTAGGTATGCCTGTTTCCCCACTAATTTTTTTTTTTAAGAGAGCTAGAAAGGGGTTGGGGGAGAAGCAGGAGGGACAGGGGGAGAGAGAGAATCTTAAACACAGAGCCTGACGCAGGACTCGATCTCACAACCCTGAGATCATGACCTGAGCTGAAATCAAGAGTCAGATGTTTAACTGACTGAATTACCCAGGCACCCCTTCCCAGCTAAATTTAGAACCATATTTTCTTAATTGTAATCGAAGCACTTATCACACTGCTAAGAGACAATAAGGACTCAAACGTTTACTGAATGATCTATCCGTTCTCCCACTTCCTGTCTTTAGAGCAGTTGCACTCAAACTTGAGCATGCATCAGATTCACCTGGAAAACTGACTAAAACATATACGGCTGGGTCCTATCTCCAGAGTTTCAGATTTACGTGTTCTGGGGTGAGACCCACGAATGTATTTCCAAAAAATTCTCAGGTGATGCCTCTGCTGTTGGTCCAAGAACCCCACTCTGAGAACCACTGATTTAGAGCACCATTTAGAAAGAGGAATAGATTGAACAAATCCTTGCAAAATAGGGATAAATAAGGCTCAGATAATAAGCGTATGTGAACTTCCCAAACCATCAAAATCCAGCCAGCTAAAATTACTCCTTATATCATAAACCTAACATAAACCCAAGTGTTAGACAAGGTGGTCCACAAGAAAAGACATTTATGATGTTTCACTTAATTTTGCTTGCTTAATCCATTTTTATCACTCATGATCATAAGTACCTTTAATCAGTATTACTTATCATGATTCTCTATTATACTACATAACTATTGGCGAGCCTAAGATTAATTCAGTTCACTGGTCAGGGAGAGAATAAATCCAGAGAAACTTCATGTATTTCAGACAACATTCTTCCTTCAAATGACTAATAATAATAATAATAACTACTTAAAAATTCATTCCTCTCAAAAGTAATGAATAAATAAATTTTTTAATGTGTTCTTCTCCCATCTTTATTCTGTTTTCTTTCTATTCTGTTTTTTAATAATTTTTTATTTTTTTATTAATATAGAATGTATTATTAGCCCCAGGGGCACAGGTCTGGGAATCGCCAGGTTTACACTCTTCACAGCGCTCACTGTATCTCAGGCTTTTTGTTCTCTCCCTGCCTCCGTATCTCCCAAGCACAAGAGATAGTTGTGAGTCTTACTTGTGTCTAACCTTTGCAGACCACCGGGAGGTACAGAGTCCCTCCTACACCATCTTTGCCATTTAGCCTTTTGTTCCCTGAGGAGAATGGTCTGGAGTCCCCAGGCCTTTAGAGCAACCTCTAGGTGGTGATTTTTTATGCTCCCTTCAAGCGCTCAACTTTGCTGAGCACCGAGTGTCCCCGGTTTCTGCGCGCTCTATTTACTGTGTATTATAATTTGCACTGCAGTGCCACCTAGAGGCCGCTGCCGGTAAAGACCCGGAGTTCGCCAACTCCGTGCACTCACCGCCCCGCCCTTGACTAAAGGAAAACAAGGGACTCAAATGAACTCCGCCTCTAACGAGAAATTGTTCCGTATAAGGTCCTCTGGAACTTCTGCCCGGAACTATGGTTTGTCAAGCCGCCATCATTTGAAATGGTGTCATCAGTTTCAGTGTTTTGCTTCGCATTGGGATTTTAACTCTGAAGAGCTGCGTATAAAACACCTTCTGTACCTTCTGTGGTGAAGGTCTAGAAAAGAGAAAGCGGCAGCTTCTGGGTCCTCAAGTTCAACTTCTCCTGGTTCCCGCTGTGGTAGAGCTCTGTTGAGATCTGCAGGATGAAAATCGGCTTGGCCTGTCCGGGGATCCAGACTACAATGGAGCACTTACGCGGCGCGCGTGAAGCCAGCGGCCGCTGCATTAGAAGCCGAAGGTCCATTAGCTCTCATTTAATGTTTCTTCTCAAGCAGATAAGTACAGGCATCAAACACCCCAGCCCTTTTATGACACATAAATCACAGGTCAGTGCCTTCCATGGAGACTCCTGTTTACTAAGTGAGTAGTTAGGCCAGAAGCTAGGAAGCAGCATTTTAGCGCACTTAAGAGACCCCGGGGGGCAGTGAGCCCATGGCACAGGGCAGCACCGGGAATGTCTCCCTGCAATTTAATGATTAAAATCTTTCTCCTGCTTGAGAACTGGCCCATCGTCCCAGACCATCCCCTGGCAGCAGCTCAGCCCAAGAGCCACCTTGTTCCCAGTTCTGCCATTAACTTCATTCTCAAGGAGTTGCTTTGCACAAGCCTACTGGGTGGAGAGCAGACGCTGAGCCTCTGTCTCTTGGTCTACCATGAACTGGACGGAGGTCAACTTTTTTCCCAGACTCAGTCCACAGAATCTCTCTCTTAGTCATTTATGCCACAAGGCACATAGACAGAGGAAGCCAGGAAATAAGCCTTGTCAATGGTGGGACCCTCGGGAAGATCCATGAACTCAGACTATTGAGGTCCTTGGAACTGCCCTGCACTCTGCCCTTCCTGGGCCTACCACAGCAGGTTTCCTGTGGATTCCCTAAGTTCTGTACCAAAAACCAGCTTCAGTAGATTCAGCCCCTTATTATTAAAACTGCTGTCTAAGAAATCCTGAGTCTTAGGGCGATGGTCAGATGTAAAAGGGTACTTCTGCTCCCTAGGGCACTCCATTGTGGGCACTCAGTTTGTGGAAATCCCTGTCCTCCAGCCAAAGGCAGAAGCTGGCCACTCCCGCAGGCAAGGGTAAGGGATGAGGGGAGGGAGCGGGGACCCGAGTGTGGTCCACAGACCCCTGCCAGTCCACAATCTCTTACTGATCAGCAGCAAGAAAAATACAGAATTTGAGAGTGTTTGGGATTTGTTATAACAATTTTTCAGAGCAATTTGATATATATCAAATCTAATAAAAAAATAAAAATAAATAAAAGCTGGTATTTTATATGTCTTTGGTTTTTTTGCCATTGAATTTTCAAGTGTGTTATTGTATTTCACCAAAAAATTTTTAAAAAGTCAGCTCACAAATCATTGGAAATAAAAAATAAACAAAACTAAACAAAAATAACCACACACAGGTCCCTCACTGCCAACAGTTTAAAGAGCACTACTCTAAGGGCCCCTCCATGCTCTAGTTCAGGCCCCTTGGCCATCTAGCTGGCAGAATCTTGTGTAAAGAAGACAAGAATACAGACAAACCTTCTCTCCAAAGAAAAGCAATGACTCGCAGGCAGAGGCAAAGCCTCTTATTTACATCTGTTTATAGGGAGGACCTTTCCCTGAATCAGACAGGTCAGAGGGGGGTCCCCAGACATTCTGGTGTATGAAACCCCTTAGACCCATAGCATCCTGATGGAGTTTAGACAAAGTGTTCCAAGAGGAGGGCCAGAAGACTTTTCAAGGGCAAACTTTGGGGCTGCATCCAGAAACTACTCAAGTAGCCCAATGGGCTTGGGGGACTGCTAATGCCTCCAGTCAGGGCTCCTCTCTGCCAGCTCCTCAGGGACCCCCTACACATATGCACGTGCACACGCGCAGAAACACACACACACACACACACATACACACACACCTCCTCCAGAACAGCATCTCCCTCTCTCGTAGCCAGTAGCAGGAGCACAGATATGGAGGGGGCCTGCTCTCGCATTTTCTCCTCTCCTTGGATACGCTCAGCCTGAGTCTCACCTCTTCCTCTCCAAGGAAGAGAAGAGGCGTCAGGGACAGAGATGGGTCAAGCCCTTCTCACTCTAATTCCCTCTGTGTGGGCCCAAAAAAATGAAACATGGACATGGAAATAATTTTTTTTTTTAATGGGGGTCCCGTTCACATGGAAAATGAGAGAACTATAAAGGGAAAGGAGTAAGAAATGCATGGAGAGTGGGCTAAAAAAACAGGCAAAGACAGGAGGGACTGAAGAACTAACAAATTCCGTGAGGGTCAAGCCGCTAACTGTCCCGGGGCCTAGCACAGTGCCCCCATGTGACACTCTGGACAAATGTTTGTGGGATGAAGAAGAGAAGGGAAAGCTGAGGCAAAGAGCAAGGAGGAAGAAGGTGCCCGCTGGCATGCAGCTGCTCCCGCTCCTTGGGCCCTCCTCACAGAAGGGGCACAGTGGCCCAGCCGCCCACTGAGGCAGCAGGCAGGGGTGAGGGGTGATGATCGCCGGGCAGGGCGATGGCCGGGCAGCAACTGCCCTGAAGGGAGACTCCTTGCTGTTCTCCCTGTTTCTATTTTTCTCCTTTAGAAAAAAAAAAGTTTTAATGCAGGGAAGAGTCACTGATTTCACTTGAAACAATTCCCAAACAGGATATGGAGGCTTAAACAGCTCCTCGGTCCTTGGCAACTGCTGGGCGCAGGTGTTTCTCGGGAGTGCCGGGCCGCACGTAGGGGAGCCCTGGGAGGTGGCACAGAGGCCACAGGGTAGTCCTGGGCAGGGGCAGCTAGGGTCGCAGAGCCCAGTGGCCTCCCCCGCGTTTCTGAAATTAGCCTCTTCCCAAGAGCCTCCCTTGCCCTCTCACTAACCTCACCTCCAGCCCCCAGTCTTTAGTGTAATAGTTTTCAATCCCTACTTCTGTCATTTGTAAAATAAAAACCAACTGGTCCCAAAGAGGAACAAAATGGAAAAGAGGAAATGAAGACGATTTTTTGATAACAACACACACACACACACACAGAGTCTGGACTTACCTACACAGGCTAAAATAAACATGTGAACACTAAGAGATTTGAATCGAGAGTTTGTCAACAAAAACCAGTGCACACTCTTATTTCTAATCCAAGTTTCTAAGTAAAATGGAGACAAGAAGTATTGAAGTATGAAAGAATATATCCAACCTGCTGGACTTCATGAGTAACCCCGGACAAACAGTTAAACAAAGAGTTACCACGTAAACCAGCAATTCCATTCCTGAGTATAACACACACCCAAGAGAAATGAAAACCTATGTCTAGATGAAAATTTGCATATGGATGCCGATGATAGCATTCTTTTTATTTTATTTTTATTTGTTTGAGAGAGAGAAAGTGAGAGAGACAGAAAGCACGAGCGGGAGTGGGGGGTGTCAGAGAGAGAGGCAGACTCCCCACTGAGCGGAGAGCCCAATGTGGGACTCGATCTTGGGACTCCAGGATCATGACAGCCAAACGCAGACACTTAATGGACTGAGCCAACCAGGTACCCGTCAGCATTCTTCACAGTAACCAAAACATGGAAGCAAGCCAAGCGTCTGTTGAGAGGTGAATAAATAAATAAAATGTGGTATATCCATACACTGGCCTATTACTTGGCAATAAAAAGGAATGGAGTACTGACCCATACTACATCATGGACGAACCTTGAGAACATGATGCTAAGTGAAAGCCAGTCACAAAGAACCACATAATGTGAGTCCCTTTATATTAAGGGTCCAGAATAGGCAAGTCTATAGAGACAGAAACTAGATGGGGGTTGCCAAGGGCAGGAAGAGGGAGGGAGATGGTGGGATTGAGGTGTGACAGTTTAAGGGTATAGGTTTTCTTTCTGGACAGGGGTGGGAAATAAAAATAGTCTAAAATCGACTATAGTGATGGTAGCCTAGCTCTATAATACACTAAGAACTGCTGAATCATACACTGTAAATGGATGGGTGACTTGTATGGACTGTGTCCAGGTAAAGAAAGCTAGGAATAAAAACAAAACAGGAGAGCTCATTTCCTAGAGAGAGATAGGAAAGGTGGGGCATGTCCAGGGATTTCGTGGACCCTCTCTGGCCAGGAAAGGGTCAGGAGAGCATGCCAAGTCTTGAAGTACCAAGGATGATTTTTTTGCCCCTATGGATCCTGATCCAAGGCTTCACCCAAAGGGTCTAAGGAAGAAGCTTCTTCCCTTCCCCCTGTGTTTCATAATGGAAAGGACTGGTAAGTGCTTGAAAGAGGTACCCTAATAGAGATATTTATATTTTTGGATTATAATCATAAACACTTACAATATCTGAGCCTTAGGGGTGCCTGGGTGGCTCAGTGGGTTAAAGCCTCTGTCTTCAGCTCAGGTCATGATCCCAGGGTCCTGGGATCGAGCCCCGCATCAGGCTCTCTGCTCAGCAGGGAGCCTGTTCCCACCACCGCTCTGCCTGCCTCTCTGCCTATGTGTGATCTCTGTCTGTCAAATAAATAAATAAATAATCTTTAAAAAAAAAAAAAAAAAAAACAGTATCTGAGCCTTAGGAACAACCTCTTTTACTGGATTTCTGTGTGTTTCCTGGACACATTTTAGGAGCCAAGAGGAAGGAAGGGACTTTAAGAGGAGCTGTGCTAATGCCATACATCAGCAAACTTCTCACTTCATATGGTCAAATATGGTCAGGGGTTTAAAAAAATAAAGAAACCCTTAGCCATCCAGAAAGAAGAAGTTATCCAGAACAAGTCAGCCCGGAAGTTTCTGGACAGCTGACATCTCATGGTGTTTTTCCCAGACGTGACAGGCATCAGGGAGTTCCCCACCAGGGAGTTCCAGAAAGTCATTGACAGACTTTAACCGTCTATGGCAATTGCTTCCCCCCGGCCTGTAAACATGACCCCCAGACCCTTCTCAAGGTCCTGTCAGATCTGATGATATCTAGCCCCTAAGATGCTCCACAATTCTGTCCAACACACAGCCAATTGACACAGGGAAACAAATGGCCCGTGCCAAACCTACTACCAAACCTACTCCATGGGTCACCAGGCAAGTCTGAACTGGGCCCTGGATAAGCCTTTGTCCAGTACATGACTGGTAACCATTTATTGACACAGATATGCCAAGAAAGAGGCCAGGAAGAAAAACAGCGATGTTTGTCCATTACACCAGCCATATTTTCTCGCCCATGAGAAAATAAGGCACAGCAGAATCCCCAGCTTCCAACCAAAAAGTTGAAACTGTTACATGATGCTAGTTGCTCTAAACTGCACAAAACATGCCCTGGAAAAATGTCCATCGGGTGTTCTGGCTCTTCACTGAGCCCCCAGAATGATAAATAGGACCCAAGTAGCATCGAAAGCCCCTGAGAGTCAAGACCTGGGAGGTCTGTTGTTTCTTTTGATATTTTTTATTTGCATGCTCTCTCACCCAGAGCCCAGCTACGACCAAACCCTTTCTCTGAGCCTGCCATACTAAAAGCTGGAATTGGCAACTCAGTGCCTTGCAAAGATTTTTACAAACAACAGGCACTTGGTAAATGCTCTAAGACATTGAGAAGATAGCTAATGAGTGGATTAATTAATGATTTCAGAAGTAAGATGGTTTTGAAATAAAGAAGAGTCTTATTCATTCCTATTTTTATAATCTCTCCATTGTCTTATCCAGGGTCTTCTTAAAATGAATGTAGTCCCAGCATCACAGAGGAAGGGATAACAGAATTACTCTCATCTACTGTGATGTTCCAGAAGCCACCTAAGAGGACAAGAAGGAGGCCAAGGAGAAAAGGCATCTGAGATCTCCAGTCCCACTTTGGTTAGTACGTTAGTATGAGGCACAAACTCTTAGTAACGTTGGCCATCTCTGCCACGGTAAGGGTTGGATAGATTTGCAATCCACCCAACAGCTCTATTTTCACAAGAGGTTCATGAGGGACAGAACCACAGTAGAAAGACCCCAGTGACTTGACAGGCAGCATTATAGTACTGTTTCTCCCTCTTCGTGCCATCCCTGGGACCAAGAGTTCTGGAGGGAAGAAGAAGAGAATTTGAAAGCAGATTCTTGGTGCTCCTGGGAATAATAGGCAGAAGGTACAGAGAGTGTTGGTTCTTTAAGTGAGTGGCTATTGGTATGGAATGTTCTGAGGATGCATGAAAGCATTAGTAAACAAGATAGATTAGCCTTCTGCCCTCATGGAGTTTATGGTTCTATTTTATTAGAAGTTGCCAGTAAGTATAAGTAGAAAAGAAATGGAGCCCTGGGCTGAAGAGTGACAAACAGTCTTGTTCTGGACACTAGCACAGTCACCCAGCCTAGGCTCCAGCTCCAAACACTCATTCTTAGGCCCTGCTCCTTCTGTCATCATCTTACAGGTGTGCTTACATTCTTAGTATATTTATATTCCAACTAATACAGATGACTTCCCACTCTTTAATCCTCAAACACGACAATTCATAAACTGTATTTATGCTGCCTTCTTGGACTCCAAGTAGGCAGGTCAGGGCCTCCCACCATATCAGGCTGTGATGTTCCACTGGTGCCTGTAGGACCAGAACACAGGGTCCTATCTGCTCCCTTGGTTTATGCTATCTGTCTGTTTAACTGATATGGACAAAGAGCTTACAAACCATGAATCCACTTTGATTGCTTCTTTTACAGGTGAGACAATGGAAGTTCAGTGAAAGGGGTAGACTTGTCCACGATGGCACAGCTAGAGGGTTGTGGAGGCAGGCCTAGTTCTTAGGGTCCCGACCCCAGTGCGGGTTCTCTTTGTACTCTTCTCCTCTGGAAATCCTAGCAAGACTAGTTTCTCAAATACATGTTCCTCATAGAAAATTCTCATCCCCTGAAGATTGAATCCATGAGAAATGTTTGTTCTCAGTGTTCTGCAGAGGTACCCATTTCCTCTTGAAATAGGGTTTCTTTGATTGCAAGTGACAGAAATCCATTGAGAATACTTAGGCCAAAATGAGAAACTTTATCATAAAGGGCCCACAGAACTCGGGAGAGGGATGCACCTGGGCCCCAGGTGTAAGTTGGAACCAGGAATGCAGACAGCTTTAGAAATATCTCTGGATCCTGACTCACATCATCTTTCACTCTCGGCAGAACAGATTTTTCTACTTTGCTATCCTGTGACGGAACACAGGGTCCTACCTGCTCCCATGGTTTATGCTCCCAGGTTTCTAACCCCCACACACCCATTTTAGTTTGGTCAATTTTAATGAAGAATCAGTTATATATAGTAAAAGTTATTCTTAAGTGTGTAATTTATGAGTTTTGACAAATGTGTACAGTCACGCAGCCACGACCACAATTAAAATACAGAACACATCCATCACGCCAAACAGTTCCTTTGTGCTCTTTTCAGTTCATCCTCTCCCCCACCTTCAGCCCTGGCAATCACTGATCCTTCTATTCCCACCATTTTAACTTTTCTAGAATTTCATATAAAGGCATACAATACGCACTATGGCTTTTTTTTTTAATTCAGCATAATGACCTTGAGATATAGCCATGCTGTCCTTACAAGTATTTTTGGATAGTTTCCTTTTGTTATTATCTTGTATAAATATATCACAATTTGTTTATCCACTGTTGATGGACATTTGGGTTGTTTCCAGTTTGGGGCTAATAGGAATCAAGCCGCTATGACTATTCATGAACAGGTCTTTGTGTGGACGTACGTTTATGCTTTTGTTTCTCTTGGGGAAATATTTAAGAATGGGATTACTGTGTCATGCTTTAGGTGTACATTATAGTACACCTAAATAAGTACACCTTATAACTTTATAAGAAACTCTCAAACTGTCTTCAAAGAGGCTGCACCATTAGTGTTTCCACTAGCCATGCGTGAGCATTCCTGCCACTTCACATCCTTCTTAACACTTATTACGGCCAGTGTTCTTAGTTTTAGCCATCCTAATAATATGTAGTGCTACCTCACTATTATTTTAATTTGCATTTTTCTAATAAATAATGGTGTTTCGCATCTTTCCATGTGCTTATGGGCCATCCATATCGCTTCTTCGGTGAAGGACTTGTTTAATTCTTTTGTCAATTTTTGGAGGGTTGTTTCCCATCCCTTCTCAGCCTTTTGGCTGAGATCAAGTGGAGAGTTGCTTCTTCTCTTCTCATTGAGTTGGAAGAATTTTTATATATTCTATATATGAGTCTTTTGTCAAATATGTGTTATGCAAATATTTCCTCCCAGTCTGTGGCTTGTCCTTTGATTTTTTCAACAGTACCTTTCAGAGTAGCTTTTTTGTATACAAAGTTCAACTTGTGATTTTTTTCTCTTACAGTTCCTACTTATTGTGTCCTGTCAAAGAAATATTTGCCTAATCCAAGGTCACAAAGATTCTTCCCTATGTTTTCTTCCAGAAGTTCTATAGCTTTACATCAATGGTCCACCTTGATTTTTACTTCTGGTACCTCTCTCACTTGCTCTCTTACATGCTCTTTCCCTCTCTCCTTAAACCTAACTGTCTGGTGTAGGACTCTGGGAGCTTGGGTCAGGTGTTCATTCCCAAACCAATCTACATGGCCAAGGAGCCACTGAAAATCTCCCACCACCCCAGCTTGATCATATGCCTTCTCTGGTCCAATCAACAATATTCAGGGGTGTTCAGAAAATATGGCTGCCACCAGGACCTCTGTGGATGGGAAAGGAACTGATTGGTAATCAAAGAATGAGGATTTATTACAGACTGGAAAGATAAGCTAGTAAGTGTCCATATACCCTGTAATCTGGATCTACCTATCTAACACTTATTTTAAGCAATTAACTTAGACTCTTATAAGGCTTCTAATTATTGAATGAACAGATCTTACCAATATTCAAACATAATCATCTATATTACCCAACAGAGTTCTAGTCATCCTTCCCTGCCTAGTCTACTGAAATACCACCCCTATTGTAAAGCTTTAGGTGACTCCCCAGACCAAGTTAACACTACGGAGGCACTTAAGACATATTCGTCTTCCCCAAGAAACTGTTAGCTCCTTGAGGACAAGAACGTTATCTTATTTGTCTCTGTCCCAAAAGCTAGTTTAATTCCTAGCACATGATATTTTTTGGGAATTTTTTAAATGTTGGGTTTGTCCTATAACTATTTATCAAATATGAGTTAGCTAATAAGAGAATGACAACACTGAAGACTCTCAAGCAGTGGAATAACTTTGCAGAATTTTTTACAAGAAAGATCCTCACTTGAGATTGATGGCTGATTCACACTCAATGGAGAAAAAAAGAAAAGTAGAGAAATCTAATATCAGTCTCACTCTGACTTTTCACCCTTGCCAGGGGAAACATAATTCAAGTGCTTCTTGTAGTCACAATGTACAATGTTGAGCTGAGACCCACTTGGTGAGGAATAGTTAGCATCATGACCAAAGAGCACTAAGATCAGTAGAGTCTACCACATTTAATCTTACATCATTCTTTATAACAACACAACTGCTATTCTGCTGGCATAGATGCCCAAGAAAAGTAGATACTAGAAGGGAAGTCTATGGTAATGAATCATGATGAATGAAACATTCTGGAAATTTTACAAAGAAAAATATGGCCATTGTTGTTGTTGTTGTTGTTGTTGTTGTTTAAAGGTTTTATTAAAAGTATGGTCTTTGAATAGAAGTTTCTAGATAGAATTTAGGGCAGAAATTGCCAAGAAGCAAAGTAGGAGCTAATCATGTCAGAGTCACAATAAGTTTAAATAAAAACTGCTGTTGTCTGAATTCCACAGGTACTAAACATGAGAATAAAGGCTATAACTGTCATAGAGTCCTTGGTTTAAAAATAAAACAATTTCTGAATGTTTACAACAGAATCTTTAAATAAAAGTATATATAGGCTCGGAGAGCAAATCTCCATCATAAAATCTCTACATAAATCTAAGGCAGGGGTGGCAAGTACACATCCTACTCCCTTTTCAAATGTCAGTGGAGGCTCTTTGAAAGATACAAATGTGTGAAGAAGAGAGACTCCAGGGTAGATGGAAAGAACTAAGGATCAACCTCTCCTGGGCTCTGAGAAGCCTCTATAGACTCCCATTATTCTAGAATCTTTTCGGCCCCCCCCTTGCTTCTCACTGAGCCTGCCCCTTGTGCTACATATTTGGGCAATCCTATGGAGGTCCTCCCTACATATGCATCACTGTGAATGGGTAAACAAAAGTGGCTTCTGGATCTCTCCAGCAAAGAACAAATGACTCTGATGAATATAGACCAAAAAGGATCAACAGGCAACTCAGGTATCTAGATGAGAGGCAAAAGATAAGTACAGAAAGATTTTTTAAAAAAACATGTTTGGATTCAGTTGACCCCAAGGACTGGATGACTCAAGGGAGGGACCCTTGGTCTGAATTAGGCTGGAAGCTGGCAGCAAGAGCCAGCTTGCTTCTTGCTGGAATACCACCTGAGAGGGACTCTGCCATGATCTAGAAGGTCCTGGACTACATTTTGGACTTTATACATCATCTTAGGTTACAATATGAATGAGGGGCTTAATTATTTTTGCCCCTTTATGCACAGGCTATGTGTATTTGATTTCTGTTTCATATGGTTTCTCTGCCAGTTTAGAGGGAGGGATTAATCTAAGCTAACTGGGCACATATAACAAATTCCAAGAAACAGAAAATTTTGCGTACTTGTTACTGCCTAACTGTCTGTCCTGTAAAGGGAATTAAAAAAAAAATGTAGACTTCTATTTAAACAATTGCTGTTTTAGAAATTCCCAGTGTTCACTAAAATTTAGTATTTTAGTATCATTTATGAATATTTTTTGCTCCTTATTTACTGATAAAATTGTTTACTATTCAAATTTTATATTATGGATAATTTACTTACAATAGTATTTTTCACACTGAATTTGGAAATTCTGAGAGATTTCTAGAAATCAGGCCCACAGAACAACCAACAATTATGTGATGCTGGTGCTTCTGAGATACTCACGTGGAAAGGGTGGTACTTCTGTTTCTGAATAAGAAACAGCTATCCAAAGAGCTACCTAAAGTTTTCATTTTTCTAACTAACAAAACTCTTCTATTTCACACCAAATCTAAGGGCTTTGGCTTGAAAAAAACAGAATTTGTAGGAAAGGTATATGACTGGCCAACAAGCTCTCTTGTTCACTTGTCCAAACTTTGTATCTGTTCTATAAACCCAACCCCAAGTGACTTAACCAAAAGTTAATCTAATGGATAGCAACCTGGTCAAAAATAATTTGGCTAAAAGCAATTTAATCAGCATGAAAGAATTTCATTGATATAAAAATTTGATTGGAAATTATTGACACTAGTAACTGGTATTTTTCTTTCAAGTATTATTAACTTTGAAGCTACCCTCCATGGGTCTCTTCTTCCCACTCCCCAAGCATGGGTCTCTTCTTAAAAGTTACTGAAGGTGTTTTTCTTTTTATTTAAAAACTTTTAAGTTTATTTTTAGTGAATCATTCCTTCTCTGTTCTGTTTATGATAGTGAAAATTTGGACTAGCCTAGCACCATACCTGCGTTCTACTATAATCCATGATCTCCCATCCTTAGCTAGCTAACCTTTACCTTGTCTTCAACCCACCCCAACTCTGCCTTCTACCCTCACTCTCAATGGATGACTTTGACTCCTTCTGCACAGAGCTATTAGAAAACACCAGACATGAAGCCTCATGTTCTTCCTCGGCTGTCTGTGAACTTTCATGTATCTTCCTATTTCCACAATGGAGGCATCCTACCTTTATCTAAAGCTACTCCTTCAGAAACTTGTACTCTATGCTCTAGAGCTTCTCTCTCTGTTTCTGTCTGTCTCTCTTTCTCTCTCCCCCTCTGCCTCGTTCTCTCTCTCCCCACTTCTCTGTCACTCTCCTACTCAACCTCTCACTTTCTCTCTCCCTCAATTACCCTCTGTTTATCCAGTGCCTTCAACTTCTCTTTTACTCAGTCAGCATATAAGCCCTCCACAGAAGTCTCTTCATCCTAAAAAACAATAAAGACCCTCAAGTTGACATTCTCCAGCCCCCCTTGCTTCCTCTCCCTCATACCAAACCCTATATGGAGTCATCAGCTCTTTGCTTCTACCTACTCTCTTCCCATTCTCTCCTAAACCCTCCTGAATCTGGCTTGGCTAAAATCCCCCATGTCTGTGGCTGTCATTTTTTCAAGCTCAATGAACATGTTTCTGTGCTCATCGTACCTGACCTCTCTGCAGTATTGGCTACCCACCATTCCCTCCTTATCAAAATTTCTTTGGCTTCCATGACAACTCTCCTTTCTGACTTTTCTCTTCCTTCTATGGCTACTCATTCTCCTCTGGGGACTCTTCTTACCCCACTCATCTTTTACAGGCCACTGTTTCATAAGCCCCTTTGTTCAGACTTCTGCTCTTCTCCCTCATCACATGCTTTCCCTGGGCCACCCCAGGACATTTAGTAGAGAGCAAAGGTTGAGGATGTTAGCTCTGACTTTGAATCCCTACTTCCATCAGCAAGCCATTCCCTAAGCCTCATCTATAAAGTGGGACTAACAATACCTGTGTCTTAAGGTTACTGTGATCACACGTGTGAACAATAAGCTCATGCTTGGAGCTACACTAATAATTAGCTCAATGAGTGTTATCTATTATTGTTATTTTGCCTTAGGCTCCAAAACATCCCAAGGCTACAAAGGTACAGCTCATCACCAGAAATAATGCAGCCCCACAACCAGCTGACCACCAAAGCCAAAAGATGGAACAGAGCTTCTCTTATCTCTTCAGGTCGCCTTCCGGTCCCTACACAGTCCACCAGGGATGGTCTTCTTTGGACACATAACGTGCTCTCCTTTACCTGCGCTCCAGTTGTCTTCCCTTTCTACTCCTCTGTCCTCTGTTAGAGTCCCAGCTCTACCCTGCCAGCATCCCCCACATAGCCTAGACCGCTGCTGGCTCTCTCAAATGTGGGTTCCTCCCTCCAGCCCTCCACAAATGCAGGCCTGGGTTTTCAGAATCTTCCAAAGGGGTCCCACAAACCTGTCTGTAGCCAACGACAACTGCTTGTCACAGAGTTAGATGCTGGGGTGAGGACTGGAAGGGAAATAGAGGGGGAAGGGGACAGGGTGACTTATTCTGCCACTGTATTATTAGTTATTACTCTATCATAATTAATTATTATTATATGTCCAGACACATGTATGTAGACATGTTAATCTATCTAAAACGTTAATCTATACTAGACTGTATTTAAACTAGATGTAAAAGAGCCAAGTTTACAAGCACTAAGATGTCTCATTATACCTTAAACTTGATATGCCTAATACTAAAGTACTTTTTCTCCCAATATTTCTACTGTTGATTCACCACCTACCTTGCTGTGCAAAACAGGAAGCTGGGACCCCTTCTAGCCTCCGTCTGATCCCCTAGTCCCCCTCGTTCCACTTCTGCCTCCTGAAGATCACCAACTCTTCATCACCCCTGCAACCACCCATCACCCAGATCCTACCTCAAGTCACGTCCTGCGTCGAACAGCTCTGAACTAGATGGCCCAGCGCCGAGGCACTGGGGCAATCTGTGCTTCTCTCTGTGCTGGTACTATCGTGCCATGGGCTCACCTTGGGCTCCGGCACAACCAGCTTTATGCCCTCAGTGCGAGGGAGGCCTGGCATCAAGAAAGTGTGCAACACATAGCTGATAAAATCAGGAAAAGAAGGAAGGAAGGAGTGAAGGAAGAAGGGATTGAAAGGAGAGACGGAGGAAGGGGAAAGGGAAACAGAAGTGATTGTTGATCATACAACTCTTTTGATATTTTAAGTATCGGCTACTCAGACCCTTACCTCGTCCCTGCTTCTTCTGTCAGGCTCAGCTTGCTCAGAGGGCTAGGGCAGTGTGAAATCACAGAAACTGTCATTTACAGACCATGGAGAGAAGGCAGGAGTTGTCTCATATATAATGATTCTCCCTTTACCCTAAGTATTTCCGACTCTAATTCCTCCTTTAAGGCAGAGCATTTTCAAAGACCCTAGGACGGGCACATGCCATGAGTGCTTAACCTGCAAAAGTGTCCCTGGAACTCTAATTCTGTCTCTGCCATCCACTGCTCCTCACCTCCCAGGACATCAGCTTACCTTTGTTAATAAGATCATTCTACACTGAACTGCTTGAATCTTCTCCTTAACTAGCCCTATAGATTTCCAAATGCTTTCAAACTATTTATTAAAGGGGCTTGAACTTTTCCTTTGAACACCTGAATAACATTTAAACAAATCAGAATTTTTCTTTAAAAAAAAAAATAAGGATACAATGTTCACCCAGTGAGGTACAGAAAATGTCAGTTCCCACTTGTCAGAGACTGGGGAGGTGGGTTTAGGTGCAACTGGCATATTGTGATCCCTTTAACGGGCCACTTGTACAATGGTGATATCCTTTCAAAACTGGAACTTATGACATAAAGAGACTTCATCATATAGAATCGTCACCTGTCTAAGGAAGAAAAGCGTTTTGCTTCCAGACACGCCAGCATAGGTAGTATTACCATTTCAATGCATGCATTTTTCTGCTTTGGAAGTTGTCTAAATATTTCCTCTGAGTTCCCATGGATTCCGTGTTGCCTCTTGTGACTATAGAACAGTGATGGTGACCTAGCTCGGCTCTGTTCTTATTCTTAAGCGCGTGCATACACACACATACACACACGCTGCCTGTATTGCTCACAGAAATTGAGATATCTTCTTGCTAGAGGTTTGCTATCAATAGGATTTGGGGCATGGACAATTTTCCTACAGTTTAGGTTATTCTTGCAAGAATAAACTTGCCTAACTTTGTGTTACACGGTATATCCAACCCCAGTAATCACCATTTACTCTGTGGCTGTCAGGTCTAATTGTCTCTTCTCAGTCTTTCCCTTTATCAATCTTCACAAGCATATGACACAGCTGACAGTGACCACTTTCTTGAAGACTCCTTGATTCTCAGCTTGGGCAAGATCATTCAGAGAGTCTGAATCCTACACAGGGTAGAAGCCAAGAGAATATGGATGGCACCGGGTGAGGGGAGGGTCTCAAACCTGCAAATTACCCATATGGGAACAAAAGACATAGACCTTTTTTCACAAATTCCATTGCTGAGTCCGTGCCAGAAAGCAGGTCATTATGGAATCACACCCTTCCTGAGACAAGAGACTCAGAAGGAGAGACAAGGGTTAATAGGCCCATCCTCAGCCATGCAAGCAGAGAGAAGGAATCATGGAAATTCCAGTTACTGTCTCAGCAAGGGAGTCAGGAACACAGGGAATCAAAACCATATGAATTTGTTTGGATTCTCTAAATCTTGAGTTTGTGAATTTTATTTTTACCGTTATATTAGGCAACAGTGATTAGGAGTAGAATTTATTTCAGAAATAAACAGACCAGTAAATAAGAAAATCCAGTTAATTGTCCTCGGGGATCCAGAGGAATTTGAAGGAGCTGGGGTTTGTCCTCCCCAGGAGGACAGAATCATAATGGGGGTCAGAACTGGTAACGTCAGCACCCAGGAAGAAGAGAAGCAGGTCACAAGCCTACACCTGTCACCAGAGACAAAGGAGAGAAGGACAGACTTGTCTGTTCTGACAGGGGTGTGTGGGGCTTCTCAGCTTCCTTTGCCAATTCCTTTTCCTTTGCTTTCCTCTGAAATGCTAAATAAAGATTCTTATATCTAAATTCCCAGCCGTGGCCTCTCTCCTGACTCCAGACCCACACTCCCAACAATACTGTACACACAGTTACCTGGAGCTCAGCATACAAGAAATGAACTCATCATCCTACCATCTCCTTCCCATATGTGTGCCCTCTCCAGGATTCCGGATCCCAGTGAAAGACAATGCCAAGCTCCCGAGCACCAAGGCCAGACACCCAGCACCATCTCAAGCTGTCCTCCTCCCCTCTCTAAGCTGTTAGTCATCAAGGCCCATCAGAGAGACACCATGAGTCCCCTTCTTTTGCTCTTCACAGTCCCTCTCCTATCTCAAGCCCTGCATTCTCCACTAATACTACCACAATCTCCCCCTAGCAGCACCACTTCTGTCTCCAACCTACAGCAAGTATGATTTTTATAATGAATCCTCACAACTAGAGGGAATTTATTTCCATCCTGAACTGTGTTTAGTTCTTTTGTGCCTTTATTTACATTCATGGCCGGAATCACTAAACTTGTCAGTTTAATCTAATGTCATTATCTCTGGCTTAAAGATCTTCTTAATCCCTCATTTCTTTCTCCTAGGTTCACTTCCCAAAATAAAAACCCTTGTCTCAGGCTCTGCATTCTGGGGAAACCTATGCTAAGACAGGCTAACCCTTCCTGTTGCATGGTCTGAAGACTTTCAAAGCTATGTCTCCCCCTCCTTTGTGCCTGCCTGAGATACAGGTTCTACCCAACATCACATAGACATTAAGGGTCCAACTGAGCCCCATAGGTAGTGGTAACGTAGGAGACAGGCCAGTGTGGCTGCCAAAGCTCTGTTCTGTGGCAGCTGTGGCTGGGGTTTCAGTCTCCAATCCCTAGCTCATGGGTGCCTGGCAGAGGGCAGGCGCTCCAGTGGGGTCTTTCCCAGATCCATCATCTGATACGGTTGGAGTTTCTCCAGGCTGCACTGCTCCTGCCTGGTCCCTTCAAACCATGGTTCTCTAGTTTTCCAGGAATTTCAGAAGCCACTAACACCCTGTAACAAGTTTCTTTCTATTACAATTAGCCTCTATGGTTCTGCTTCCTGAGATCAAGAATCCTGACTCAAGATAGTTATTTACAGTCCTATTCCATAGTAGAAATATGCTTTCATTTGTTATAAAAAGGAGAAGACATCACTTTATACTTACTATTGAACAGAAATATCTTATTAGGTATTGAAAGAAATTTTTACCTTCAGGAGGTTTTGCTTAAAGCTTTTATATTCCTATTTGTGAGAATTCATTCAGGTAACATGAGTCAATGTCTTGGTATCAAACATGAAAGCAAGAATGTTACGAAACTTGGGTTATAAGGTTCTCTTAACACTTAATGTATTTTAAAAATAATAGCTATGTTTTTAGTGCCTATTATGTGTCAGGTACTGACAAGTTCTCAGTATATGATTAATAGTCATAACTCAAAAGCTGACGTTTAAATCACACAAACTGTAAATAATAGATACAGTGTTTTAACCCAAGTCTTTCTGACCACAAGGCCATCCCCTCTCCCCTGTGTTCCAGGTCTCCCTGACCAAAAGGCTTTCTAAAATCTGAACCACACACTTCTGGTCAGGTTTTTGGCCTCCAGTTCACATTACACTATCAGACAAGCTCCCAGGGGAAGTGCTGGGTTCAGATTTGTGGTTTGCCCCATTGAAGTAAATCAGCAAAATATCCTCCTCAACTCACAGTTGCTGTATTAGTAAGAATTAGGTTCTTCTGTGAGCAATCCAAAATAACTATAGCTTAAACAAATTAGTTTATCTCTCCAACTTTCAAAAAGTAGAGCAGTTGGTTAGTCTAGAGCTAGAATAGGGCTCCATACTTCCAGGAAACCAGAATTCTCTGATCTTGCTGTTTTGCTATAAGGTCACTTCTTCCAGCCCCATGGTTACTTCATGACCCATAATGGTGACTGGAGTTAAGCCATCACATCTACACTCCTGCCAACAAGAAGAAATGCATACAGTCCCTTTCCTTTAAGGACATCTCCTGTAAGTTGCATTCACCACTTCCACTAATGTTCATTAGCCAGAACTTAGCCAACATGAGTCCCAAAGTAGAAAAGAAACACAGGCTTTATTCTGGGCATCCATGTGCCAAGCCAAAAATCTGGGCCCCTACCATTGTGAAAGAAGGGGAGGACAGATATCAGGGGACAGCCGTCAACTCTGCAACCAGAGTCTTTGACATAAATGGTCCATCTGGGTTTCTTAAAAAAAATTTACATCTGTTTTATGGAGCAAACAAGAAATGCCAGTTTGTCTTAGAGGAGGAAAAAAAAAGTCTAGGCTTGGAGAAATAAGGATGATGAAAACTTCTATTTTAATATGAGGTCAGAAGACAGAAATCCAGCTGCTCTCCTGCCACCAAGTCAACTTTCCCAACTACCTACTCACATTTTCAGCTTTGCAAGAAATCCTCTCTTTTGAGAAGACTCCAGCCTCTCTGTAGGACTTGTACTGAAGCTTCCCACCGAATTTTAGACTCAGCAGGAATCTTCCATGCATGGAGCCAAGCAGGGTGGTCAACTCAGCGATAGAAGCCAAATGCAGAGCAGAGGTGACATCTCACCTTGTCTCTAAGTCATCATTTCACCTCCATGAAAGGATTTTGCCTGGTCTTTCCCTTTCCTTTCTCTCCATTCTGTGTACGGCAGAGTTGTGATATCCTTCATGAGCCAACTCATTCACCATTCATTCAATAAGCATGACTCCTTTTCTAGGGATTTCCCCAGGGAAGTTCTCCACCTACTGGATGGGGACAAACCCTTGAACAAATCGTTGTGCTTGCCCCCGTGCACTGAAGATTCCGGCAGAGTCTAAGATTCAACAGGAATCTGCCATGCAAGTCCTGTCATCCAAAAAAAAGAAGATTCCCTGAACAAATTGTGACATCATGTGGTAAGTGTTATGGATGAATAAAAACATCCTACAGGAACCTAGAGAACCTCTGGAAGATGCCAGTCAAGAGATGGCATCCAAGGTGGTTCTTGATTCATCTTTAAGGTCTCCCCACTGCTTCCTCAACACAGGGCCAAAAACACGGGAATATTTCCAGGATACCAAATTTAATTATCCCTGGACACTGGGGAGATACATGACGAGAACTGCAAGTACACTATTGTTCTTCAGAGAAGCAAATGGAGCAACCCTGTCCAAGGACATCCGGGCAGGTGAACAATAAGTTATACCCCCGCCCCCAAAAACACATACACCCAAATATTTCTTTACTATCCTACTGAAAGATTTTGTAAAATCACCTATGATTGTGTTTGATCCTTCTTACAGTAAGAATATTCATCTAAAATGGACTTCTCTCCCCACTGCAAGTCTAATCATTCCTGATTTTAAAACCTACTAAAATAAAAAAGCAAGAAGTATTATAAAGATTCATTTGTGGGAGACTGTAGGTACTTAACATACGTTATTTTCTTTCCATTCCTTAGTTAAGATCACAATCTGGTAAAAAAAAAATAATGATAATAATAATAACTGGGTGAGAAATTAATAAAATTTCCCAGAAAGGATTTTTGCCCATTTTTCAGAATCTTCTGGGGGAAAGGGCAAGGTGTTTCTACTTTGATTTAAATTCATTTTAGCTGCATTTACTCTAGATTTCTTATACTAGTAAGAAGTTAGAAAAAGTAGATATCTAATAGTAGGGAACTGATTTAAAAAATTATAGTAAATTTAAAGTACTATGTATATATTTAATATACACAAAAGTTACAAGAATACAAAGTGATTATTATAATGAATTTTCTAATATTTAGCAAAATGTTTTCTCTTAAAAAAATAAAACAGGTTGGGACGCCTGGGTGGCTCAGTTGGTTGGACAACTGCCTTCGGCTCAGGTCATGATCCTGGAGTCCCGGGATCGAGTCCCGCATCGGACTCCCAGCTCCATGGGGAGTCTGCTTCTCTCTCTGACCTTCTCCTCATTCATGCTCTCTCTCACTGTCTCTCTCTCAAGTAAATAAATAAAATCTTTTAAAAAGTAAAAAATAAATAAAACAGGTATAATTATCTAAAAGTAAATTTGAAATTGCTTTAAAACCTTAAAACCTTTTCTTTTGTCTACTCTTTTGGGGGGGTTTCCTTTAATACAAAAACAAAGAATACTAATCTCTATAATTTAGAAGGAGATCAAAAAAATAAAGATAACCCATGATTATGTATATCAGACATAACCACTGTTAATAAATTTATATATATATATATCATTTTTCACATATACATATGTCCAAAATGAAATAATTTCAAATACAGTTTTATAAGCCTCTAAAAATTATTTAGCCACATCCCCTCCCACCAAAAGACACTAGCCTGGTGACATAATTAACGCAATACTGTATCCTCAGAAAGAGCTTTAAGAAACCTAGAGAGGGGCACCTGGGAGGCTCAGTGGGTTAAAGCCTCTGCCTTCAGCTCAGGTCATGATCCCAGGGTCCTGGGATCGAGCCCCAAATCGGGCTCTCTGCTCATCGGGGAGCCTGCTTCCTCCTCTCTCTCTGCCTGCTTCTCTGCCTACTTGTGAGCTCTGTCAAATAAATAAATAAAATCTTTAAAAAAAAAAAAAAAAGAAAGAAAGAAAGAAAAGAAAAGAAAGCTAGACAGAGGGACACCTGGGTAGCTCAGTCAGGTAAGCAACTACCTTCAGCTCAGGTCATGATCCCAGGGTCCTAAAATTGAGTTACACATCAGGCCCCTTACTCAGCCAGGAGTCTGCTTCTCCCTCTGCCAGCCGCTTTCCCTGCTTGTGCTTTCTCTCTCTCTTTCTCTCTCTCTCTCTCTGACAAGTAAATAAATAAAATCTTTTTTCAAAAATTAAGAAAGAAAGCTAGACAGAGCTGGTAAACTCCTGGACTCCTGTGACAGATCAAGGATTCATCCTGCAGTCTGAGTTCTGAGCTTGATTCTGTATGGAACACGCTAGGAAAAAAGACTCAATCCTCCTGAGCCTCCATTTCTTTGCTACAACATGAGGATAATGATGCTTGTGTCTCACAAATGCTAGAACAAATGAGGTCAGCTTTTTAATGAGCTTTGAGTTTTGGAAAAATAACATCATAGTAATTTATTATGTTGTTGTTTGCTCATGATTGGTATTATTATTATTATTACATTACCTGGCTTTCAATTTGAAGCTTTCTTTTTTAGAATACCTCTGCTGATTAGCCCCATGATGCTCTAATCACTCATGAACTCTGTTGTTGTTTATCAGTTCTAACTTGCTTGAATAAACACTCATAACTCTTTCCCATGACCTTTATTTTTCCCTTCCCAGGTGGACAGCATGGTACTTGAGGGCAGAGACTGGGTTTTACAGTGTGTTGACATTCCCTGCACCATCTCTCCACCACCCTCCAGGCCAGTACCATGGTGACATTTGCCGTGCCCAAGTCCATGGTGCCTTCTGCCTGTGGGGGAGACACTATCATTCCATACAAGCTTCGCTTTGTGGAAGAATGGGAGGTATGGGCCAGTGGGACTCTTATGGGAAGCTGTCCAGGTGGGAATTGCCAATGCTGGGAAAGTGCAATGTGCTGCCAGGAAAGCTGACTACAGCCAGTAAGCCCTTGCTGAAGGCCACCTGGGGTGATCTCATTAGGAATGCTGCCTCCGTGCAACGCAGAGCTGAAGAAAGGCCAAAACTTCACAGCACACCACCCTATCCTTACCCTTTATGGCTGAGTCCTCTGATCCCATGAGCATGGGAACCCTTCTTAAAAGTATGGCTATTCCCTTATTCATTTAAGCCTCATTCTTTTTATCAAATACCAAGAAATCTATTTGTGGACACAACCAGGATAATCTAAAATACAGGTGCAAGCCCTCTGAGGACACCTGGGATTTCTCTCAACTAAGATTTTTTTTTCCTCCTCTAACTCTGTTTCTTTTTTCTTCTAATTCTGATTCTAATTCTTCTTCAAAATCTTCCTTTTCTCACCCTCCATCAATTCCTTTTTTCTGAAATAAAGAGAAGTCACCTTTCACTAAGGAAAAAACACATGAACCATGCCCAGCCTCACTGGGGAATTCACAGGCAGACGCTGAGATGATGGGGTCTTCCACAGACAGTTCATGATTTCAGTCTCCCAGGACCGACAGGCCTGACCCTCTCTAGCCTCTGTCTCCTCGCTCACAACCATTCGGGGCCAAGAAGGGATCCAAGCTTTGAAAATAACAGGCGAGAAAACAGGTGTCTTCCTGAGAGGCCCGTGCTTCCCAGATGGGAGAAGCGATTAAGGAGAACAGGAAGTGTGTCGGCTCCTTGGCAAAGCCAGGGACAGATTGAGGATTGTGCTGTTCTGATGAAAGTGCCAAGGTCATGATTAAATGGTTTGGAAACTATTGTTCATAAAAGGCACTTGTACAAACGTGAAACTCTCTTAACAACTCTGTTTAAATTTATCTTAAAACAAAGGGTTTTCACTGAAGAATTAGACTGCTTCCCCACCACCATTTCAACCCCACACAAACACCACGTCAACCTCTCAGCTCTTATTCTGGGTGCTCCCCGAGGGGCAGCCATCTCCTCCCTGCCCTTGCTGTGCCCTGGTCCCCCGAGACCCCCACTTCAAAATACACAAAAGCTAAAACAGCATCCCCACCTTGGAAATTAGCCCCGGATTCTCCACTATGGAACTTGAGGAATAATGACAAACAACAAAATGGCTGACTTTATTTTTCTCAAGGGTTCTGTGAGGGTCCAGCCCATGTTAAAACATTCTCGAGTTCCCCTTCACACCTTTTCCTTTTCCAGGGTGGATCCTTCAGTCCACTGATCTCACGGCCTCCCACTGGCAGGAAAGCAGCCTGGACTCCCTGGGGCATGATGACAGGGCCCGGGGCAGGAAACGCCCCAAGGTCTTGCCTGTGTAAATCCTGGCCTGGTCTGCAGGACTCCCACTCCCACTCAAATAGGTGGATTGTTAAAGCACCTGGTCCGAGCCTGGGTACCACAGCGACTCCCACCCCCAACACCTGGGTCGTGAGGATGACTTCCAGGTGCAGGAAGCAGAGAGAGGCTAGGATTTGTGCTTTAAAAAGATCAAAGAGACAATGAAGGTCCAAAGATGGCAAAGCAGTTCTAATGCCAAAATTTATGACCACATGTGTCATCTGACATTTATAGTCTCCACAGAGGGGGAAGATTTAAGCGTGCTCCCACATACAGGATGGACTCTTCTGGCTCCGAGAGGTCCCCAAATCCAGCTGCTCCACAGAAACACCAAGGTATTTTCTTTGAAACATAAATTCCAAGGTCCTCAAAATGACTAAATCTGAATTTGCAGAAGTGGGGTCTGGAAAATGCATTTGTCAAAGCTCCCACGAGGCGCCTAATTGCAGAGCCCGGTTTAAGAACAGCTGCAAAAGGTGGCCTTCTGTGCGCCCTTCCCTGGGCCTAGAGACCTGTATGAGTTCCTGAGTTTCCCTGGAATGCCCAGGCTGCCTCTTTCTCTCTCTCTCTCTCTCTCTCTCTCTCTCTCTCACACACACACACACACACACACACTAAAATGCACTTCCTTAGGAAGAAATGAGAGGAAAAAATGATTTAAAAAAAAAAAAAGAAGACAAACACAAATTCATTCCTTGTACAAGTAAAAATATGGCCACCCTATCCTCTACTTCTGCCCAAGATGACTCTTCCCCAACTCATAGGAAACAACTCTGAAGAGAGAGAGAGAAAGGAAGTTAGTTGTGAGGCTGATACTTAAAGCTTGAAGAGGGTTCTGCTGTGCAGAACTGTGGGTCGCAGATGGATACCACCTTTCCATGAGCTCTTGTCTGCCTGGAATCCTGTGTAATACTTGAGCTACTTAACTTTTAGTAAGGCCGCAGCAAACATCACTGCCCACTCACCTGCTTCAAGCCAGGACGTGGAAGCTCTCCCCACTCATTCCTGCAAACACGGGCTGTGCTCAGCAGGAGTTGACTACAGGACAGCCAACTCACCCAATGGGGCCACCTCGGACTCTGACCCAAATCCATGGGGTTCTCCTGCCCCAGCACCCTGACCTCAACCCCAATTCAGCACCATTCGGGATACAAAGGACAGCCTCAACTTATGCTTTAGACAGAGCCATACGGTTTATGACCAAAGGAAGAACAGAAATTGTATCATTTTCAAACGCAGTTGGGTCCCCTTCTTCTAGCTCAAGTTCCTTTCTCAGGCCTCCCTCCAAGAATACCACAAAAAACAAATGCCCTTAATGTTAAAAAGTACTAGAAGAGAAGATACAGATCATTCCCCTTTCTTCTGGAAGCACCTTCTGACCCAACACACACACATTTTCAAGGTATGTGTATGAACGATGTAGGACCAAAAATTACTTTTATGCTTCATCCCTTAAAGAAGAAACAGAAGGTATGACAATGAAAACATCTACATTATCCAACTTGAACAATGCGGATCGATAGCCATCTACAAGGCTGATTTCAAAATTTAAGCAAAGGAGAACAGTAATAACAGTAATTGCCTGACCTTGGATATTTCTATTGTTTTGCTCCATGATAGCAACTACAAAAACAAATTATTTTATAGGCACCTGGCTCATTATGCGTTCCAAATTAAATCTTCATTTATCTATATGCACCAAACAGTACCTATCCATCGCCATCACTTAAAAACACATTGCCCTTCTTTCTAGCCTTGTTAATTTCCAGATGCTAATTACATTTAAACTCATAAAAGTATCTGTTTAGCATGCATGACAAGATCATCCTTCAATATCCATTACCCACTGTACATCCCGGCATGTTTACCTACTGTTTTCTGTTTGCTTTCTCATCTATATGCCTCAGTTTCAAGGGACAGACCAGGGATTTAACCCGGAATTCAATCTCTCTCCCATTTCGATTCTCCGCAAGATGTCCCCTCTGCTTGATGCCTCTGTAAGCAACTTTCTTTCAAATCATTGCCGAGAAGAATGACTTCCAGATAATAGCACTTAAATATGGAACAGCAGGATGATAAAGGAATTCTGGAGGAAAGCTATATTTCAGCCCCTTTTCACCAGGCCATTACACAAAAAGAGAAGACTTTCGATCTCTAGAGATCCACAGTCACTTATTTATTGCTATAAGAAGGCTGACAGACAGTCTTCTTATAAAAGCCACACAGGTAATGAATGGCATCACTCACCACCGGCACCTAACATAAAACATGCTACCACCCCACGGGGGTGTCCCAAAGGCCTGGGAGAGAATTCGAAGTAGCACCCAGCAGGAAATTACATTCATATTCTCTTTTCTCACTCATGCAAGTCATCAAAGCAAGCAAATAGCAGAAAAGAGAGAAGAGCCCTGACTCTCTAAGTCTGTGTTCTGCTAGGCCCTCTGCCTCTGCAAGGGAGCACCTTGGCTCTGGCCTGCCTTTCTCAGCTGGAGAGATGTCCCTCCCTTGAGAACTCACAATGAGCCTTTGCATGTATCTGTCCCACGTGAGAACATCCATGCTTCCATGACCATTTCAAGAGAGAAGGGAATGTGACAGCACAGGCCCCAACAATGACTCTCTTTATCAGTGTAGAAGCAAAGACTCCACAAAGATAAGAACAGGCTGTAGTTCCCCCTCAGCTACTTCTAGCCCAAAGAAAGGAGACATTAATACTCTGAGTTGTAGTTCTCCCCTGATGGAGGCATCTTACCCACCTGCTAGTCTTTAATACAAAGCTTGACAAACTTTTCTATAAAAAGCCACTTAGTAAATATTTTAGGCTTTGTGGGCCACATAAAATCTGTTTCCTCCTCTTCCTCCTCTTTCCCTTCCTCTTCCTCTTTCCCTTCCTCTTCCTCTTCCTCCTTCCCCTCTTCTTCCTCTCCTCCTCCTCCTCCCCTTCCCTTCCTCCTTCTCCTCTCCTCCTCCCTCTTCTTCTTTCTTCTTCCTCTTCTTCTTCTTTTTCTTCTTCAACTTTAAATAATGTAAAATCCATTCTTAGTTGGTAGGCCATATAAAAACAGGCCAAAGGCCACCTATGGCCTGTGAGCCATAGTTTGACAACCTCGGCCTTATTATAAAATACAAAGTAAAAATGGCTTGAGTTCTTCAATTCATGTAATACACAGATCTCTTTTAAAGAAAAAAAAATCCACATTGCCCTCCAAGTGTACATCCACAGAGCCCTGGGTAGCCCAAATCCCAAACAAAACCCTGCAATAAAATTAAATCTGTGACCCTAAGGAATCCCCTATCACTAATACAGATAAATATACAATATAAATGAGCAGTTATGTTATAAGGTGGTGGTCAGAGGATCCCAAATGCCCTTAATGTTTTTAGATGGCCTCTGAATGAAAATCAGCCTTTAAAAATTATTGTCTAACATACAGCTGTGCTCTCCCAGAGGTCTACAAGTCAGTAACACACATCGAATGCATAGTTTATAAATAGGAGAGGCAACCATAATGCCCTTTTTTTTTAAAGATTTTATTTATTTATTTATTTACGTGTCAGAGAGAGAGAGAGAGAGAGAACGCACAAACAGGCAGAGGCAGAGAGAGAAGCAAGTCCCCGGCCGAGCAAGGAGCCCGATGTGGGGCTTGATCCCAGGAGCCTGGAATCATGACCCCAGCCGAAGGCAATGGCTGAACCAATTGAGCCACCCAGGCATCCCCCACAATGCCATTATTAACAAAACTCTGTTTAACTGACTAGGTTCTAACTGAAAAAATGTGTGGCAAAGCAACAATTGAAGTAGCAACCACCATGTTTCTTTCTTCTACCCATCTTGCCTCATCTGGCGAAACACCCCACCCCCACTTTATACTGCCATCATTGGCATTAGCTGGCATGTTGAGGCCAGAGGACCAACACACGGAACTCTCAGCTCCTAACTTCAAAAGGTCTCATCATGGTTAAAACACTGTTGATGACTAGAATTCAAAGAGTTCCAGTTAAGCCAAGTTTTTCCACTTTCTGCATCAGCCCCTCATTCTAAACTAGAAAGAAAACAAAACAAAACAAACAACCACCTTTGAGTTAAGATAAGGGAGAAAAGCTTAGAAGGGGAGGGAAGAGGGCTTAGGAAATTAAACGTGGGCATCAGAGGGAGTGATGGAATCTCAGTTAAAGTTTGAACATCCCAGGAGAGGTGACCTGTGCTTTGATTCTTGTCCAGAATTGTGAAAGGCAACTGTCTCACAGATGTGACCTGTCCAAAATTGCATGGGGTGGGGGCAACAAAAACAGACCTAGACACAACACAGATATTGGAATCAGCCACCAAGGACTTTAATACAACTACTACAAATATATTCAAAGATTTAAAGATAAAGATGGACATGACGTGAACCAAAGCATGACCTCAGCAGATAAACAAAAACTATTGAATAAAACAATGAAAAGTCTGGAACTAGAAAATATAATATTTGAAATGAAAATTTCACTGGATGAGCTTTTCAGCATACTGGTCACTGTAGAAGAAAATATCAATGAGGGGTGCCTGGGTGGCTTAGTCGGTTAAGTGTCTGCCTTCAGCTCAGATTGTAATCTCAGGGTCCCAGGATCAAGCCTGTGCTGGGCTCCCTGCTCAGCAGGGAGTCTGCTTCTCCCTCTTCTTCTGCCTCCCCACCCTGCTCATGCTCACTTGTTCTTGCTCTTTCTCTCTCAAATAAATAAATAAAATCTCTTAAAAAAAAAAAAAAGAAAAGGAAATATCAATGAACTTGAAAATGGGCAATAGAAATTAGAAATTGAAACACAGAGGAAAACAAAGCTAAAAAAATAAACAGAGCCTTCATGGCCCATAGGAAAATATGAAGTAGTCCAATAAAATATTTGAGTCATAAAAAGAGAAGAGAATGAGACAACACAAGGAAATATATATGAGTAACATAATGAAAATATAATGACATAAAATTTTCTAAATTTTATTACACAACTCCAACAAGCTCTACAAACTCTAAGCAAAATAAAAACTATGGCTATTCACATCACAGAAAACTGCTAAAAACCAGAGAAAAAGAGAAAAAGGGTAAAGCAGATAGCAGAAAGATGTATAACATGTAAGAGAACAACAATAAGGATGACTACTGATATCAACAAAAACAATGCAATCCATAAGATGATGGAATGGTCTCTTTAAGGTGCTCAAAGATGGCAAAGTAAAAGTCAAACTTCCACTCTTTGCAGATGATATGATACTTTATGTGGAAAACCCAAAAGACTCCACTCCAAAACTTCTAAAACTCATACAGGAATTCAGTAAAATGTCAGGATATAAAATCAAGGCACAGAAATCAGTTGCATTTCTATACACCAACAAGACAGAAGAAAGCGAAATGGGGTCCCTGGATGGCTCAGTTGGTTAAGCATCTGCCTTCAACTCAGGTCATGATCCCAGAGTCCTGGGATCAAGCCCCATATTGGGCTCCCTGCTCAGTGGAAAGCCTACTTCTCCCTCTCCCCGTCCTCCTGCTTGTGTTCCCTCTCTCACTGTCTCTCTGTCAAATAAATAAATAAAATCTTACCAAAAAGAAAAAGAAAAGAAAGAGAAATGAAGGAGACAATCCCATTTACAATTGCACTCAAAACCATAAAATACTTAGGAATAAATCTAACCAAAGAGGCAAAGAATCTGTACTCACTATAAAGTACTCATGAAAGAAATTGAGGAAGACACAAAGAAATGGAAAAACGTTCCATGCTCATGGATTGGAAGAACAAATATTGTGAAAATGTCTATGCTACATAGAGCAGTCTGCACATTTAATGCAGTCCCTATCAAAATACCATCAACTTTTTTCAAATAAATGGAACAAATAATCCTAAAATTTATATGGAACCAGAAAAGACCTCAAATAGCCAGAGGAATAAAAGAAAACCAAAGTTGGTGGCATCATAATTCCAGACTTCAAGCCCTGTTACAAAGCTGTAATCATCAAGACAGTATAATACTGGCACAAAAACAGGTGCATAGATCAATGTAACAGAATAGAGAGCCCAGAAATGGGCCCTCAACTCCATGGTCCACTAATCTTCGACAAAGCAGGAAAGAATGTCCAATGGAAAAAAGAGAGTCTCTTCAACAAATGGTGTTGGGAAAATTGGACAGCCACATGCAGAAGAATGAAACTTGATGATGTCCTTACACCACACACAAAAATAGACTCAAAATGGATGAAAGACCTCAATCTAAGACAGGACTCCATCAAAATCTTTGAGGAGAACACATGCAGCAACCTCTTCAACCTCAGCCACAGCAACTTCTTCCTAGAAACATCGCCAAAGGCAAGGGAAGCAAGGGCAAAAATGAACTATTAGGACTTCATCAAGATCAAAAGCTTTTGCACAGCAAAGGAAACAGTCAACAAAACCAAAAGACAACTGACAGAATGGGAGAAGGTATTTGCAAATGACATATCAGATAAAGGGCTAGTGTCCAAAATCTATAAAGAACTTATCAAACTCAATACCCAAAGAACAAATAATCCAATCAAGAAATGAGCAGAAGGGGCACCTGGGTGGCTTAGTGGGTTAAGCCTCTGCCTTCAGGTCGGGTCATGATCTCAGGGTCCTGGGATTGAGCCCCACATCGGGCTCTCTGCTCAGCAGGGAGCCTGCTTCCTCCTCTCTCTCTCCCTCTCTCTCTCTCTCTCTGCCTCCCTCTCTGCCTACTTGTGATCTCTCTCCCTCTGTCAAATAAATAAATAAAATCTTTAAAAAAAAAAAAAAAAGAAATGAGCAGAAAACATGAATAGACATTTCAGCAAAGAAGACATCCAGATGGCCAAAAGACACATGAAAAAGTGCTCCACATAACTCGGCATCAGGGAAATACAAATTAAAACCACAGTGAGATACCATCTCACGCCAGTAAGGAAAATTTAAAATTAATACTAAATTAATAAAATAATAAATTAATAGTAGTTAATAAATGAATTAATAAAAGTGATGAGGAAGTGACAGTTGTTGGTGAGGATGCAGAGAAAGGGAAACCCTCCTACACTGTTGGTGGGAATGCAAGCTGGTCCATCCACTCTGGAAAACAGCATGGAGGTTCCTCAAAAAGTTGAAAATAGCTACCCTATGACCCAGCAATTGCACTACTGGGTATTTACCCTAAAGATACAAATGCAATGATCCAAGGGGGCATATGCATCCCAATGTTTATAGCAGCAATGTCCACAATAACCAAACTGGAAAGAGCCTAGATGTCCATCAATTCAGATGAATGGATAAAGAAGATGTGAGATATATATATAGATATAGATATGAATTTTATGCAGCCATCAAAAATATGAAATCTTGCCATTTGCAACAACTTGGATGGAACTAGAAGCAATTATGCTAAGTGAAATAAGTCAATCATAGAAAGACAATTATCATATTATCTTACTGATATAAGGAATTTGAGAAACAAGACAGAGGATCATAGGGGAAAGGAGGGAAAAATGAAACAAGACAAAACCAGAGAGAGAGAAAAAAACATAACAGACTCTTAATCTCAGGAAACAAACTGAGGGTTGCTGGAGTGGAGAGGAGTGGGAGGAAAGGGGTAGCTGGGTGATGGACATTGTGGAGGGCATGTGCTTTGGTGAGCACATGAATGGTGTAAGACTGATGAATCACTGTACCCCTGAAGCAAATAATACATTACATGTTAATTTAAAATATAATAAAGTTGAATAAGAAATAAAGTGTCCAAAGAAAAAAGCTGTCAACATAGAACCCTATATTCAGCAAAATCTTCTTCCAAAATGAAGGAAAAATAAGATATTTTTAAATTTGAGAGAATTTGTCCTTAGCAGACCTGTGCTGCATTTAGAAATGTTAAAAGGACATTTTTCAGGGTGTGACAACATAAAAATTCTGTTATGTGTAAACAAATGGAAAGTTCCATAAACAGGAGCACCTGGCTCAGTCAATTCAGCATCTGCCTTTGGCTCAAGTCATGATCCCAGGGTCCTGGGATGGAGCCCCACGTGGAGCACTATATGCAACAGGGAGTCTTCCTCTCTCTCCCCCCTCCACCTCTCCCCTCCACTCATGTTCTTGCTCACTCTGCTCACTCTCAATAAATAAATAAATAATCTAAAAAAAAAGAAAAGTTCCATAAATACAAAATATATGGATAGTCTTTAAGGAACAGTTTTTTTCTTGTTTCTTCATTTCCTTAAAAAGTTAATTAACCAGTCCACCAATAGAAGAATGGATAAAACAAATGTGTCATTTACACATAACTGAATATTATTTACCTTTAAAAGGAAATAAAGTTCTCATATGTACTATAAGATGGATGAACCTTAAAAACATCCTGCTAAGTCAGATAATCCAGACACAAACTAACAAACATTATATGATTCCAATTATAAGAAATTTAGAACAGGAAAATTCAGAGACAGAAAGTAGATTAAAGTTACCAGGGGCTGGGGGTGCCTAGGTGACTCAGTCGGTTAAGCAGAAGACTCTTGGTTTCAGCTCAGATCATGATCTCAGGGTCATGAGATCAAGCCCCACATTGGACTCTAGGCTGAGCGTGGAGCCTGCTTAAAATTCTCTCTCTCCCTCTCCTCCTCTGTCCCCACTCCTGTGCTCCCCCTCACTCTCTCTCTCTCAAATAAATAAATGAGTGATGCTTGAGCACCTTGGTCATTGAGCATCTGACTCGGCTTCAGCTGGAGTCATGATCTCAGAATTGTGGGATGGAACCCCACAGTGGGGCTCCACACTTAGCATGGAGTCCCTGGAGATTCTCTCTCCTTCTCCCTCAGGCCCTTCTCTGTTCTAAATAAATAAATATCTTAAGAAAAAAGAAGAAGTTACCAGGGGCTGCAGGAAGGAGAGATTAGGGAGCTATTGTTTAACAGAGTTTCTGTTTGGGGTGATGAAAAAGTTTTGGAAGTAGCGGTGATAGCTGTACAACACTAATAACATAATTAATGTCAATGAAATGTACATAGAAATAGTTAAAATAGCAAATTTTGTTATACGTATTTTACCACTGTCATTTAGTTAATGTAATACATGCAAAACCATTGGATTATACACTTTATATGGCTGAATTCTTTTTGTTTTAAACTTTTTATTTATCTTATTTTTTATTAATATATTATGTATTATTTGCTTCAGGGGAATATGGATGAATTTTATGACATATATATTTACATCCCAAGAAACCCGTTTTTGTTTGTTTGGTTGGTTTTTTAAAGATTTTATTTATCTATTTGACAGAGAGAGATACAGTGAGAGAGGGAACACAGCAGGGGGAGTAGGAGAGGGAAAAGCAGGCTTCCCGCCCAGCAGGGAGCCAGATGCGGGACTGGATCCCAGGACTCTAGGGATCATGACCTGAGCCAAAGGCAGGCACTCAATGACTCACCCACCTAGGTGCCCCAAGAAACCCATTTTTTAAAAAACACAATTAATGGTATAATACCAAATAACAATGCACTGTGGCACTTATGAGAGATGTTGGAACAAAATATCATAAAAGAATAGCAGAAAGGATGAAGTGAGGAAGGTGGAAGCTTATGAGTAAGACTCTTATATTTATGTAAGGTAGAATAATATTAACAGAAAGCAGACTGGGAACCGTTAAGGAGGTCTGTTGTAACACTTGGAGCAATCACATACATACACACATACATACATAAAACATAGCTCACAACCAAACAACAAAAAAGTAAACAAAAATAATGAAAAAAATCTGTTTCCAAAGCAACCCAGGTTCATGGGAGTCAGACTTGTTCTGGAAGGTACCCTTCTCCTGAATCACCTCCTTCAATTGTTCAGGAAACACTGAAGCAGAATCCATCATGGTGGCGCCTCCCACCAGAGCTCACTGGTACCACACATGGGTTATAGATGTTCTGCAAAACACTTATCCCGTCAGCCTTGGCAATAGCAAAAGGTGGCGGGGGATGGGGGGGTGGGGGTGGCCAAGACACACAGGTAGGTCGCCTCTGGCCTCAAGTAGCCTCATCTGGCACTCCCCAGAAAGTGGTCTCAGAGCTGAGAAGAATCTAGGGGCATGCCACACGCTTCCTGAAGGCAGCGGTCTCCAGGAGCCAGGCCTCACCCCCTGCTAACGTGCACTCCTATAGCCAAAGGAGGAGCTTTACTCCTGGCCAGCTGTAGGGCACACAGTCTTGGTAAAGCAGATCCCTGTTGAAGCAAGCAAAGGGCTCTGGTAGCTGCTGAGGAAAGAATTTCACGTTCCAGGTATCCAGGGAATGCAGGGTACAAGCACACAGCCCAGGGTGCCACTGAGCCATGAGGGTCAACTCTCGGGGCTGGACATTCCTCAAAGATACACTCCGAGCCAAGGTCCCCAATCTCTGTTTCCATACACATGAGCCACTTCTCCCTACTTCCTACTCCTTACTAAAATGGCTTATGTGCCATTTTAGTGTGCCCAAGTGACCTGCAAGTGATTGTTCAAGCCATGTATGTAGTTGGGATGCAGAAGTTCTACTGGATTAAAAATCTGTCACCATCGTAAGAAAGTTTAATTAACACACTTGTTGATAAAAATAAGGGAAGAGCGGCCACATTCGTAAATATAATTTAAGCCGTGCTAAAATGTCTTAAACAAAGTTTTTACATGTTTTATCACTTAATTGTGGAAGCACATGTTTTTGTTTAGTGACTGTCATAACTGAAGAGATCATGATTCTAAAGCCTTGATTAGGAAATGCGTGTAACCATTTCAAATAAAATATGAAATTTAAATGTTATGTTAATGCAAGTAAGATCAAGCTTCACATTTAAAGTTTTGGAAAGATCTTATTTGGAAGATTTATACAAATCTTACACCTAATATCTTCCCTAATACTTTTTCATTTCTTTTCCATAATTATAAAAACTATATTATAGTAATAATAAGAATATATAACAGATTATTTTTTCACCGAGCCCTATGGAGACACAAATCCCCCTCACTTCTCTCAATATGCTGTTCAAATGACATCTTCTATGTTTGTCAAGATGTGACAAAAGTCAGGGCACCTGGGTGACTCAGTAGGTTAAGCATCTGCCTTCAGCTCAGGTCATGATATCAGGGTCCTGGGGTAGAGCTCTGCATTGGGCTCCCTGCTCAATGGGAAGTCGGCTTCTCCCTCTCCCTCTCCCACTTCCTCTGCTTGTGGTCTCTTGCACGCGCGTTCTCGCCTCTCTCTCTCTCTCTCTCTCTCTCTCTCTTAAATAAATAAACCTAAAAAACAATAGCAACGTGTGACAAAAGTCAGGAACCAGCCTGAAACCCACCATAGCCTATCTTTTACCAGTAGGGGGAGCTCTTGAGAAGGGACAAAGAAAAGTTCACACACAGGAAGGCAGGTCAGGAGATAGAGAGGAAACCAAGATCGTGTGAAATTTTTTATGATAACGTTTTTCCAGGAATAACAATAATGGGTTTCCAAAGCAAAACAAAGTTTACATATCAACACGCATGCACTATGAAAGCAGTGGCACACTGCACCTAGCTTGGACATGACAAGGAGGGCGCCTTGAGCTGGGTTTTCTGTCCCTGATGACCAAAAGGGTTCTAAACGATCCATTCCTGGGGGATCTCATACCCCGGAGAGTACATATACCTGAAAACACTCTCAGAGGGGCAGCTGCCATAAGTAAGAGAAATGCATTGCTTAAATCAGGGGTCAGGAAAATTTATATTAAAAGTGCCAGATTGTAAACATTTTAGGCTTCCTGAGTCACATGGTCCTTGTTGCAAATATTCCCCCTTTGAACCTTCTAGCCTGAGGGGAGCCATACATAATCTATAAAAGGATCGATTTGGCTTTCCAAGAAAACTATGAACCCCAAAATTTTAGTTGTGTATAATTTGCACATATCCACCTAATACTATTCATCCTTTGATATTTTTTAAACATTTAAAAATATAAAACCCATTCTTAGCTCACAAGCTGTACAAGCAGTGAGCAGGATCTGCCCCACAAGCCGTAATTTGCCAACTCCTGGCTTAGATGAGGTCATGGTCCTCTATTCCCCCCCACCTCCCACAAACCACCTCTCCTACTCCCTCACTCCATCCCCCCCACCCCGCCCTAGGCAGGAAAGGTAATAGGACTTCCCGATTTCAACTGCAAGGGAAGCAAAGTGGGAGGGATTTTCTAGGTTTTCTCCAAAGCTAACTACAATTGGAAAGGGGACTAGCCCAATGGGAACAGTAAAGATACACCTTGCCCATCTTCTCAACTCCACGTGTGTCTGTGATTGTAACTAACGTGTTCTTTGTGCTAAAAGACGCTTCCTATCATGCTCCTCTAGATTCTGAAAGGTTTAGAGATAAGATTCTAGTTCTTTCTTAGTCTTGAATATTCTTGCACAATGATCTGTCACAATCTCTTCACTGCCATTGGAGTGAAAGACTTCCTTGGCTAATGGGCACTAGAAATTATCTGACATGGTGAGATAGTCTTCAAGCAGAAGTGGGGACAAGTCTTGGGGTCAGTGGAAATGAGAGGAATATGTTTCTTCCCTCCTTAGAGTTAGACTATGGGTCCTGAAGAAGGAAAATTGTTACCTTATACAGGCCTTTCTGACACAGTTCTGGGGTTTTGGGGGACTGCAGAACTTTGACTTGATCAGAATTTTAAAAAGAACCAGGGGAGGAACAAGGGCAAGCATATTTCACAAACATAGGGCTGCTAGATTTGGAAAATAAAAACTATGCCCAGTTACCTCTGAATTTCAGCTAATCAGCAAACCATTTTTTAGTGTAAGTATGTCCCAAATATTGTATCCTGGGTTCTATCTGGCCATCCCATGGGTTGTGGGGAGGGAAAGAGCTACATTCTCCAGCACTGTCTGCCAATAGGGGATTGGGACTTCTGAGAAGCCCCACATGGCTGCCAGGAGCTTCTGTGTATTCATTAATCATCCCTTTGTAGTTCTGACCTCTTGTGCTGCGGGGCACTTTTCTAACCTTCATTTGGAAAGAATAGCATGTTACTGTGAGACTCTCATACCATGTGTTTAAGAGCTTGTGGCCCCCGATTCCTTAAGAGATCATGGAAGACAAGTCTATGATATTAAACTCCACCTATTCCCTCCAATATTTCTGGCTCTCTGGACTCTTCCCTCCTCTGTCCTCTCCCGTCCTGCATGCTAGTGTCTGTGCACCTGTGAGAGAGAGAGAGAGAGAGAGTGTGTGTGTGTGTGTGTATTCTGGGTCCAGTCTTAATGAGTTCCTGCTTAAATCCCTTCTCAGATAAAGACTTGAGGAACCTCAAAGGACTACTTAATTCCACACTGGGTACCAAAGAACACTGATTTCTTTCCATTGACCAAAACAAGAATCTTCTTTCCTCCAGCTCTGAACTCGCTATTCCCAAACTATAAATGTTCAATTACTTCCCAGACAGCAAATGCACATTTTCCTTCCTCCATGCTATATATTTTCTGTGGTTTGCATTATCATTAGCTAAATACACGTGGACACTCTATTTACCTCCAGACACGTCTCTCAGAACTTTGTGTGACTTTTTGCCCTCTAGGAGCAGCCCAGATAAATCACTGCTTAGCCACTTAGCACACAAGGAGGAGAAGATTCCAATTTTCCAGAGAGGGCCATTTGTTTAATTTATTTCACTGCTAGGGAGTTGTGGAAATGGTGCGGATGTAGACTGGGAAAGAACACCATCGAGCCCTTCAGGTTTTAGTCTCTGATGGGACAGTCCAAATGTTCTCACCGGTTTCTCTTATGAAAACGTTTTGAAAATGCCTTCTCTTCCTTCAACTGCATGGTAAGTTAATGAGTGAGTTCATTGCATTGTTATTCTGTATACTTAATTCCACACTGGGTACCAAAGAACACTGATTACACCTACATTATAAATATTCTTGGCATTTGTTCATTTGTTAATAAAAAAATTTTAATGAAAAATCCACCCCCATACACAAAAAGAAATAAAATGCCTTAACCTTTATGCCAACTGGAAAAGCTATCACTTTGCAGAAAGCAAGTCAGGGTGTAAGATTCTTCACAGGTGGTTAAATCTATCATATATCCAAGAGACAGATCGTTGCACTAGGAAATTGAAAACCTGGGTTCTAATCCCAGCTCTGTCGGTGGATAAGGCCATTAGTCATTAAGCTCCTCAAGGACAGGAATTCTGTCCTGACCCTATTTTCTTCTAGTTAATTTTTAACAGATAAATTATGTATGATCTGTTTGTCTAAAATATATAATATTACAAATATAGATGAAGTCCCCTTGGACCTCCTCAGATGTTTCCCCATCACAAACCAAGATATAACCACTATTATAATCTGATATGTATCTTTTCCAGGCTATTCGCCTACACTACAGAAATTGTGTAGTATTGATTTTGGTGGGGGGGAGGTCTTTTTTTTCTTCACATAAATGGTCATAGAGTACATACAACTCTGCAAACTGCTCTTTTCACTCTATAGTATATTTCTGAGATCAATCCATGTTGATGTGGATAGCCCTAATACATTCTTCTGAATTTCTGTGTAATGTTTCAGCAAATAAACATACCATGTCCTATCTATCCACTCCAGGGATGGTTAGATTGTTTCCAATTGTTCTTGATACAAATAATTTTCATAGATACTGTCAAATTGCCCTCCAAAGTCAGAGCTCATTTTACCATTCCTACCAGAAGTATAGGAAAGCAGACCTCTTCCCACAACTCAATAATACTCAATATTAATAAACTTAATCCTTGTCACACTAGCAGGTAAAAATAAAATCATATCTTGTGGTGATTTTAATTTGCATTTCCTCACTAACTTAGTGAAGGTGAACATCTTATCAAATGTGTTCTTTAAGATTTATATATTTTAGGGGAGAGGCAAGATTGCGAAGGAGTAGCAGACTGAAATGACATCAGGTCGCAGGAGTTCAGCTAGATAGTTATCAAACCATTCTGAACACCTACAAACTCAACAGGAGATCAAAGAGAAGAGCAGCAATTCTAGGAACAGAAAATTGACCACTTTCTGAAAGGTAGGACATGTGGAGAAGTGAGTCCGAGGCAACAGGAAGATAGACTGCAGAGGTTGGGGCCGGCTCCAGGCAAGTGGTGGAGCAACAGAACACAAAATTAGAAATTTCAAAAGTCTGCTCCACTGAGGGGCATCACTGCGGAGGCTATGCAGGGATGGAGCTTTCATGGGAATAATGTGGTCTCAGGACCCATGCGGTCACTGAAAGTTCGTGGGTGTCTGAGTATGGCAGAGTTCCAGGTATCGGAGGGGGGAAAGCTGAGTGCAGAGACAGAGCCAAGGAATAAGCTCTCAGCTCAGGGTTACCTTAAACCATGATCTGTGGCACAGTCAGGCCACTGCTCTTTGACCAGGGATCCCACAAGTGGCAGATCTGGTGAGATTCACCCTCCTCCTCTGGAGGCAGGAATCAGCTGGGTTTGGAGAATCCAAATGGAGCCATGCGTCAGAGACAGAAATGCTCTGTCAAAGGCTGGGTGAGCCCAGAGCATGGGGGGAGACCAGGGAGACAGGAGCGAGTGAGCGCTATTTTGTGAGGGCACATTGAGAGGGGAACCCTGAGCTCTCCTCCTCCAGGCTGGAGACTGGGAGGCCGCCATTTTCATTCCCATCCTCCAGAGCTCTACGGAAAGCGTTCAGGGAACAAAACCTCCTGAAAGGAAACCAGAGCAGATTTCTTAGCCTGGACCCTGGCCAGTGCAATTCTGCCTCAGGCAAAGACATTTGAGAATCACTGCAAAATGCCCCTCCCCCAGAAGATCAGCAAGAACATCCAGCCAAGACCAAGCTCACCGATCAAGGAGAACAATGGAATTCCAGAGGAGGGGAAAACAATGTATAGAATTCATGGCTTTTTCACCATGATCCTTTAGTCTTGAAAAATTAAATTAAATGTTTTAATTTTTTATTCTTATTCTTAACTTTTCCTCTTTTAATGTTTTTTAACTAGTTTATCTTAACAATACCTTTCTTCAAAAAAATCTTTTTAAACCTTCATTATTATAGTCATAGTTTATCCTTCATTGTATTTAACCTTACTTTTTGTATACATATAGGGGGCATTTTTTTCTAAAATATTTTGGGATACAATTTCTTCTAATTGATCAAAATATGCCTTAAATCTAGCACAGAGCTTTGCTTTAGTCTCCAACCTGAGCACATTCTCTCCCCCCACCCGTTTTTTTCATTCTTTTTCCAACTAGCTTTTCTTATCAATTCCTTCCTTATAATTTTTTTTAATTTTTTTTAAATCTTTATAGTCATATTCCATCCCTTCATCATACTTACCCTTATTCTTGTATATATTTAAGGGTTTTTTTTTCTTTAAATTTTGGGAGGTAGTTTCTTCTAAGAGACCAAAAGACACCCAAAATCAAGTGGGTGGCTCTGTCTATTCACCAGTCTAATATATATATTTTTTTTATTTCTTTTTACCCCTTTTCTTCTGATTTGGTTAGCATACATTTTTCTGAGATCTTTGCCACCCTTTTAGTATTTTATTCCCTCATTCATATATTCTTATCTGGATAAAATGACAAGGTGGAAAAACTCACCACAAAAAAAGAACAAGAGGCAGTAGTGATGACTAGGGACCTGATCAATACAGACATTGGTAATATGTCAGATCTGGAGTTCAGAACAATGATTCTCAAGGTGCTAGCTGGGCTCGAAAAAGGCATGGAGTATATTAAAGAAACCCTTTCTGGAGAAATAAAAGAACTAAAATCTAACCAAGCTGAAATCAAAAAAGGAATTAATGAGGTGTAATCAAGAATGGGTGCTCTTAGTGCTGGGATTAATGAGACAGAAGAGAGAATTAGTGATATAGAAGACCAATGACAGAGAATAAAGAAGCTGAACAAAAGAGAGACAACTACTGGACCATGAGGGGAGAATTTGAGAACTAAGTGATTCCATAAGATGAAACAATATTGGAATAATTGGGATTCCAGAAGAAGAAGAAAGAGAGAGAGGAACAGAAGGTACATTGGAGCAAAATATAATAGAGAATTTCCCTGGTATGGCAAAGGGAACAAACATCATTGAGGGAGGCACAGAAACCTCCCTCAAAATCAATAAAAATAGGTCCATACCCCATCATCTAATAGTAAAACTGACAAGTCTTAATGACAAAGAGAAAATCCTGAAAACAGCCCAGGACAAGAAGTCTGTAACATAAAATGGTAGAAATATTTGGCTGGCAGCAGACTTATCCCCAAAGACCTGGCAGGCCAGAAAGAACAGGCATGATATATTCAGAGCACTAAATGAGAAAAATATGCAGCCAAGAATACTATATCCAGCTAGGCTATCATTGAAAATAGAAAAAAAGATTAAAAACTTCCAGGACAAAAAAAAAAAATTAAAAGAATTTGCAAGCACTAAACCATCCCTACAGGAAATATTGGAAGGGATCCTCTAAGCAAAGAGAGAGTCTAAAAGTAGTAGACCAGAAAGGAACAGAGACCATATACAGTAACAGTCATCTTACAGGCAATACAATGGCACCAAATTCATATCTTTCAATAGTTACCCTGAACATAAAAGGGGTAAATACCTCAATCAAAAGACATAAGGTATCAGAATTAATTTAAAAAAAAATCAGTATGCTGTCTGCAAGAAACATTGTAAACCCAAAGACACCTCCAGATTTAAAGTGAGGTAGTAGAAAACAATTTACCATGCTAAGGGACATCAAAAGAAAGCTGGGGTGACAATCCTTATATCAGCTCAATTAGATTTTAAGCCAAAGACTATAATAAGAGATGTGGAAGGACACTATATCATACTCAAAGGGTCTGTACAACAAGAAGATCTAACAATTTTAAATATCTATGCCCCATCATGCGAGCAGCCAACTATATAAACCAATTAATAACAAAATCAAAGAACCACATTGGCAATAATACAATATTAGTAGGGGACTTTAACATCCCCCCCCAAAATGGACAGATCATCCAAGCAAAAGATCAACAAGGAAATAAAGGCCTTAAATAACACACTGGATTAGATGGACATCACAGATATATTCAGAACTTTCTGTCCTAAAGCAACAGAATACACATTCTTCTCCAATGCAGATGGAACATTTTCCAGAGAAGAATACATCCTGGGTCAAAAATCAGGTCTCAATGGGTACCAAAAGATTGGGATCATTCCCTGCATATTTTCAGACAACAATGCTCTGAAGACAGAACCCAATCACAAGAGGAAAGTTGGAAAGACCCCAAATACATGGAAGCTAAAGAGCATCCTACTAAAGAATGAATGGGTCAACCAGGAAATTAAAGAAGAACTGAAAAAAATTCATGGAAACAAATGAAAGTGAAAACACAACTGTTCAAAATCTGTGGGACACAGCAAAGGCAGTCCTGAGAGGAAAATATATAGTGATACAAGCTTTTCTCAAGAAACAAGAAAGGTCTCAAATACACAACCTAACCCTACACCCTAAAGGGGCTGGGGGAAGAACAGCAAAGAAAGCCAAAACCCAGCAGGAGAAGAGAAATAATAAAGATCAGAGCATAAATCAATGAAATGGAAACCAAAAAAAAAAAAAAAACAGTAGAACAATTCAATGAAACTAGGAGCTGGTTCTTTGAAAGAATTAATAAGATTGATAAACCCCTGGCCAGACTGATCAAAAAGAATAGAGAAAGCACCCAAATAAATAAAATCATGAATGATAGAGGAGAGATCACAACCAACACCAAAGAAATACAAACAATTATAAGAACATATGAGCACCTATATGCCAGCAAATTGGACAATCTAGAATCCTAGAATCTAGAATCCCTACCAAAATACCATCCTTATAGAAGAAATGGAGGCATTCCTAGAAACAAATAAACTACCAAAACTGAACCAGTAAGAAATAGAAAACCTGAACAGACCAATAAGTGAGGAGTAAATAAGGAGATTGAAGCAGTCATCAAAAATCTCCCAGAAAACAAGACCCCAGGGTCAGATGGTTCCCCAGGGGAATTCTACCAAGCATTTACAGAAGAATTAATTCCTATTCTCCTGAAACTGTTCCAAAAAATAGAAATGGAAGGGAAACTTCCAAACTCATTTTATGAGGCCAGCATTACCTCGATCCCAAAACCAGACAAAGTCCCCTTCAAAAAAGAGAATTACAGATCAATATCCTTGATGAACACCAGTGCAAAAATTCTCACCAAAATACTAGCCAAGAGGATCCAACAGTACATCAAAAGGATTATTCACCACAACCAAGAGGGATTTATTCCTGGGCTGCAAGGTTGGTTCAACATCTGCAAATCATCAGTGTGATACAATACATTAATAAAAGAAAGAACAAGAACCAGACGATACTCTCAATAGACACTGAAAAAGCATTTGACAAAGTACAGGATCCTTTCTTGATCAAAACTCTTCAAAGGGTAGGGATAGAGGGTACATACCTTAATATCATCAAAGCCATCTATGAGAAACCCACCGCAAATATCATTTTCTTTTTTTTTTTTTTTTAGATTATTTATTTATTTATTTATTTGACAGAGAGAGATCGCAAGTGTACAGAGAGGCAGCCAGAGAGAGAGGAAGGGAAGCAGGCTCCCTCCTGAGCAGAGAGCCTGATGCGAGGCTCAATCCCAAGACCCTGGGATCATGACCTGAGCCAAAGGCAGAGGCTTTAACCCACTGAGCCACCCAGGCCCCCCCGCAAATATCATTTTCAATGGAGAAAATCGGAGAGCTTTTCCGCTAAGGTCAGGAACACAGCAGGGATGTCTATTATCACCACTGCTATTCAACATAGTACTAGAAGTCCTAGCCTCAGCAATCAGACAACAAAAAGAATTTAAAGGCATCTGAATGAGCAAAGAAGAAGTTGAACTCTCACTCTTTGCAGATGATTTGGTATTTTATGTGGAAAACCTGAAAGACTTCACTCCAAATCTGCTAGAACTTATACAGGAAATCAGTAAAGTGTCAGTATATAAAATCAATGCACAGAAATCAGTTGCATTTCTATACACCAACAACAAGTAGAAGAAAGAGAAATTAAGGAGTCAATCCCATTTACAATTGCACCCAAAACCATAAGATACCTAGGAATAAACCTAACCAAAGAGGCAAAGAATCTGTACTCAGAAAACTCTAAAGTACTCATGAAAGAAAATGAGGAGGACACGAAAGAAATAGAAAAACATCCCATGCTCATAGGTTGGAAGAATAAATATTGTGAAAGTCTATGCTACCTAAAGCAATCTACACGTTTAATGCAATCCCTACCAAAATACCACCCTTTTTTTTCAAAGAAATGGAACAAATAATCCTAAAATTTATATGGAACCAGAAAAGACCTCAAATAGCCCAGGGAATGTTGAAAAGGAAAGCCAGAGTTGGCGGCATCAATTGCCAATTCAGACTGGAAGTCTGAATTCCAGACTTCAAGCTCTGTTACAAAGCTGTCATCATCAAGACAGTATGATACTGGCACAAAAACAGACACATAGGTCAATGGAACAGAATAGAAAGCCCAGAAATAGACCCTCAACTCTGGTCAACTAATCTTTGACAAAACAGGAAAGAATGTCCAATGGAAAAAGATAGTCTCTTCAATAAATGGTGCTGGGAAAATTGGACAGCCACATGCAAAAGAACAAAACAGGACAATTTCCTTACACCACACACAAAAATAGACTCAAAGTGGGTGAAAGACCTCAATGTGAGACAGGAATCCACCAAAATCCTAGAGAAGAACACAGGCAGCAACCTCTTTAACCTCAATAGCAGCAACTTCTTCCTAGAAACATCGCCAAAGGCAAGGGAAGTAAGGGCAAAAATGAACTAGTGGGACTTCATCAAGATCAAAAGCTTTAGCACAGCAAAGGAAACAGTCTACAAAACCAAAAGACAACCAACAGAATGGGAGAAGATATTTGCAAACGACATATCAGATAAAGGGCTAGTATCCAAATCTATAAAGAACTTATCAAAGTCAACACCCAGAGAACAAATAATCCAATCAAGAAATGGGAAGAAGACATGAACAGACATTTCTGCAAAGAGGACATCCAGATGGCCAACAGACACAGGAGAAAGTACTCCACATCACTCCGCATCAGGGAAATACAAATCAAAACCACAATGAGATACCACCTCACACCAGCCAGAATGGCTAAAATTAACAAGTCAGGAAACAATAGATACTGGCGAGGATGTGGAGAAAGGGGAACCCTCCCACACTGTTGGTAGGAATGCAAGCTGGTGCAGCCACTCTGGAAAACAGCATGGATGTTCCTCAAAAAGTTGAAAATAGAGCTACCCTGTGACCCAGCAATCACACTACTGGGTATTTACCCTAAAGATACAAATGTAGTGATCCAAAGGGGCATGTGCACCCAAATGTTTATAGCATCAATGTCCACAATAGCCAAACTATGGAAAGAGCCTGGATGTCCATCAACAGATAAAGGAATAAAGAAGATGCAATATATACAGAATACTCTGTAGCCATCCAAAGAAATGAAATCCTGTCATTTGCAATGAGGTGGATGGAACTAGAGGGTATTATGCTAAGCGAAATAAATCAATCAGAGAAAGACAATTATCATATGATCTCCCTGATATGAGGAATTTGAGAGGCAGAGTGGGGGCTTTCAGGGGTAGGGAAGGAAATAATGAAACAAGATGGGATCGGGAAGGAGACAAACCATAAGAGACTCTTAATCTCACCAAACAAACTGAGGGTTGCTGGGGGAAGGGGGGTATGGAGAGGGTAGTTGGGTTACAGACATTGGGGAGGGTATGTGCTATGGTAAGTACTGTGAAGTGTGTAAGCCTGACAATTCACAGACCTGTACCCCTGGGGCAAATAATACATTATGTCTTAATAAAAATAATTAATAAACAAAAAAAAAAGATTTATTTATTTTAGAGAGAGAGAATGTGAGCAGGGGGAAGGGCAGAGTGAGAGGGAGAAAATCCTCAAGCAGACTCCCCACTGAGCAGAGAGCTCACAGCAGAGCTCGATCCAAGGATTCATGACTTCAGCTGAAATCAAGAGACTGACTCTCAACCAATTGAGGCACCCAGGTGCCCCTCACCAAACGTTCTTTAATCTTTTCTGTTTTCCTTCTCTGTGACTCCCATGTCTGTATCATTTACTCATTTGTCTGTTGGTTTTCCTGTCCTTTTCCTGTGGTTTGTAGGGTTCTTTATAAATTGTGGATACTAATTCTTTTTATTATACATGTTGGTTGTGTTCACCTCTGGAGACTCCCACAGGCAGCCGAGTGTCTGGCTCTTCATAAGAGGTAGTAATGATTTGTTGACTACATGAATAAATAAATGTTGCCTGAACACACCTCATATTGGACAATCACTCTGGCTCACAACAGGACTATGGTATTTTCATTACAGTTGATCCTTGAGCAACACAGGTTTGAAAGGTGGGTCTACTTATACACAGATCGTTTTTGATAAGTACAGCATGATACTGTAAATGTATTTTCTCTTCCTTACACTTTTCTTCATAACATTTTCTTCTCTCCAGCTTACTTTATCATAAGAATACAGTATATAATACATGTAACATACAAAATATGGGTTACTCAACTATTTCTGTTCTCAGTAAGGTAGCCAGTCAACACTAGGTAGTCATAGTTAAGTTTGGAAGGAGTCAAAATTTATACACTTATTTTCCTACTGGGCAGGCATTAGCACCCTCCCCAACCCCCACATTGTTCAAGGGTCATTTGCATTTAGTTATGAAGACCACAAAAGTAGGTACATTAAATATGAACCAGTGAATGCTAGGCCCTACTCATTTCTGAATCCCCAATTCTTTGGGCAAGACCTTCTACAGAATAACCATTCCATAAAGGTTCAATGAATTAAAAACCAGAATGGAAGAAATCAAAAGACTATCCTCCCTGTCCTCCCTGAGAAACCAAATTTTCCATCCCATAATAAACTAAGTTTTTTAAGAGTTGTAATAAAGGCTGGCATGCAGCTGGTACAGAAAATACATTCTATCTCTGCTTGGCTCCAAATCTCCCGATCTCCCCTGCAAAAATGGGAAATTAGAGCCAGAGTGATACCTCAAAAGAAAAGTAAATAAAAACAAAATGAACACTCTGGGCCACTTGACTCATGGAATTCAAGTTAAAATCTGATCATTTCATCTACTCTTTTTTTCCAATGGGGACCAGGGAAAGGGCTGGAGGGTCAGGCAGCTTCTCCCCTTGCCTAGCTCTTCTTCCTTCTCTTCTTCCCACATCCTTATCTTTCTGCTTAAAGGTGCTCCTGTTTTGTGGGTTTTTTTTTTTTCTTTACAGATTATTGTTCTTTTCTACATGGCATTGATCCCTGGATTTTCCTGGATTGTCATGATTTCTGTTGAAAGACTCTCACAGCAGAAACACCACCCACATTTATATACATATAAATGTGTTTCTTTTCTTCTGCTTTCTTGCTCCAACCGGGTTCTGTGGAGCTATTTGGCTTAATTATTTCTGGCACTTTGCCCATCAAAATGTGCAATCCTTCAAAGGGATAGAAATGACAGTGAATCTGCCTCCTCCCGAGCAAATGGGATTTTCATTTCAATCCTGTTGTCTTGGAAACAAGTGAGTTTCATTGAACATACACCTACCATAATGGTTAAAATATCAGCTAGAGGCACGACTCCCACACAATCCATTCTCTATCTTGCTCAACTCACAAGCTGGTTGGCTGCTGGAGTGGAAATAGACTGAGAGTCAAGACATCAACATGCTAACGGTATCTCTGAACCTATCCACATGGTTCTAGGCAAGTCGTAGAACCTTTTTGAGACTTTATTCCTTTTGAAAAAAATGGGAATAATACTACCTTGTCCTCGTATCTCAGACATATTGTGAAGATTGAAAGAGAATAGAAATTTGAAAGCACTTTGAAAACTAGTAAGGCATCCCCTAGTTCAGCCATACTGGGATTAAAAGTAACAAGCCAATCATCAGGGAAATGTAAATCAATACTACGGTAAGGTATCACCTCACACCAGTCAGAATAACTAAAATCAACAACACGAGAAATAACAGGTGTAGGGGAGGATGTTGAGAAAGGGAACCCTCTTACAGTGTTGGTGGGAATGCAAACTGGGGCAGCCACTCTGGAAACAGTATGGAGGTTCCTCAAAAAGTTGAAAATAGGAGCGCCTGAGTGCCTCAGCCAGTAGAGGATTTGACTCTTAATTTCAGGGTTGTGAGTTCAAGCCCCGTAATGGGCATAGAGCTTACTTAAAAAACTAAAAAGATTAAAAATAGAACTACCCTATGACCTACTAATTGCACTCATAGGTACTTACCCAAAGAATACAAAAATACTAATTCAAAAAGACACATGCTCTCTAGTGTTTACAGCAAAATTATCTACAATGGCCAAATTATGGAAACAGCCCAAGTGTCCACTGACTGGTGAGGGGATAAATAAAATGTGGTGTACACACATACACGCACATACATATACAATGGAATATTACTCAGCCATAAAAAGGAATGAAATCTTGCCATTTGCAATATATGGGCGGAGTTACAGAGTGTATTATGCTAAGTGAAATAAGTCAGTCAGAGAAAGACAAATACCACATGATTTCACTCATATATAGAATTTAAGAAACAAAACAAATGAGCATGGGGAATAAAAGAGAGTGAGAGAGAGAGGCAAACCAAGAAACAAGACTCCCAGCTGTAGAGAACAGACTGATGGTTACTGGGGAGAGGTGGGTGGGGGGTTGGGTTAAATAAATGATGGGGATTAAGGAGTGCCCCTGTTGTGATGAGCACTGGGTGATGTATGGAAGTGCTGAATCATTATATTGTACACCTAATACTAATGTTACACTGTATGTTAACTGAAATTTAAACAAAAACTTATAAAAAAAAAAAAAAGAGAGAGAGAGAGAAAATAAATAAAGTACCTACTGAGACTTTGACCACTTCTAGATCTCCTTAGCAGAGCTTTCTAGGAGCCAAAGCAGCACCCAGAGAATCAGATTCAGATTCCTAGGAAACTCCAGTTTAGATCACTCACATCTGAAAGGGGATATGATGTACCAAACTTCTCCACATCTAAACACTTTCTTGGAACAGCTCGAACAAGAAACCATCCCAGTACCATGAAAAATGTGATATCAAAGACCACATTTATGTCTCCTACCCACATTTAAGATGTGTGTGATCTTGGGTTAATCACATAACCTCTTTGGCTCTCAGTTTCATCATCTGAACAATAGGATATTTATACCTCTGTATTTACTTTCCCACAACTATAGAGGTTGTCAAATAATATCTGTAACAAACTTTTTTAGTTGTAAAGCAGTATATTAACATCAGTTATTAAATCAGAAAGGCAATAGGGGCAGATCCTGGCTTTGCCCCTTCATGGTTAGTGACACTTAACAAATTAACTTAAATACCCTGTGCCTCCATTTCACTTATTCATAGGGTTGTTTTAAGAATTAGATGAGCCAATGCACTGAAAACAGTATATAAGAACATAATAAGCATTAGTAAATGTTAGCTATTATTTTTCATCTTGGTCTTTTGATATCTGGTCTATATTTGTTATGGTCACCCCTCAAAAGTAGAAGGAATCCCTACCCAATGTTTGATTCCAGTGTCAAAACTGATGACACCACAGATATCAAGGCATATAAAAAAGGCTTATTAATTAAGGATAATTGAGGTCTCTTGTGGAAGGCAGGGCAGGGCTCTCAAGCAGGTCCAAAACTGCTTTAGAGAACAAGGAAAGGAAACTATTCTGGGTTTTTTGTGTGGTTAGAGTAGTGAGGAGTCTGGTATATGTGTCCTCACATGGGACAGGTTGCTGTCTCCTGCCAGTGCCCATAGGAGAACTCACTTTCTTATTAGCCTGCCCAGAAGTGTGCCCCAAAGGAAACAGGAAAGAGTAAGACTTAAAATTTGTTAGAAGTTAAATATCAAGATGTTCTTTGTTTTAACATCATACAGGTGCCTCGCATTTCTTAAGCTTATAGCTAAGCAATAAAGAAAACATCTTGTTAGCAGCCCCCTTTATCAAGTTTTAATAGTTCTTCAGCTAATACTCTTGGGGTTTTTTTATGATAATTACACAGTCTGTAAATAATGAGAATTTTCTATTTTCTAATAGTTATAGTTATATATATATATATATATATATATATATATATATATATAAAACATTTATTTTTCTTATCTTAATGCATTGGCTAGGATATACAAAATTAAATAATAATAGTGACAGTGGACATTCTCACCTTGTTCCTGGCTTTAATAGAAAGGTCTTTAGTACTTTGCATTAAGAATCATCTTACCTACTGGTTTGAGATCAATTTTTTTCTACCATATTAAGAAAGTTTCCATCCATTCTCATAGCATATTAGTAGATGTTATCAGAAATAAACATTAATCTGTATTAAATGCCTTTATGAAATATACCATCATGAATTTACATTTTAACTATTTGTTATTATCTTGAATATAGGATTTTCCATAAATGAATGGAAGATTTTTTTTTTTTTAAGATTTTGTTTATTTAGGGGCACCTGGGTGGCTCAGTCATTAGGCGTCTGCCTTCAGCTCAGGTCATGATCCCAGGGTCCTGGGATCAAGCCCCACATCAGGCTCCCTGCTCAGCAGGAGGCCTGCTTCTCCTTCTCCCACACCCCTGCTTGTATTTCCTCTCTCTGTCAAATAAAGAAATAAAACCTTTTTAAAAAAGATTTTATTTCTTTGTTTGAGAGAGAGAGCAAGAGTGGATAGACACAAGCAGGGGGAGAGGCAGAGGGAGAGAGAAAGGGAGAAGCTCCACTGAGCAAGGAGCCTGATCTGGGACTCAATCCCAGGCCCCTGGGACCATGACCTGAGCTGAAGGTAGATGTGTAACTGACTGAGCCACCCAGGCGCTATGGAACATTTCTTCATTCAACTGATTATTATTGGACACAGAATTTCAGAAACTTGGACTTTAATCTTAGTTGTATTTTACTCCCAGATCCAAAATTTAGGACCTTTTTATAATATTCACAAGGACTAAAATTAAGGATAATTTTTTTTCTATGTACCATATTTCAGGTGAGGGAAAAGCTAAAGGGACAACAAACATGTATTTTAAACCCTCATATAATCCATTGTGGGATTCAAATGAAAGTTTCCAATTTTTCATTTCTAATTATTCCAGGACTCACTTGAAAGATGTTCATTTAGATTTTTATAGCCTACATAAAAGACTTCTAAAAATCTTGCTCCTTCTCACTCCTCAGGTAATTTTATATGCTACCAGCAATTTGCATTATCTCTTTTGTTTAAAACAGAAGAGACCACTCTAGCCAACGTAAATGCCATGAATACAAACTGAGAAATGATACCACTTCCTAAAGGACTACTGACGTCCTTAGTATGTGACAGATTCTTAAACAAAAAGTTTGCTAAAAAGCAAAACTCTCCAAAATCCTCAGCCTGGGTATTCTGAGGACAGAGATGGGGTGAGGGCTAATAAGAACCTCGGATTTCCAGCACTGGGACACAGAGAATGAAAATGAGGCTCAGTGAAGTTTAGTAACTTGACCAATGTCACAAAGCTAGTAAATGGTGGCTCCAGATTTGGATCACAGAACTTGCTGACTATAAAATCATATGGGCTTTGTGCCAGGCTGAGATTAGAGATCACTGTCACAGACTTATTCAACTATTTCTTAAAGCAACACACATACTGTTTTATTTAGGTTGTTTTCAGCTGAAAATAGCAAGATACCCCAGGTACCAAGGCTTCAGCACAGAAGTTTAAGGTAAGGCTACTACAGCATTGGTTCATTGGCAGCTAAACATCATGTGTCTATCTGGGCTCCAGAAATAGTATCAAGCACCAAATCCTCACCCAGTAATGTCCAAAGCAGGAAAGAACCGTTCTCCTAGGTGGGATGCTTACTAGGTGAGAAAAACATTCAAAGTCCCCCAGCAGGCATCCCCTTATATCTCACTGGCCAGTTTTGGGTTTGATGCCCCCTCCTAAGCACTCACCGGCAAAAGGGAATTACTACCATTGACTCAAACTAATCATCATTTTCTCCCTGGAGCTTGGAAGGGCCCCACCATTCCTGGGGCATATGGCCACCCAGTACCTTAGCGAAATAGTGTTCATTGGCAGGAAAGGGGTAGAGTCACTGACAGCGTGCAGCTAACATTGTTGCCACATTCACAACACCATTCTCATCCACAGAGACCCCAGGGGTTTGCCTTTGCCTCAGTTTCCCTGGACTTTGTATCGTGCTGATGTCTAAGATGAGAGTTCTCAAAGTAAACAGAAAAGATGTCCAGTCCACTTCTCACAACCAATGGCAATGAGTCAACTATGTAACGAAGCAACAAGAAAACTAAATCAAAGGGACAGGATAACAATTATAAGCAGAGATGACTTCTTAAAAGAACTTACAGTAAGGACGCCTGGGTGGCTCAGTCCGTTAAGCAGCTGCCTTCAGCTCAGGTCACGGTTCAATGGTCCTGAGATCAAGTCCCATGTATGGCTCCTTGTTCAGTGAGGAGCCTGCTTCTTCCTCTGAGTGCTGCTCCCCCGCTTGTGCGTTTGCTCGCTTTCTCACTCTCTCTCTCTCTCTGAGAAAAATAAATGAAATCTTTTTTTAAAAAAAAGAATATTGCATGGAGCACTGGGTGTGTTGCATAAACAATGAATTCTGGAACACTGAAAAGAAATAAAATTAAATTAATTTTTTTAAAAAAGAAAAGAAATTACAGTAAAACAAAAGAACATAAGCTACTGGGGGGCCAAGAGGCTCTAAATCCAAATAAAGAACAGAATTTCTCACATAAACCAATGCAAGCTCTACAGCTTCAGGAAAAGCTGGGCAGGAAAACTATAGACTCCTGCTAGGCATCATACCCAAGATAGAAAAAATGAACATAGGGAAAGAAAATAATAATAACAATAATAATAATAATAATAATATTTCATCCATACTCTAATTTTATTCAATGAAATTCAATAGGCATTAAGCATCCACTAACCCTTGCAATGCCCCCAAGCAATATGTTGAGCTACACAGGAGTACCAGGCATGCATCAGACCAGGTTTCTGTCTTCAAGGAGCTTACGACGAAAAAAATCACACACTTGTAGGAAAATTTGCTTTAAACAAATTGCTTTCCTCACTTGATTTTGGTGAAATTTAATTTGGCTAAATGACTTTAGGGGGTCGATCTTCAGCAAAACTGTCTGCTGCCCATGTGAGCAACTACCTGTCGATTGTCATAAGTAATATACAATGAATACAAACAGGCTTTTGGGGTTGCTGAGAGGTGAGAGGAAAGAATTTCTGAAGGGGCATCTGAAAGGGTCCTGAGGAATGGGTAGGAGTGTAACAGACTTAGAGGGGAAGGGAACAGTGTGCCATGGTCTGTATTGATATGAGTTCCAGCACTGGAAGAGATATCTATCCAGTTCCCTCATGGATACAAAAAAATATTTTAGGTCCTGCTCTCTTTTCAAAAACAACTTGTTCTAGTTGGCCAGAAACAAGTGCCAAATTAAACCAGCCATCTTTTTTTTCAGTGGTTCCAACCAGACCTCTGTTGCCCTCCTGTTTGCCATCTTAGGTTTTTCCTACCTGCCACCACTGCCGGCTAAGTCAAGAGAATATGAGCAGTGACCACAGGCATACGAGAATGTTCCTCAGACTATCAATCCCTACCCAAACCTGTACAAAGGCACTACATTGGGGAGGCCTTATAATCCCCTCATTTTCCCGGTTTGAGGAAAGACCTTCAGGATCCAAGCCTTGGATTCCTCCTCCCAATTTCTTGTGACAGTCATAAAACAACTCTCTCTTAAAGGGAATACTCCCTTTATGGAGAAAACCAGTCCACTCTTGAAGTTATTCAGATAAAGTCTGCCTTCTCTTGCCTTTGATGAGAGGAGGATATGCAGCAACCAAATTCGATAGCCAGATGGCTAAGGTTCCTGAACGTCCAGCACTTAGTGGTGTTGCTCAACTGTATCCTTTTTTTTCCTCTAAATACTTTTTTTTTCTCTTCCTCTGTTTCTCTCCGCATTGGAGCCTCCACCCATGAAATTGAAAGATTTCTAGTAGAAATTCCTTTGTTGCATCAGCTTTGGAAATATGGATTACAGTATTCTGTGAAAAACATTTATTACCCTGAACTGTGACTCAGACATTGTTGCATTTCTGGGGTTATAGATTTTCTTTCAGCTAAACTAAGGCTCTAAGTCACAGTGACAGTTCTAATGTGTGTAATACCACAGTACCAGATTCTATTACACACATATTTTTGCTAGAGGTTTACGATGTTAAAAATATTTCTTCTTTTTTCCAATACCTTTCTGTACCTGTTGTGTAAATATATTAGAACCTATAACACCAAAGTCAATTTCCAGATGAAATGTGCATAACAACAGTAGTTTGTCCCTTAAAGAAAAAAAAAAAAAGCGGATGGGGGGAGGGGGTGCTGCATCCAAGCTAATGCTATTCAAGCACAATATTGAATTGTAATAAAAGATGAATGAGAGAAAGTGTGTGCCATTGTGAGGGATGGAGAAGGTTACAGAAAGCTGAGGCCCCGAAAGGATTTATCATGGGTGTTGCTGAAGGCATTGTGTTGAGAAATCTGCAGACTTATTTGCAAGTATATTTTGTGGGGAAACAGAGCAGTCTACTGAGGAAAGAATTTCCAGAGATTATCTTTTATACAAAATTAAGATAAAACTTAAGAAATATGTGAGAGAAATCTCAACTCATTCTCAAGGGAGTGGAACTTCCAATCCATCAAGGGGTCCCATCAATTCCATAAATGCAGGAAGAGGTCTTTGTTAAAGCACCATCGGAACTGTAATTTTTCAAGGTAGGTGAGAAAAGGCACACGTGGAAGAATGAAGTGGACTTCATTAGCACACCCTCTTGCAAAGCCTTAATCCCTTAGAATCATGCCAACCAATCCTCCCACTTTTCTTTAGCATCCAAATTTTATTTAACACTCACAGCTGTTCTCTTGGGTATTTAACCATCTTTCTCTTTCTCCTATAAGAATCCAGTGTGACGAATGCTTCCATAGGGGGAAAAAAAGCTGATGGCAGTCGACTAAGTCACCTGATGCAGAGAGTATGAAAAGATCAGAGAGATTCAGAAATCCCTTCTATTGACTATGTTTTAACTTCTCATACTTTTTTATCTTCCAGTTAATCAATAACAAAAAAGCAAAATTAACCAAGTTGCACTTGACCTTCCCTTCCATAGCTCCTACACTCATGAGGAAGTGGTAAATGATAAAATGATCTCAAGGAGACAGAATGAGACAGACAGACTGACCCAGTTAGCTCCCTATGCCTCACCGCCTGATAACGTTCACCTCAGAGTACCCCTCCGCCAAAGAAAGAATAATTATGATTTTGTCCAATTTCAGCTTACTCGGTAATTACTAAAAGAAAACTTTGAAAATGTATGGGCTTTCATTTTTTGTGTGTGATATTTATTTTTTGTTTTGTTTGTAGGGGGAATCTAGTACTTCACTGTCTTGTTTCATTTGTAAATCCAGAATTCTATAAAAAGACAAATATTACAATTCCCATTAAAGGTATCTAGTACCATAAAAATATGTATGCCCTTTGATCTAGTAATTCTACTTAGGTGAATCCTGCTACAGAAAATCATCTAACATGCAAAAATATTTTATATGCAAAAGTATTTTATATGCAGAAATATTTTGCATTTCCAGTACAGAAGTAGGAAATACTCTCTTTTTTTTTTTATTATTATTTAAGACCTTTATTAACCTTTATTAACAGGTGCTTGCCGTTTGTTGATTTTTTGAAAAAATCAAGTTGTAAACTTTTATTACAAATTAAAAATGAGGTTCTTAAAAATCTCAACTTGACCAGATATGAAACAATTTAAAAACCTTTAAAGGTGTATTGAGGAAAATCCAGGCTTTTTTTTTTTTTTCTTAAAAAACACGTTTGTCATTACCAAAAAAAGACGTCTTTAGGTAAAAATAATAAAAACGCCATGCTGCATAGATAATGCAGATAGTTCTATTTATCTGGTCAATGGGCAAAAAGCAAGCACTTAAGGTCTTTAGCTCCAATCTTTTGTTCATTTCTTTTTTTTTTAATTTTTTATTTTTTATAAACATATATTTTTATCCCCAGGGGTACAGGTCTGTGAATCACCAGGTTTACACACTTCACAGCACTCACCAAAGCACATACCCTCCCCAATGTCCATAATCCCACCCCCCTTCTCCCAAACCCCCTCCCCCCAGCAACCCTCAGTTTGTTTTGTGAGATTAAGAGTCACTTATAGTTTGTCTCCCTCCCAATCCCATCTTGTTTCATTGATTCTTCTCCTACCCACTTAAGCCCCCATGTTGCATAACCACTTCCTCATATCAGGGAGATCATATGATAGTTGTCTTTCTCCGCTTGACTTATTTCGCTAAGCATGATACGCTCTAGTTCCATCCATGTTGTCGCAAATGGCAAGATTTCATTTCTTTTGCTGGCTGCATAGTATTCCATTGTGTATATATACCACATCTTCTTGATCCATTCATCTAATGATGGACATCTAGGTTCTTTCCATAGTTTGGCTATTGTGGACATTACTGCTATAAACATTCGGGTGCACGTGCCCCTTTGGATCACTACGTTTGTATCTTTAGGGTAAATACCCAATAGTGCAATTGCTGGGTCATAGGGCAGCTCTATTTTCAACATTTTGAGAAACCTCCATGCTGTTTTCCAGAGTGGCTGCACCAGCTTGCATTCCCACCAACAGTGTAGGAGGGTTCCCCTTTCTCCGCATCCTCGCCAGCATCTGTCATTTCCTGACTTGTTTATTTTAGCCATTCTGACTGGTGTGAGGTGATATCTCATTGTGGTTTGGATTTGTATTTCCCTGATGCCGAGTGATATGGAGCACTTTTTCATGTGTCTGTTGGCCATCTGGATGTCTTCTTTGCAGAAATGTCTGTTCATGTCCTCTGCCCATTTCTTGATTGGATTATTTGTTCTTTGGGTGTTGAGTTTGCTAAGTTCTTTATAGATTCTGGACACTAGTCCTTTATCTGATATGTCATTTGCAAATATCTTCTCCCATTCTGTCAGTTGTCTTTTCATTTTGTTAACTGTTTCCTTTGCTGTGCAAAAGCTTTTGATCTTGATGAAATCCCAATAGTTCATTTTTGCCCTTGCTTCCCTTGCCTTTGGCGTTGTTCCTAGGAAGATGTTGCTGCGGCTGAGGTCGAAGAGGTTGCTGCCTGTGTTCTCCTCAAGGATTTTGATGGATTCCTTTCACACATTGAGGTCCTTCATCCATTTTGAGTCTATTTTCGTGTGTGGTGTAAGGAAATGGTCCAATTTCATTTTTCTGCATGTGGCTGTCCAATTTTCCCAGCACCATTTATTGAAGAGGCTGTCTTTTTTCCATTGGACATTATTGCTGGAATTTCATCTTCATTTCTTCATGCTGGATGACTAAACCGGATGATGGAAGGGATGGTAAGCCGGCATTGACTCAGCCTCGCCCTGCTCAGCCTCGGGAGCGGACGAATTCTCAGCTGGTGGATCGGCTGCTTTTGTCTCTTTGCCATCTTGCGGTTTAGGGTTTTCTGGGCATCTGTGTGGGTAATTGAAGTTGCCCCGGTACCGACGCTGAGGTGGTGAGGAGGACCCCTGCGGAATCGTGGTCTATAACTCGGATACATGGGGCGCCTGGGTGGCTCAGTGGGTTAAGCCTCTGCCTTCAGCTCAGGTCATGATCCCAGGGTCCTGGGATCGAGTCCCCCATCGGGCTCTCTTCTCAGCAGGGAGCCTGTTTCCCCCCTCTCTGTGCCTGCCTCTCTGCCTACTTCTGATCTCTCTTCCTCTGTCAAATAAATAAATAAAATATTTTTTTTAAATCAATCAATCAATCAATAACCCCGATACATATTCTGTCTCACTGGTCTACCTTGTTCTCCTGCACCCTGGTTGTCAGCCCCTTCCATCACTTCTCCCTGCACAGGAGGGTTGGGATACTGTGGTCGACGCCCATAGGGTCTCCGCATGTAGTTAGGTGGGAACCGTAGCTTGCGGCAGGGCCGGCGCTTTTGGGCCTGGCCTTCGCGAGCACTTTCCGATCCCTTGTTCTTTTCCCCACTCTCACTTTGCTGGTAATTGCGTGGAGGACCCCCGCGACTTGAATAGCGCCTGTAATGGTTACGGTCTGCTGCGTATTTACTGCCTGGCACTGGAACTGCACCAGGGCCCATCACATTTGCTGCCTCCGCACCCTCTTCTCCTTCAACACCATCAAACTCACAGTCTCTCCATCTCCTACACTGCGAAGGTACTTCCTGGGGTTACTCTTCTTTACGGCGGTCTGGTGTACAAATACTTCTTCCTTGGTGTCATTCCTGTTGGTGAAACCGTATCCGTTTCTTACACTGAACCATTTTACTGTTCCCAAAACCTTCGTTGAGATGAGCCTGTTGTCCCCGCCGGCAGGTGCCACCGATGTGAGGCCGCCCGGGCCGCTGCTCCCTGCGCCCCTGCGTGTGGTGCCGGGCTTGGTGTGGGCAGCGTTGGGGGCGGGGGCGGTGGGGGGCGCGGCAGGCGGCTGCTGGGTCTCACTCAGCCTCGCTGCTCCTGGTTGAGGTGATGGTGACTGGGGCCGGCTACGGCAGCCGCGGCTCCTCCCAGGTGTGACCGTAACTAGGCCGGCGGCCGCGGTGGCACTGCTCAGGACTGGCTCTCTGGGGTCCGCTCTCCACTCCTGCTACCAATTGAACTCAGGAAATACTCTCTTAATTACCTGCTCAGTAGCCACATTCCTCCCCTTCTTTACTTGATAATCCCCTTAATAATGTGTTTGAGTAGAATTGGCACATCCCAGAGATAAATCATGACCATGATTAGTCCAAGATCAGGTATGAGACCCAGTTCTGCTCAAGGAGTTCCAAGACAAGGCCTCCTTAGAGGGATTCCCAAAATAGAATACTAAGTCAAACTGGTATAAATATTTTTAAGGCATTTAATACTTGACAAAGTTTTCCTCCCTTCTTTCCCTCCAAAAAAAAGTACATTTTTTTCAAAATTCCTTTTCTCCCTGCCCCCTTGCTTTTGGTTCAAATTCAACTGCGTAGAAACAGGAAGTCTGGAATTGTGGCAGCCGTCTTGAAACTATCATGGAAGGGCCTGAATCACAGATATTGGCCTGTCACCCTGTTCAAATCTGCAGCCATCTGCTTTCAGACTGCACTTCAAAAGTATTCTAACTGAAATACACCTGTGTAATAAAATATTACAGGTTTTCAAAATGATGCTTATGAAATTTTCTGATGTGATGAAAAAGCTTATGATATAACATTAAGTTAAAGGGTGGCAGGTTACAAATCTTAATTTAGAATGTAATATTAGCTATGTTCAAATGTGGATAGAAAAAAACGGGAAACAGACAACACAAAATGTTAAGAATATTTGTTTCTAGATGATGGGATCATAAGCCGTTTGTCCTTCAGCTTGTAGTTTTGTTTTGTTTTTTTTTTTAAGATTTTATTCATTCATTTGACAGAGAGAGAGAGATCACAAGTAGGCAGAGAGGCAGGCAGAGAGAGAGGAAGGGAAGCAGGCCCCCTGCTGAGCAGAGAGCCCCATGCAGGACTGGATCCCAAGACCCTAAGATCATGACCTGAGCCCAAGGCAGAGGCTTAACCCACTGAGCCACCCAGGCTCCCCTCAGCTTGTGTTTTTTTCTTTTTTTTCTTTGTGTTTTTCTGTATTTTCCAAATAATACAATCAGTTTATATTACTTTTACTATCAGAAGGAAAAAAGACAAACAATAAAGACTCCTATGAGATCAGAGAGTTAAACTAGGATACTCAAAAACAGTCCCAGGGTAAATATGGCCAAGTATCATTTTCTAGACTAAGAGCCATGAATTCTAATCATCTCCAAGGCCCTCACTTATCTTTGTAGCCAGAGAGAGGAAAATTGTTGAATTTAGTACAGTCTCTGATCACTAGGTTATCTAATCTCATCAGTAACAATCACAACTTTTTTGTTTAGAATAATAAATTAGATTTTATTATATTTACAAAAGCAACTCTTGCTCTTTGTGGGGAAAGGAAAAAAAAAAAAAAAACAGAATACATCTGAGAAGTAAAAGATCCCCACCACAACAGCCCTTGGAAGTAAACACTATCAGTGGATCAGTGAATATTTTCCCATTCTGCTAGGTCATATACAAACTTAAAACACAACACACACACACACACACACGTTCTAACTATGTAAGTTCTTAAAAAAGTTACCGTCTTTTTCCCCTTTGGCATTATACTGTGGACAATTTTCTATTTCTATTTCTACTCCTTGTAATGGCAGCATGGTATTTTATTGAACAGGAGTACTACAATTTATTTAATGGACATTATGGTTGTTTAGAATTTCTACTACTGAGTTTGAAGAGACTATCAATAACACTCTTCATTTTCCTTTTGGATTTCAGAATAATTAAAAGACAAAGACACAGGATTCAGATACAGAAATCGAATGTCACTTCCATTACCAATTTAAGCAGGCTCTGGAGAACATGGCTTAAGTGTGAGAGCCAAATGAGTTTGCTAGTCAGATCTCTACCACCACCATCAGAATGTAATTTAAACCCAAAAATTCAGATTACCCCTAAGGCCAGAGTTCACCCTATGATCAAGAGCTGATAAGAATCCAACGTCATGCTGCCAGACCCAATCAAGGAGAGGGAGAGGAAGGGGCCAAACAGAAAGTATTCAGCTCTTTGTTCCAAACACACAACCAAAAACAGTTGCTCCTCCCCAAGGTTAAGGTAGGTGAGGAGATAGCGCAAAAGGTTAAGAACATTAGTCTGGTGTCGTTCCCTCCATGCGCTAACGTGAAGCCTAGAGAAAGGCTGTCTCTGCCCTCACTTGTCCCAACTAGTGAATTTCCTAGTACAAATAAACTTGTGCTACTATTTGAGTACTACTGTAGGACAGAGACCTAGATTGCTAGATCAAAAGTCTATTTAAAATCTCAAAAGGTATTTCAAAATTCCCTTCAAAAAATGGTATTGTTAGGAGTTAGTTGGACAGTTAGGTAGTCAGGGCCAGGGTCCCCAACAAGAAAATATGGAGTCAGGACAGCTAAGACGCCACTGCCTTAAGATCCTGTTTTCAACTTAGACAGAATCACACTCACGCTCTGCTGTGCAGTCTTTGCAAAAATGAGTTCTGCAAAATGTCCTAAAATAAGACAATTAACCACAAAGCATTTGTCCCTATCATGGGCAAGGGACAGTTAAGACATCAGCCCCCAGATGTCAGCACAAGAGATCTTCAGGGCTGACATTAGCCTAATAGGTAGATAGATATGTGAGCGAAGCCCAATCGGCATGGCTCAGCACACCCTGGTTGCTTAAGATAGTTCCACAAAAGAGCTCATTAAAAACTCTTAAACTTAGAAACTCCAAGGGCAACCCTCTAGGGTCTTCTCCCTCTCCAGGAGCTTTATACTGTTGCTCAATAAAACTTTGCTTTGCTCCCCGCCGTTCTTCATCTAGTCTATCTCTTCGTTCTTTGAAGTAATGCAACTAAGAACCACAGGCACTAAAGGCAGAGAAATCCTTCAATAGTGTCAATTCATTCTCCCACCAAGAGGATAAGAATGCTTCTTTTGGGGACACCTGGGTGGCTCAGTTGGTTAAGCAGCTGCCTTCGGCTCAGGTCATGATCCCGGCATCCTAGGATCGAGTCCCACATCAGGCTCCTTGCTTGGCGGGGAGCCTGCTTCTCCCTCTGTCTCTGCCTGCCACTCTGTCTGCCTGTGCTTGCTCTCACTTCTCTCTCTATGACAAATGAATAAATAAAATCTTAAAAAAAAAAAAAAAAAAGAATGCTTCTTTTGCCCCTTCTAGCCAACTACCCACAATACTTTTCATCTTTATCAATCTGTTACACAACAATCTGTTGTCTTAGACTACCAATAAAGGTGAGCACCTCTTCATAACTCCTGGGCATTTATATCTCTTCTCCCATGCCTGCCTGTTCAGGAACATGAACTTGTTTTCCCAGCAATAGTATCCCATCGGTTTTCACCTTCCATTCTCTCTTGCCAAGTCCTTTTGCAAACAACTGTACAGATTTATGAGACGTCCAGATGGGGTTAGAGGTGGCACCTCTGGGAGTGAATTCAGGTTTTCCTGGAAATATAAGCCAAGCAAACATGTTCCTTTGGCTTTCATAAAACCACATCCCAGGGAAATTATTTAATCAGTCTGTATACAACTACAATATTAAATGCCAAAGTATCATTGGGAGTCAAGGGGTCAAACTTGAGGTCTAGCTCTGCCATTTAATAAACTTGGTTACCTGGGGCAAGCCAAGTCACTAAATCTCTCTAAATTCCAGTAGCTTCTTCTAGCACATAACAGTAGAATGAGATGAACTAGACGGGAAGTTTTCAAGATTTCTTTTCAGCAGCAGAACTGTTATGAGAATTCTAAATATAAAAGAGAAAAAGTCAGAGTGACTCTGTTTGAAGCCAAGATGGGAGACCCTAAGCCTCAGCTAAACAGCATCCAGCTTGTCCCCCCAGTAGCCTCTGATATATTCATAGAATTTCCTCATAGAATTCTTAGAAACCCATCAAGCCCAGCTTGAAAACCCACAGGCTTAGAACTGCCAAGTACCTCCCAGCACTACTCTAGACAGTCAGGATTTAAAAGAAGGACAATTCTGACTCACTCTAGTATATAAACAAGTGCTGTTACATTACCTAAGGGCCTGTTTCATTTTCAGGTGCTTCTAAATTTGAAGATAACTCAGTTTAAAAAAACTGACACAAATAGCATTAGCATCTGTAACAGAATGACTCCAGGCTAGAATGGACTCTAGGAACTCTTCAACACTTAAAATACCTAGATTTGGAAATATCTAATATTAATGTTTTATAAGATTACCTCATGGGGACCATAGGATCAAGCCTTGCCCTAAAGGTAGGGGTGTGTTTCCCCTTGATGGGACTCATCATTTATATTGTTCCTTGGCTTAAGAAGACATCAACACAACAGCAGAAAACAGGCTTTAGGAAGAAGCCTTAAGAAGGGTGAGGAAAGGGCGCCTGGGTGGCTCAGTGGGTTAAGTCGCTGCCTTCGGCTCAGGTCATGATCTCAGGGTCCTGGGATCAAGTCCCGCATCGGGCTCTCCGCTCAGCAGGGAGCCTGCTTCCTCCTCTCTCTCTCTCTGCCTGCCTCTCTGCCTACTTGTAATCTCTCTCTGTCAAATAAATAAAATCTTTAAAAAAAAAAAAAAAGAAGAAGAAGGGTGAGGAAAGAAATATCCTCAGACTGGCTACATAATTTGTGGAGCACAGGACAAAATAAAAATATGGTGCCCCTTGTTCAGTAATTATTAAGAACTTCAGCTGGCAGAGCGAAATAAGTCAATCAGAGAAAAACAATATTATCATATGATCTCTCCGACATGAGGAATTTAAGAGGCAGGGTGAAGGGTTGTGGGGGGTAGGGAAGGAAAAAATGAAACAAGATGGGATTGGAAGGGAGACAAACCATAAGAGACTCTCAATCTCAGGAACAATCTGAGAATTGCTGGGGGGTAGGAGGTTAGGGGTAGGGTGGCTGGGTAATGGACACTGGGGAGGGTGTGTGCTATGGTGAGTGCTCTGAATTGTGTAAGACCGATGATTCACAGACCTGTACCCCTGAGGCAAATAATATATTATATGTTAATTAAAGTAATAAATAAATAAAACTTCAGCTGGCAGAGCATTAAACCATGTGTATGATTTTTTTTAAGATTTTATTCATTTGTTTATTTATTTATTTGAGAGAGATCGCATGTGGGGGTGGAAGGAGTGGGCAAGAGCTGAGGGAGAGGGATAGAATCTCAGCAGATTCCTCACAGGGCTCCATCTCTGTACCGGGAGATCATGACCCGAGCCAAAATCAAGAGTCTGTTGCTCATCTGACTGAAGCACCCTGTGTGGAAGAGGATTCTAATGGGGGGAACTTAGATGTACAGATGGCTTGTCTGCCAATCAAGCTGGGCTACCACGACCCCGAGATCTAATGGTGAGTTTGGTCCACACTCTGAGGAATAGTAATGTCTGAGGCACGTCTGATGTGCGCATGAATAAGAGGAAGTTAAGTGGACCCTCAGAAGAGCCTGAGAACAAGGCAATGAACTGTAGGAAACCTGGCTCTTGACCTGCTAAGGAGTTAAGTAAACTATTCTCTGCATGTCATGGCCTTTGCATTATTCAGGAGCCTTCAAGGAAACTCCTTAAAATGCTCCCCACTCATGCTTTGGACTTTTGGAAAAGAGCTTCATAGACCTCCGATGGAAGATCCCAGCTCCCTCTCCAGGGGACACATGTGGATCACAGAAGGGGACAGCTGTGCCTAGCAGGAGAGGGTGAGCACAGGTAAATAACCATGAGACAATGTGATAAGGGCTAGGAGAGATCCACCCCACGCACCATGGTAAGGGAGGGATGGTTTCCTTTTGGGAGGGACTGAGGAGAGAACCTGAGAACGACCCTGCAAGAAGGCACCAGTGTTAGCCAGTGGGAAACAGCACCAGAAGAGGGACGAGTAAATGAATGAATGAAAATGCATGCATGCACATGAAATCATCCCAGAGGCACACATACCACAATTTGGAAAACACTATATTGAGTAAATAAAAACCAGACTTGACATTTTAAGTAAGGTTCTGCTCCTTACTAAAACCTTCAGGCAAGAAGAAGAAAGAACACACACCCAGCAGCGTTTCAGCGCCTCACTCGTCTCAGTAGCTTCAGACAACATGCTCTTACACATCTTGATGCGGAACAAATACGTAGAACTAGCTTTCTGACTTGAATAAGCCATATTAAGGGTCTTTTCTAAGAACTGTTTTTCTTTCCAATTGAGCAAGGGTCTCTTAGATCCAGGAGACCTGTGGAGAGAGGCCTGTGAGGGCAAAGGGGAATGGGTGCTTCCAGCATGAGGGCGGCAGTGGAGTTTCCCTCAGCTCACAGCCCTCCTTGTCACAGCATTAGTCCAACAAAAGCTCTGTCTTCTACCCTCACTTTATCTTGCCAATGATCCCATTCCTGCCATGAAAAGGCCAAGATAGGAAAAGGAAGGGATGAGAGAATCCCATCTTGCCCCTCTGAACTACAGGCTGTCGATCAGTCCCCATGACTTGTTAACTTTCAGTGAGCAGAACAGACAGCACTCCAGTCATGCTGTCCTATCAAGGCAGAGTTCAGACGACACCCGGTGGCAGCCTTGGGGGGAGGGGACCCAGCTTCTCTCTGATGAAAGAGAGGCAAGCAGATATCTGGGTAGTAATGGCCTCCTGGGCTGCCCTGCCAAATTCATACAAAAAACCAGCTGCCACCCACCCAGGGCCTCCACCCACAGCGTCCAGAAGCCCTGTCTCAACCCCACGTCTAGCAATCGTTTCTCCTGCACTTGCCAAAGAATTAAGCTAGACAGAAAACAAAGTGAATTTTTTACCTATCAACTATGTAAAGGCACCCCAAATTTTGTGGGATATTTTTATGATTATAAATGTAGCAGATGCTTCATGAGGAAATTTAATTTTTTTTAATATTTTTATTTATTTATTTGACAGAGAGAGAGAGAGAGAAAGAGAACACACAATCATGGAGAGTGGCAGGCAGAGGGAGAGGGAGAACGCAGTGCAGGGCTCTATCCCAGGACCCTGGGATCATGACCTGAGCTGAAGGCAGACACTTAACCAACTGAGCCACCCAAGCACCCCGGAAATTTAATATTTTAATGTTAGGTTTTTAAATCTGATAGGCATAAAAGAGGAAGGAAAAAATCATACCCAAAGTTAGTATCGTTTTTGCTATTTTAGTATTCTCTCTAGCTTTTTTTTTTCTGTGCGGTTTCACATCCTCAAAGATTGAACTATATATTCAGTTTTTTATCAATATTTTTAGTAGAAATATTTAATACTCTTATAGCTAAAGTATGATGTGTTTATTAGAGAGAACATAACAAAAGTAAAGAAAAATAAAAATAATCATTCACAGTCTCACCACCCTGAGGCAACAGCATAATATTTTTATTATTTTAGTTTTTCTTTTAATCCTGACTCATTTACTTAACTTTCTACATAGGCATCAAAATTTTTTGCAAACATCACCTGTTTGTGGAGAGGTCATAATTAACTGATTGACAGCCTGTACCTTTTTTTAAGGTAGGCATATTGAAATATACTTACTAGTTACCATAAAATAGTAAAATTCACTACTTTTAGGTGTATAGTACCATGAACTTTGACAAATATATACAGCTGCATAACCGCCACCAAAACTGAGATGTTTTCATTAGCATTTTCATCACCCCAAAAAGTTCCCTCATGCCCTTTGTCTGGACATAAACATCATTTTGAATAGCTTATATTCTTACCTTTATAAAAACCTGCCCATAGGGTCTCAGTCAGTGGAGCATACAACTCTTGAGCTCAAGGTTGTTAAGTCTGAGTCCCATGTTGGGTGTACAGATTAGGTAAAAAATTAAAAATTTGCACATAAATATTTATATCAGCTTTATTCATAATTCCACAATACTGGAAGCAACCAAGATGTCCTTCAATAGGTAAATGGATAAACCAACTGTGGCACATCTATGTGCAAGTCAGTGGGAGATTACTCAGCAATAAAAAAACATGAGTCGTCAAGCCACAAAATAACACAGAGAGGGGCACCTGGGTGGCTCAGTGGGTTAAGCGTCTGCCTTCGGCTCAGGTCATGATCTCAGGGTCCTGGGATCGAGTCCTGCACTGGGCTCTCTACTCAGCGGGGAGCCTGCTTCCCCCTCTCTCTCTGCCTGCCTCTCTGTCTACTTGTGATCTCTCTCTCTGTCAAATAAATAAATTAAATCTTTAAAAAAAAAAAACACACAGAGAAAGAAGCTTGCTAAGTGAAAGAAGTCAGCCTGAAAATCATAATTCTGATATAGAGCTTTCTCAATATTTAGAGACAATACAAAGATCAGTTGCTGCCAGGGGTTGGGAGAAGAAAAGGAACAGTGAATAGGTAGATAACAGGCAACTTTTAGGACAGTGAAAGCATTCTGTATGATACTATAATGCTGGATACATGTCATTAAGCATTTGGAAAAACCCATAGAACTGCCCAACAGAAAGAGTGAACCCTAATGTCAATTACAGATTTTAGCTAATAATATTATATTATATTAATTATATTAATTATTATTTATAATAATACTTATATTTCTATTTAAATATATTATATATTATATTTATAATTATTTATATTTATATATTAATTATGATATAATTGTATTATATTAACTATATTTAGCTAATTATATTAACATGAGCTCATCAGTTATAACAATGAATCCACTAATGCAAGATGCTAATAATACCACAAATTGTTGTTGGTATAGGGGAATATATGGAAACACTCTGCACTTTTGTTCAATTCTCCTATAAATCTAAAACTGCTTTAAGAAATAAAGTATTCATTTTTTATATATATAATATATATCATTATATATATATAATATATATATCATTATCAATACCAAGTATATAAATATATATTTATATAGGATATATATTATATATTAAGTTATTAAATATATAATATATAAACAGATCTATATTATTTATACACTTATATATTTATGTATATTAAATTTTATATATTAAATATTTATATGTGAATTATAAATATACAATATGTAAATTTATATGTTGTAAATATGTATTTAATTATATATTAAATATTTCTATATTTATACATGTATCTATTATATATACAAATACATAAAAGGAAAAATAAATATATGTAAAAAATATATTATATATATGTATGTACATGCAAATCAGTTATATATAAGTGAACAAGTGAACCTCTCCCTATAAAAAGAATCACTCTCTGAAAGACTTTCTATCAGCTTGAAATAGTCCTCTGTACAGGATAAGAACTCAGTAATAAATAAGAGGCTAAGGAAGTGAGAGAAAGAAAAGGAGAGAGGCAGGCACGGAGAGGCATTTTATTTTGGAAGATTCAAACACAGGAGGAAAGACAGAAGAAAAACAAAATATAGAAAAGGGTTGGGCCAAGATTGGACAACAAAGAAGAGAAGCAGGTAAAGGAGGGACAACGTCAAGAACCCCAGAGTCAGGGCAGGGGAGATTTCTCAGGACTAGACATGTCTTCGTCGGCTGCCAGTGCTCTGGTCCAAGGTCAGGGCCCAGAGCAGGGAGGCACTCAGGAGGTGGTGGCCCAGGGCCCACGGCCCAGGTGGTGGCCGCAGCATGTGGGCAGTGATGCCTTTCTTGCAGGCCTCAAAGATGATCTTGAAGGTCAAGCAGGGGCATAAGCTATGTCTCTAACAGGTTCCAGCGTCTACCAGCTCGACCTTCATTGCCCACCTGCCTGTACTCACTAACCGCTGCCTTACATTTTTCCTTGAGCTTTTCTTTCTGGTTAACCTCCTAACTCAGACGAATAAAACCCAAAACCACTCCTCACATGATGGCAAGTCCCCTGACAAGGCCTGGAGCCAGCCCACCCCAGACCACCCAGGCAGTTTGACTAAACCCCTGACTGGAGCTTGTGCAGATGGACTGGGAAGTAACCCATGGGATGGCAGCCTTTACTCATCATAATACTAAAATATCTGCCCTTGGAGGAGCGTCAGCCTCATTTACATAACCATACAATGTGTCTAGGCGTGCTTCTTTGAGGCTCAGGCGCGACCTTACACTGGCCTCCACATACCACCAGAAGTCTTCCCTCTCTGAATATTCGTCCTAACCCTAAACAAAAGGTACTCATTCATCCCCCTTCCTCTGATATTATTTGCTTGCAAATAAAGTTTTCTTTGTGCGACAAGTCATCTGAGGCAGTTTCCATGACTCACCAAGGAGCAAACTCATGCTGGTTCCATTGCACCAGGACCAGGCTGGGCAATAGGTCAACAAGAAGTCCTTCAGAACAGGGACCTTTGTAGGGCCACCCTGAGGGAACCCATTCTTCAAATGACATAGCATCACTAAAAGTGATGGCATCACATGAGCTGTGAGCAGGGTAGAAGACAGACCCAGCCCCAGCACAGACATCAAGGCTAAAGCAGTGGAAGCAGGATCAAGTACTTCTCCTCCGCAGTTCTCTGCCTTGGGGCCGGGCTCCACCAGCCAGGGACACTGTCACTGAGTAACAAGTGATCCTGTGCTCTGGGATCTCCTGCTTCTTGCAAGCCAGCTTCTTTCTGGCAGGCTTGAGCTACTTCTGCTCTAAGCAGGAGTTAGGGGTCCCCAGAAAAAGAAAGATGAGACTTATCTTCCACGACACTAGAGAAGTCATTTTAGGCCTCCAGCTATGCCCCATGATCTATGCGCTACTTGCCCAAAAATACTTCTCAAAGAAGTTTCTGGAAGGTGTCAGAATTACAAAAAAAAAAAAAAAAAGCAAAAACCACAGTAGTTATGGATTTTAAGGGAACAAAGGGAATGCAAAAACTAACAGTCTCCACCAGGCCAGGAAATAGGATATCACGGACAATAAATCAGTGGTAAAACTCCCAGTGCTATTTCAAAAGTAAGCTAACCCTGCATTCCTAATCCGAGATAAGGAACCCAAGATACCGTCCAGTTTATACCAGCTCTCAGAGGATGCCCACAACGCCTTCTACTTGGTCCGACAGTTACAGCTGCTTCATTACAAAGTCTCCATCCTAGCAGAAGCAGAAGCTTCATTAATATAACATAAAGAGGGCGCCTGGGTGGCTCAGTGGTTTAAGCCGCTGCCTTCGGCTCAGGTCACGATCTCAGGGTCCTGGGATCAAGTCCCATATCGGGCTCTCTGCTCAGCAAGGAGCCTGCTTCCGTCTCTCTCTCTCTGCCTGCCTCTCTCTCCATCTACTTGTCATCTCTCTCTGTCAAATAAATAAATAAAATCTTTAAAAAAAAAAAAAAAGGTTTTTAAAAAAAATATATATATAACATAAAGATATGTATATATACATATGTGGGCAAGTTTTCTTTTTTTTTTTTTAAGATCTTATTTATTTATTTGACAGAAAGAAAGAAAGATCACAAGTAGGCAGAGAGGCAGGCAGACAGAAGGGGGAAGCTGGCTCCCTGCTGAGCAGAGAGCCTGATGTGGGGCTCGATCCCAGGACCCTGGGATCATGACCTGAGCCAAAGGTAGAGGCTAAACCCACTGAGCCACCCAGGCGCCCCGTGGACAAGTTTTATAAGTGGGCCTTGCTACCTTTCACCCACCTGCCTTTACTACTGTCACAAATCTCCCCTTTCTGAATATTCATCCTAAACCCTAAATTTAAAAAGCTGCTCACCCCTGCTTGGGGAGTCATGGCTTTGGAAGTAATATCCCATGATCTCCTTATTTGCTGCAAATAAAGTCTCCTTTGTGTGACAACTCCACCTGGTGTATACCTGTAACTCACCAAGAAGCGAACTCATGTTAGGGTGGTGACAACATGTCGTCTCTGATAAAGGTAGGTCATGGCCCTCTGTGATGTTGGCCTCCCTGAGCAGCTCGTTTTCCATCAGCAGCCACTCACAAGGGAGTCTCTTTCACCGCCGGGACTGGCCCTGCCTCTCCTGGACCCTAGGGAATGTTTGTGTGTGCGCTCAAGAGATTGACACATGGACTTTTAGAGCATCAGAGCCATCACCCTCCAGTCCTGACCATAGCAGCGCCTTTTCTTCTAGGGCCTTCTGAGAGCTGCCAGCAGTGTTGATCTTTGGAGGACTCGAGTTCTCGGGAGGCCCCTCACAGGTCTGGTGACTCCTCAGTGCTTCCTTCTTGGCTCTTTGGCTTCTCTGCACTGACTGTCAAAGCCAAGGCCCACCTCGCCCACTGTGTCTGATTGTCCTCTTGATATCATCTCCAGAATCCTTCATGAAGCCTCCAGAAGTCATCTGGTAACTCCTCTTCCTACTCTGCCTCCAGTCCAGAAAGCTGGTTCCTTGAGGTCATATGGCCTTCTTTCCCAGACTGTGTACCACCAGAGGCCCCTCACCCGGCTTGGTCAGACAGAGGAGCAAGGGCAAAGTCCCAAGGTGGGGTCAGCACATCAGGTCAGAGGACACAGGCTGAAGTAAAGTGGTGGAAGAAGGGAAGTTAAAGGAGGTGAGATCAGAGAGATACCTAGGGCCAAACCACTTAGGCCTGGGTAGGGACTTCAGACTCTAAGAGTGATGCAATGCCATTGGAGGGTTTTGAGCAGAAGTGAGTTGTGACTGATTTACATTTTAACTGGGCCACTCTGCAAAATGGTTAGCCAATATACTGTAGGAGGACATGATGGGCAGCTTCTAAAATGGTTCCCAGCAATTCCTTCTTCCTCATGTTGAGTGCCATAATATTGTGACTTATACATGATTTCATAAGAAATACACATTTGGTCATCCCCATGTTCTGAACAGAGCTCCTAATACCCTTGGAATTTCCTAAGCAATGAGAGTGATGAAGGTATCTTTTGTTATTCAGAACAAACCCCTTCCAACCACACCTTACTTTATATTAAGAGGATGGTTAAGAGAAAACCCCTAGGTAACCTCAAGATGGGGGCTGTTTGCCAGGGGAACCAAACTTGATTATAGGATAGGAACTTCCAGCCCCATCCCAGCTCCAGAAAGAGAGGCTAGAGACCAGATTCAATCACCAATGGCCAATGATTTAATCAACCATGCCTACTGTAAGAAAGTCACCTCCAAAAAACCCAAAAGGATGAAATTCAGAGAACTTAAGGATGTGGGAACTCATGGAGGTGGTGGGAGATGGCACCTTGGAGAGATCATGGAACCTCTGCCCCTCCAACCACACGCCTCACCCAAGTCATCTCTTTCACCTAGCTGTTCCTCAGTTATAGCCTCTATTTTTTTTTTAACTTAAATCTTTAAAAATTTTATTTTTTTGTCAGAGAGAGAGAGAAAAAAAAAGTGTGAGAGAGAGCATAAGCAGCAGAGTGGCAGACAGAGGGAGAAGCAGGCTTCCCACTGAGCAGGGAGCCCGATGCAGGGCTCGATCCCAGGACCCTGGGATCATGACCTGAGCCAAAGGCAGATGCTTAACTGACTGAGCCCCCCAGGCATCTCGAGTTGTAGCCTTTTACCAAAAACCAATAATCTAGTAAATAGATGCTTTCCTGAGTTCTGGGAGCCTCTCTATCAAGTTAACTAAACCGGAGAAGGAAGTGGTGTGAACTTTTGATTTATAGCTGATTGGACGGAAGCATAGGTAACAACCTGGATTTGTGATTGGCTCCTGAAAGCCCTGTCATTTTCTCTGGTGAAACTGAGCCCTTAACCTTAACCTGATGGATCTGAAACCATCTTACAGGCATACCCTGGAGGTATTATGGCTTTGGCTTCAAACCCTAGCAGTAAGGCAGATATCACAGTAGAGTCAAATGGATTTTTCGGTTTCCCAGTGCATATAGAAATTATGGTTACACAATACTGTAATCTGTTCATTAAGTGTGCAGTAGCATTATGTCCTTCATTTTTTTTTTTTACATTCCTTAATTAAAAAATACTTCACTGCTAAAAAAAAAAAATGCTAACTATCATATGAGCTTTTAGGGAGTCATAATCACTGATCACAGTTTACCATAAAAAATAGATTGAAATATTGCATGAATACCAAAATGTGTCACAGAGACACAAAGTAGCAAGTGCTATTGGAAAAAGTGCTAACCCGGCCAACACAGGGTTGCCACAAGCCTTCAAGTTATAAAGTAAGGCACAGTCAAACGAGGTACGAGTGTAAATGGTGTCAGAACTGAGTTACACTTGGGGACACGCAGCCAGTGTCACAGAATTGTGGAAAACATCTGCACTTTCCCACACATCTGCGTTCAGAAGGGCTGTGAGTGTGGCAGTTTCTTGAGAGTAAAGGAGAGACAGAGCATAAAGGAGAGACCGTGAGGAAGTGAGCTTCTCCTTATGGTGCCCTCCTCTCATCCTCTTCCCTTGAGTGTGGGTTGGGCCTAGTAACTTGCCTCTGACAGAATACTGGGAAAGTAATGCAAGGCCACTTCCAAGACTAGGTTACAAAAGACGGGGACTTTCTTCTTGCCCAGCCTCTCTCACCTACTCTCCCTCTCAGAGTCATTTGGTCTTCCAAACCAGCCAGCTGCCTGGTTGAGAGAAGGCTCTGGAGAGGTGTCTGTGACCAGGACTGATGTCTACAGCCAACAGCCAGGGAGAACCTGAGGCCTTCTAACAGCAAAGTGAGCAAACACAGAAGCAGATCTGCCCCTGGGGAGTTCTGAGATGGTGGGAGCTCAACCATCCCCTTGACGGCAACCACCTCAGTGGCCCAGATGTCAGAGGCCCTGGGAAGCCACGCCTGGATTCCTGACTCTCAGAAACCCTCCTGAGATAACAACTGTTGCAACTAGGTTTGGGGGGTAACTTGTCATGCAGCAATAGATAACCAATACAGAAGGCAGGTCAGAAAGCAGAAAGATCCAGTTTTATAGGACACAGAAATGGTCCATCCCTCCTCAGGATAATGGCAATTTGGACTAGCACAGAGCAGGGACTGAGGTAAGAATTGGTTGCGTTGAAAATGACTTTTGCGGGACGCCTGGGTGGCTCAGTTGGTTGGACGACTGCCTTCGGCTCAGGTCATGATCCCGGAGTCCTGGGATCGAGTCCCGCATCAGGCTCCCAGCTCCATGGGGAGTCTGCTTCGCTCTCTGACCTTCTCCTTGCTCATGCTCTCTCTCACTGTTTCTCTCTCAAATAAATAAATAAAATCTTTAAAAAAAAAGAAAATGACTTTTGCAAAGTACCACTCAATATTTTTATGTTTATATCATTTCTACTCCTTGATAAGAATTAGCCTAAGCAAGGGCTAGAATTTCTGGAAGACCGAATTGATTGACCCAGTTTAGGAGACACCATGACACAGTAAAAGGCTGTGTGGCCAAGTCAAAATGACTCAAAAATATCTATATCCTTGTTATGGGCTGAATTGTGCCCCACCCCTGAAAAAAAAAAAAAAAAGTTGTGCTGAAGCCTTAATCCCACAAGTAACCTGATTTAGAAATAGCATCCTGGGGGCGCCTGGGTAGCTCAGTGAGTTAAAGCCTCTGCCTTTGGCTCAGGTCATGATCCCAGGGTCCTGGGATCAAGCCCCACATTGGGCTCTCTGCTCAGCAGGAAGCCTGCTTCTGCCTCTCTCTCTGCCTGCCTCTCTGCCTACTTGTGATCTCTGTCTGTCAAATAAATAATAAATAAAATCTTTTTTTTAATTTTTTAAAAATTTAAAAAGAAATAGCATCCTTCGAGATGTAACTGAGAGAATACATTTCTGTGATTTAAAGCCCCTCAGTTTGTGGGACTTTGTTATGGTGGCCTTAAGTACCTAAGACAATACCGATAAACGCTCTTCCTTCTCCACCCACCACCCTTCGAAGTTGTGAGATGCAAAGTCAACCCTCAAATCCCCTCAGGAATACTATGCAGCCATCAAAAGAAATGAAATCTTGCCATTTGTGATGACGTGGATGGAACTAGAGGGTATTAAGCTGAGCGAAATAAGTCAATCAGAGAAAGACAACTATCATATGATCTCCCTGATATGAGGAAGTTGAGAGGCAATGTAGGGAGTTTGGGGGGTAGGAAAAAGAATAAATGAAACAAGGTGGGATCAGGAGGGAGAAAAACCATAAGAGACTTTAATCTCACAAAACAAACTAAGGGTTGCTGGGGGTAGGGGGTCGGGAGAGAGCGGTGGGGTTATGGACATTGGGGAGGGTATGTGCTATGGTGAGTACTGTGAAGTGTGTAAACCTGGCGATTCACAGACCTGTACCCCTGGGGCTAAAAATACATTATATGTTTATGAAAAAATTAATTTTTTTTTTTTAAATCCCCTCCTTTAGCACCAACAGAACCACACATTCATAAAGACAGTTACGGAATGTTCCGTGGCAATGCCGATGATGATTTACCTTTCTTTTGTTGCTTCTGTTACACAAAAGATGAGTCTGTACTGAACACATCAGAAATCTTTTCAGTGATTGCTCACAGGTGACCAGCCTCTGATTCATTCCACGGCAAATGAGGCCACTGAGAAGTTATCAGTAAGGGATTTATGTTTTAGTAGCATGTTTAATTATGATACAACCACGACTGTCTCTTACACAGGAATTTAGCATGCAAGATTTACAGCTCTTAGTGCAATTTTGGCCTTTGTTGTCTCAAAGAGCCTTGTTTCTGATGTTTTATTAGACGACCAGCCTCTGTTAGATTGTGTCAGACTGCCCCCTACTGATCTGGGCTCATAATTTCATCCCGGCTGCTGCTGTTTTGAGTTGGTTTTCAGAATGTCTTTTACCAGTCTGTAAACCTGCCCGCCCTCGGGCCCCAAAGAACAGGGAGAACATTGGAATTGGGGGAGTGGGGGGGGAGACACTCTTTTTTTTTTTTTCTTTTAATAAAACATGAACAACCACAAAATATATATATGAAGTTTTTCGTTTCAAAACACATCATTGGACCAGCTTAAGCTTGCAAGAGAAATTAAGTTTCCGGAATAAGAACAGATCAGATTCTTTTCTTTCTTATTTCTAGAGGGCGGCAAACACCTTCAAGAGATATCCTCTCTTTTCACGATGTGACAACAGGGATTTTTTTTTTTTTTTTTTTTTAAAAAAAAGCCGATAGAAATTTTAACTAATCCGACCAGCCAGAGGAAAGCAATATGACAAAAAGCACCTCAAAGGAAGGGTGGGATTTCTTTTCCGCTTCAAAAGTGTTGCTGTGTGATGCTGTGAAAAGATGTTCCCTCTCCCCGACCCCGGGCAGGGGGGTCAGAGCTCAGCAAACACCCACATGGGCCTCCCCAGTCTCCTCACTGCTGTCCCTCCTTCGCTGGTCCACCACTGGGCACGTAGATGGGGCCAGCCACAAAGAAAGGGACAGAGGTCAGGGAAAGGGTGGAGGAATGTATTAGTAAGGAAGAAATCTGGAAATGAGTATTTGGGCTTTATAAGACAAATCAGTTCTCAAGGTAATTGGACGGCCCTCCAAACGCCAAAGCTAATCACTGAGAATGAACTCCTACCAGGATCATGTCCGCTGTACCCAGCCAGGGCTCCTCACCCTCCAGGCTGTCCTGGGGATGCTTGGAGAATCTGATCCTCAGAGCTATATTTCGTGAGACCACATGCAGCCTCCTCCTTCCATGGACCTGCGGCGTTCCGCCATACATAGCTGTCTTGTAACTAGCTCTCAGCAGAGTGTGGTTCCTGGTGATCCCTGTCACTGCCCGGGTTTGGTTCTTGGTCCTGAGCCACAGGTGAGTACCTTTATTTCCTCTGCAACTGTCTCGTATCCTGCCTTGCCTGGGCTGGAAGGTTCTGGAGAGGGCAAGGAGAGGCGCATTCTTCCTCCCTGCCCGCCCTGTCAGGCATGCCATGGCCTGTGCTCCCTCCCAGAACTTAAAAGGAGGGCACAGATGGAGGTGGGGGGTGGGAAAGGTCACTGGAGAAGGGCTAGCATGATCGCAGTATGCCAGACAAACCCAAAACCCAGTCCATAAAAGATTTCTTTATTTTGCCTGGTCCAAGAGAACAGCCCAGCTGCTATCTTTGGCTCTCCTCCATTCCTCACTCCCATTCATAAAATCGCTAGAGGAGGCCATGTGCTGCTTCCTCACAGAGCAGATCAAGTTGTGCTCGAGTCCAGAATGAAGTTGGATTGAGATGCAGTGGGCTGGAAGTCTGTCTGTCCCCTCTACCCTGACTCCCCCATCTGACTACAGCCATCATGAATCAATAAATCATAGGCGGGGTCTCTCTAGAGGTCCAATACCATGTCAGAGGTGCACCAGAAGTACATAAAAGTTTACTACACTAAATTTCTGGGGGCGCCTGGGTGGCTCAGTCTTTAAGTGTCTGCCTTTGGCTTAGGTCATAATCCCAGGGTCCTGGGATTATGCATCGGGCTCCCTGCTCAGCGGGGAGCCTGCCACTCCCTCTCCCACTCCCCCTGCTTGTGTTCCCTCTCTTGCTGTCTCTGTCAAATAAATAAATAAAATATTTTTTAAAATAAATAAATAAATTTCTGGTGCCCGTGGATTAGCCTATCATGGCAGTCCAAGAGGCCCCTGACCTATAGCAGTTTGTCTTTCGGTGAGGCCCAAATCTGGTAAATAGCAGGACACCAGGTTTAGGAAACAGTCACTTGGTAATTCAGCCTATTTAGTCTAGTTCGCTAGTGATCCTAAAAATACAATGTCATCATTATTTTCTTAATTGACCATATGCCTGATACTGGACTAATTACTTCCTATATATTACCTCATTTAACCATGATTTATAACCACTTTATTCCCACTTTATAGGTAAAAAAAAAAAAAACTGAGATTCAAAGAGGTTGAGAAATATAGTCAAGATCATATAACCAGTCACTGTGACTGAGCAAGGCCACAGAGCTAGTGTGACCGAGAGAGATCACAGAGCTAGCTGATTGGGCCCCGAACCCAGGTGTCCCTTACTCTGCGGCTCAAGCAGTTAACCACATCACTTCCGCATCCTATGTCCTTCTCATGCCAGGCATGCGCCAATGACTATGAAGCCATCAGAATTTTGTTACCATCTGAAAAATGGCTGCAGGTGCTAGAGATGCCTTTAGCAAACAGTGAAAAAAACTGTGGTATGAGAAAACACAACAATCACACTTATCTCCAGACAGAAATGTAAATCTGGAAAAGGCCAGGACCCTGAATTAAAAACAATTCCACTTTTCTGGATTAGAGAGTTTTGAAAAGATCTGGAGAGCTAAGTGTTTTACACATAGCAATAGAGGTCTATATACAGCTATGTATGTATGTGAATATTAATATAGATATATTGCCCACTCTCCAGAATAGAACACCATTTGCATATCATGCAAAAGAACACTTAGAAGCTCAAGTAAACAGAGGGGACTGTGATTAACGGTGTTCAGGAACAGGAGTGCACTGAAAAGCATTCAGAGAATGTACCTGAAAATGAAGTAAAACTTGAGTCAGGCCTTGAGTGATGAACACAATTCAGCTGGGTGGAAGGAAAAAGGAGGGCTTCCAGGCAGGTGAAACAAACTCAGACGCAGAGATAGGCTCATAACTGAGCATAAGCAACACGGGGAATTTTAATCTAGATCAGAAGCCCAGTGGGGCCAGGAAATGCGCCTCAGCTGGTAGTACAGTTCTATCTCCAAAGACTAGCACGTGGTAGGCCCTCAGAAGCTAGTTGGTGATGAAAGAAAGGAAGAAGGGAAAGAGGGAATGGGCGAGGGGGGCACAAGAGAAAACTCAAGTGACAAAGACAGAACAGAGAGCAGAAATGTAGAAATTGTGTGTGTCGGGTCTGAAGGAAAATAAGCTTGGTAAGCCTGGCTGGAGCAAGGGTAGGAAGGGCCTTGACCAAACAGAGTCCGAAGTAGAGGGAGAGACAGAGCCATATGGAAAAGCCACGTGTCCTCAAGCCTTCAAGGAAGCATGTTAAAAGCCACGGAAAATAAATGGTTTCGTACTGAATGGGCTAAACTGCAGAGGACACAGGCTGGAGCGAGCAGGGGCAGAGGCCTTAGGGAGCCATCCTGGCCAGCCAGACACAAGAAAAGATGGAAGTTTGACCTATCGGAATGGCAGAAGGAGTGGGAGAAGGGATGAAAAATTGAAGAACCTGTTGAAGGAGCGAAAGCTATTCAATGTTGTTAACAGTTGGGCCAATGGAGATAAATGGGAAGAAATAGGTCAAAATTTCAAGTGGGGAGCCTGAGACAGTAGTAGTAGCAGGCTTATTAAAAGTGAAATTAGGGACACCTGGGTGGCTCAGTCAGTTAAGTCACTGCCTTAGGCTCAGGTCATGATCCCAGGGTCCTGGGATCAAGTCCTGCATCAAGCTGCCTGCTCAGCGGGGAGCCTGCTTCTCTCTCTGCCTCTGCCTGCCTCTCTGCCTGGTTGTGCTTGCACTTGCTCACTCTTTCTCTCTGATAAATAAATAAATCAAATCTTTTTTTTTTTAAGTGACATTAACCTGGTTTAAGAGGAAGACAGGGAGATACTAAAGTCTGTACGTGATATAGAACTTGAGAAAGTTCAAATATAGATATAAAACTACACATAACATCCTAAACAGTAGAGGGTTCAAGAATTTGTTCATGGTTTCATAGATGGGTATGTTTGTAGGGTCAACAAATGTGGTATAGCCACTAAGCAATTTTTTTAAAGATTTATTTATTTATTTGGGGGGCGGAGAGCATGAGTGGGGGGAGGGGCAGAGGGAGAGAAAGAGACCCAAGCAGACTCCCCACTGAGTGCGAAGCCCAACTCGGGGCTCAATCTCACAATTCCAAGACCACAACCAGAGCCAAAACCAAGAGGGAATGTTCAACCAAATGCACTGCCCAAATGCCCTAGCTACTTTAATTAAACTACCTCATTTAAGAATTAGAAAAAACATAAGCTATCTTTATACAATATACAGTGACCATGTTTCAAATGCTTACATAATATACAGCAGTATTTGTCCAGCAGCATCTGTTTGAATAACCTCTAGTGAAAATATCTCACTTCTCTTTTTAGGTGGCTCTGTTTATTAAAAGTTTTTCAGATAATCGTGTATTTTGGCAAAATGAAGCTCGCCTTAGGCATAATGTCAGTTATCTTACAAAATAGGTGAGAAAGACATTGCTAATTTTCTAATATCCACTTTCTCCTTCTTCCTTAGGAAAAAAGTTTTGTTTTTGTTTTTGTTTTTTAGCAGGACAACTGACTATCCAGAATAAAAACTACCTACCAGAATAAAAGACTCCCTTCCAATTGGATAACCATGGCACCTAGCTCTGCCCAAGAGGATGGGAGCAGAAGGAATGCGGAGAATTTCAGGTGATGCCCTTAAATGGAAAGACCTTGCCTTACACTTGCTTCTCTTCCCTCTTTCTCCTGACTGAAATGTGAGTGGGATGCTGGCCGCTGGAACAGCCAGCGTTTAATACAATGAAGCTTCATGTTGAGAGCAGCAAAGCAACAAGAGAGAAGGAGCCTCAGACCATCATATTTGTAGAAATACATATGTTCACCTTTTAGTCCCAAATCTATATGAGAGAAGATTAAACTTCTATTTTGTTTAAGCTATTTTATTTGGATTTCCATGAGAAGAGCCAAATTACATTCTACCTAATGCTGTGGCTCTAATCTCTGCATCTATCATTCACTGACAAGTTACCTAACTTCTCTGAGCTTCAGTTTCATCTACAAAACTTAGCCTACTCCATAGGGTTGCAGAAGAAATTAAATGAGACAATGTGTATAAATCTACTTGACATAGCCGAGTACCCAATAAATTGTAGCTACTACTAAATTGTTACTATTACTATCAATTGATAAGAAGATTTGCAATCTCAAAACTAAATCCAAACAGCTATAATTCTTTAGTAGTAGTGGAAAAAAATAGTGCATTCTAATATAGTAATTGAGGACTAGTTTATTAGTCTGAACAATTCTGACACAGAATAAGTATCTTCTTTCATAGTCAAGAGACCCAGAAGGGAATGGAAACTTTGTTCAAACTCAGAATAAAACAATAACTACGTGGTAAAACTTGAATTAATTTTAGATTCTTCACTCCCTTGAGGCTTAGTCGTTGGAGCAAGCAATCGGACAGAAGTGGGGAAGAGCTCCTCCTTCTGCAGAAGCTCTTCCATCACTATTCCTCCAGATGTCCTTTCAGCACTTTGCAAGTCTCTCATTAATTGAGAAGCCTGAGTGGTTTCTTTCCCTTCTACGCCAGGCAATATCTAGCTACCGAGTACCCAGGCCACCACGCATCATTGTCCTTACGTCCTCTGCAAAACTACTCCCTCTTCTCAAATGTTTCACTTTTTTTTCCTTCACACAGCTGAAGTCCCATCAGAGGGACAGCGACCTCCAGAATGCTGCTCAAGTCTCTCTTTTTCCCAAAGAGTTACTTTTACGGAGGCTGTAGAAAGCAGTAAGTGACACTAAGCACTCAACATCTGAGGATGGATAGAAGGCTGGAGGAAGGAAAGAAAGGAACTAACTTGATCCAATGAAAAAGGCTCCTTAAAATTAACCATATCTCCTAATAGAATCAAGAAAATTCTCTGCTGGGGCGCCTGGGTGGCTCAGTCGGTTAAGGGTCTGCCTTCAACTCAGGCCATGATCTCAGGGTCCTGGGATGGAGCTGTGCTGGGGGCTCCCTGCTCAGTGAGGAGCCTGCTTCTCCCTCGGCCTCCTTCTCTCTTTCTCTCTCTCTCTCTCAATAAATAAAATCTTTTTTTTAAAAATTCTGTTATGTGAGAAAGGCATGAAAACAAAACAATGGAGTCGTTGAAAGAAAACTAAGTTTCAGAAGGAAATATTTTTTAACAAACTGAAGGCATTCTCACTGCAAAACATATTCTATTTCCCAAAAGAATAAAGCAAGACATAAAAATCTCCCTCATTTTTGACTTCCCAGCTCAACTCCTGAGGAAATGTGCTTCATAATTTCTTACACATTCTTCTAAAAATTGTCCTGCATTTACAAGAAAATAGTATGCGTGTGGAATAATTGTATAGGTCTCTTTCTTGTATTATTTCTAAAACTCTCAATGAAAAAAACTATTTTTAAAACCCTGATTCTCAAAGCAAAACTCCCTGCTAACAAGAAGTAAAAGCTTCACCTACAAAAATCTCAGGTTTTCACAATAGTCAGCAAAAGTCCAGGTACACTGTGAAACAGAAATCATCAAATGCTTCAAAATATTTAATTTCCTATTCCAGGAATGTGAAACAGGTGTAATTAAAGTAACACTTTTTTAATTAAGTGACCTCTCTTGACCAACCATCTGTGAATAATTCAGATTTCCCCCTTATTATTACTGTAAAATTAAAACGAGGTCATATAAACAGGAAGATCCTCTTGAACTATCTTTAAGCACCAGCAATATATATTTTCCACCAGTTAAAATCCTTAATGATACAAAAAATCTGTCAAGCATAACTCCCCCAATTCATTTGCCTGAGACCATCAATATTTTATCATGCACTTGCAGTTGGCTTTAATTTAACAGTCCAGGTTACTAATCAAACAAAACACCCAAGTCATTAAAAGTTAGCGTGCCATTTAGAAAGTGCATTTCGCGTTTATTAAAATATCTTTCATGCAGCCATTAGAAACCTAAAGTTTTAATTACAATCAGATATTTAGTTCTACTCCCGTTACGCACTTGGCACTCTCTTACAACTGCCCTGATTAATCTTCCAGACCAAGTTCATCCATTACCTCCTGAAATTATTTTCTTCTCGATTTCTTCAGAATTCATCTTTCAGCCCCACCCCTGACAAATAAGTAAAATGCACTTTAAAAGTGTACAAAATAACTACCTAAAAGATAAGTCATTTATAAGATTTCACTTCAAATGTAATTTATCCTTCATGAAAGACCAAAGAGGCATCCTTCAGAAAGACAAATTGAATTTGAAAATTAGCTCTTGGTGCCTTTATTCTCAAGTCCCATTATTTGTTTTTCTTCCTAATGATGGGGAAAGTTCAACAGGCATTTTCTTACAATTTTCTAACAGTGTGATTCGACTAACTCTCTTCTTTTTAAACTAAATAATTATGATCTTTACAGATAAATAAATATAAAATTTAGAAATTTAAATCTAAAAAAAGTTATGGAAGCAACCCAAATCAATAGATGGATACAGTCCACTGATAGATGGGTAAAGTTGTTATATATATATGTATATACAATGGAATGTTACTCAGCCACTTAAAAAAGGGTGAAATTTTGTCATTTGCAACAATGTGGATGGGCCTGGAGTATTCTATGCTAGGTGAAATAAGTCAGAGAAAGATGAAAGCCATATTACCTCATTTATATGTGGAATATAAAAACAAAACAAATGAATAACCATAAAAAAATAAACAGAAACAGATTCATAAATATAAAGAACAAGCTGGCAGTTACTGGGAAGGTGGGGAGATGGACAAAATAAGTGAAAGAGATTAAAAGGAACAAACTTCCAATTACAAAACAAGGGAGTCACGGAGATGAAAAGTGCAGTGTGAGGAATACAGTCAACAATACTGTAATAACACTGTGTGGTGACTCCTCTAATGATGAGCACTGACTTCTGTAGAAACGTGTTCAATCATTTTGGTGTGCACCTGAAACTAAGAGAACATAGTATGTCAATAATAAAAATTTTTTAAAATTTTGTTCAAGTGCCTCCCTTCTCACCCAATTGCAAAATACCCGGTACACGGCTGGGTACAAAGAAGTGAGGGAAAGGTAGTAAGGTGTTGCCCACGCTACTCTAACACCATCTAAGCCCCAGGTGGGCCTGGCAAAACTACCTTTACTAAGCTACCTTTACTTTTCACAAAGAACTGGGGGGAAAAAAGGTTCTAGCACCATCAAGAAGCCTCAGTTCCAAGGAAATAACATGGAGAATATAGGAAAATAAGAGCATCTTCAAGGTCAGATCTCTGGTCTTCATGGTCCTCTTCAGGATTCCTCTCTAGATGAAATTCATGGAAGATGGGATGTGCTTCCCCCTGAGATTCACACAGGTTGCTCCAGAGTTCCCATACTGAGAATTCCAAATTATTCAAAGATTAAGAGGCACTTGGACCTACCAAAGGCCCTGTGAGGACTTTGATGAAGGACTCTGAATTCAAGATCCCAGCCCTTAAGATGTTGACACTCTAGTTGGGAAGACAGACCTCAGGGATGTGAAATAACTGTACACCACCTATGAAGCAACGTATCCACTGAGGTAGATTAATATAGTCCAAACAGAGCACACGGAGCTGACAGGACTACCATGGAGGACCAGTCAAGCCAGCAAGGGTGACTTGCAAAGGGCTTCCAAAAATGTGTGGTCTGAGCCCAATCTTCAAGGACCAGACCTGTTCTATCAAACAGCTATAATATGACAGCAACTAGCCCAAAGTATGCACAGATTAGGCATTCAATAAATCCTGCTGAAAGCTGAATACGGGACACAGTAGTTGGTATAAAGGGTATAGTTTCAGAGGAAGGATGAGAATTAGAATAACACTGGAAGAATTAGCATAGTACTTCCTATGTTCTGGGCACTGCATTTAGTGCTTCATAATCTCATTTCATCCTCACAACTCTGGTCCAGTTATCTTTGCCAAATGACAAGCCACCTCAATACTCAACATCTCTAAATAACAACCATTTGATTGTATCTCATGAGGTCATGGGTCAGGAATTCAACCAGGGCTCAGCCAGGTGATTCTTCCCCTCCATATGACGTGGTCTAAAGTTAATCAGTAGTATGCAGATACGAGATGGGATCATCTGGGAGGATAAGACAGGATCACTCCCATGTTTGGCACCATAGCAGGAATGACTGTAAGGCTTGGTTCAGCTGGGACCATGACAGGAATGCCTATACATGGCCTCTCCAGCATGATGGTTTCAGGGTATTTGGACTTCTCTCATGGGGGCTCGGGGCTCTAAAGAGACTGATCCACAAAGTGGTAGTGGCTATCTTTTAAGACCCAAGTCTGGAAATGGACACAATAGCCATTCAGCCATATTCTATTTGTCAGTCAGTCACAGAATCCACAAATTCATGGAACAGGGGCATAGATTTTTACCTCGTGATGGGAGGAATATCAAAGAATTTGTTGCCATATTTAATCCACCACAAACTGCCTTCTGGTCACAAATTATTTACATTCTTTTCACATGCAACTTATACTCACTCCTCTCCAAAGTCTCCAGAAAACAGTGTCAGCTCAAAGTCTAGCAGCTCATCATCTAAGTCAGGGCCAGGTGTGGAGGAAACCCCTCAGGTATAGTTCCTCTCAGTCTGAAGGGGTTATCTGTCACACACACACACACACAGACAGAAACTACAATAGTGAGAAAGTCATAGGATAACATCAGTAGACAGTCCCATTCAAAAAGGGAAAGAACAGGAGGCACATAGTCCCCAGGCTATGATAATTTTGAAATGCACTCGGTCAAATGTCATCAGATCCTGGATTAGGGCCCATTCTTTTTCCCCAGAACTTATACCCCATATCTCTTGATCCCCTCCTCTTAACCACCTTTCTTTTTTCATAAGAACTGGATTGTGGTTGTTGCTTCACAGCTTCCTTAAACCGATTCTTGAACATTGAATTTGAGAGCCCAGAGGGCTTTTTCATTTTGAGTTGCTTTACCCTTTTCAGTCAGAGTTGATGGTGCTTCTAAAACTCAGTTCTTGGGTGCCTGGGTGGCTCGATTGTTAAGTGTCTGTCTTCGGCTCAGGTCATGATCCAGGGTCCTGGGATCAAGACCTACATCGACTCCCTGCTTAGAGGGAAGCCTGCTTCTCCCTCTCCCACTCCCCATGTTTTCCCTCTCTCACTGTGTCTCTCCCTGTCAAATAAATAAATAAAATCTTTAAAAATAAATAAATAAAACTCAATTCTCTTAAAAACTCTGTTGGATTTCTATGGATCTTATTGGGGTTCACTCCATTCAATAAAAGCCATACCCACAGATCTCTCTGAGACAGGTCCTCCTCTGCCTAGGGCTGAGTCAGAGTGCTCTGAGATGCTTAGAAGCCTTTTTATCTAGTTCTAGACATGCCCTTAAATCTTTCTGCAATATTAACAAAGGGTCTTATAGTCATACCTTTGACATGACCTTATCTTGACATCAGTTTTTATTTTGAAAGCCTTTCACCATTGAAGAGGCTGAGAACATTTCATTTTCAGGCCCATTAAGTCCTGGGTTGTTTTTATTTCCTTTAAATATTATCTGGGGGCACCTGGGTGGCTCAGTGGGTTAAAGCCTCTGCCTTCAGCTCAGGTCATGATCCCAGGGCCCTGGGATGGAGCCCCATATCCGGCTCTCTGCTCAGCGGGGAGTCTGCTTCCCTTCCTCTCTCTCTGTCTGTCTCTCTGCCTACCTGGGATCTCTGCCTGTCAAATAAAGAAATAAAATAGTTAAAAGTAATCATAATAAACAAATAAATAAATATTATCTGGACACAAATTTTGGGTCTCTCTACCCACACCTTATCATAAGTGGCTCAAAGAACCTAATGGGCACCTTCAACATTCTGCCAGGAATCTCTCTGGCCAAATCCACCAGTTTGTTAAGATTATTTTCTATTTTCCCCATTACTACAGACTACAGTGTTGTACACTACAATACAACAAGAGTCATGGTTTTTTTCAATCCATGAAACCAATTTTCTCCCTGTCCTTCGAGACTTCCCCAGCAGTGGCATTCTCCTTGTCCTTCCAGCTTTCTCCAGTGGGCCCCTTAAGGCCTTCCAGTTTTCTGTTTACTGCTGTCCAGTCCCAAAGCCACTTTTTTTAGGATTTTACTAGAGCAGCACCCCACTTCCAGGTATCAAATTGGACTGCAGTCTTTCATTGCTGCCTACTGAATGGCTTAATACAATCATTATATCTCATGATTCTGTGGGTCAAGAATTCTATCAAGGCCCAACTGGAGCACTTCCTTTGCCCCATAGGGCATCAGCTACAGTTAGTGAGTCACTTGGTGGTGCTCATCTCATGGAGGAGCTGGTTGAAGGGTCCAAGATGGCTTCACTCACGTCTGTCACATCAGTGAGGATGGCTAAAAGATTGGGCTCAGCTAAGACTGTCCCATATTGAGACTCTAGCATGGCCGTCTCAGGGTATCTGTACTTCTTACATGGTAGCCCAGGATGCCTAAAGAAAGTTTCCCTAGGAAAGGGAAGTAGAAACTGCTATGTTCTTATACCAGAAATAGGCACACTGTCACTTCTGTCATATTCTATTGGCCAAGCAGTCAAAGAGCCCAAACTGAAGGAGCAGAGACATATATTCTACCATTCAATAGGAGGAGTGTCCAAAACATTTGCTTCCATTTTTAATCTATGACAAACTCTATGAACTAGGTACTCTTATTCTTATTTTACAAATGAAATTTACAAAACAAATTTAGAAAGATTAAGTAATTTTCCCAAAGTTATACATTAGGATAGAGCCTGAATTATAACCTAACCATCTATCTGCATGGAAAAGTAAGTAAATTAGCTTCTATTCCCCAAAAGTGATGCCTATAATAGCATCAACTTCTAGAGAAACAAGGAATGTTTTTCCATGGGCTCAGGATACCTGTTTTCCAACAGTTCAGGATGCAAGCTCCCTCCCTTCCTTTCATTCTTGCTCTCAGGTGGATTTCTGCAAGTTGTACTTCATGAATGTTTATAAAAGAACAAATAATCACATACTACAAAGGTCTTATAAAGGCAGTGTCCTAGTCCATTTATGAAAGTGCATCTGACAAATTCAGCCTGACAGTATGATCTCTCAGAGGTAGAAGAAATAATGAGGGAAACAACTCTTCTGGACCAGCATGGGAGGATTGTTTGGCAAGGAGGAAGTGACAGGACCTTAGGGAACAAAGGAACTTTGTCATCCTGGAGTGATGACTATTAGGGAAGGGAGAGCTGACTTAGAGAGAAGCAAGCCCTCTCGCTGTACGGCAGGAAGAAAACATAGTTATGAGGCCACGGTCTGTGGTTCTATCAGGAAAAATACAGGAAGGTGGAGCTTTCAAAACCAAAACTCTAACCTAACTTCTGGAAATTATTCTTGAGGAGAAGAAAAGGGAAAAAAAAGACTGTTGTTGTCGCTACCCAGAAAGTGTCTTCGCAAGCTCAGATTTAGGATACATGTACCACAAATGGGATCAAGGGACCCAAGACCAAGATTAAATGCAAAAGTCAGCACAAATCAGCAGAATTGTGTCTGGAGGGCGAAATCCCAGAACACACAAGTGACACTAAGGACAGTGAGAAAAAATAGTTTTTGTGATTTCCTTTGGAGCATAAATAAGGAGGATGTAAGTTTGTTGTTAACAGATCATAAAGAAAGCAAAATCACTACTCCTGAAACCAATTTTGCACTATATGTTAACTGAAATTTAAATTTTAAAAAAATTTTAAAAAGCAAAGTTACTTGACCTCTGTTTTGCTTTTTTTTTTTTTTTTCCTCTAAAGAGAATGGGAATTTCACTGCAAAGAGTAGCATGAATATTTAAGCAACTGAAGCCCAGGTTGGGGAGATAATGGTAAGCATGAGCCTGTTTCTATCACAACTGAGTTCATCTCTTCCTAAGAATACAGTATAATAGATAAGATGGGGAAGCCAAGATTCTCCCCTGTCCAGTTTAGGATGCAGCCATTTAGATGTGCCAGACAGCTCTCCCAAAGCAAGGCTCACATCTCTACACATAGGTATGGTGGGAAGTCAGAGGTCCAAATGGGGCTTAGGACACAGGAGGGAGCAGAGTGACTGCTAAGTGGTACGGAGTCTCTTTAGGGATAATGAAAATGTTCTGGAGGGGCATCTCGGTGGTGCAGTCAGTTGAATGGTGGTGGACTCTTGGTTTCAGCTCAGGTAGTGATCTCACGGCTCGTGAGGTTGAGCCCCATGTCAGGCTCCACACTCAGCAAGAAGTCTGCTTGAGTTTATCTCTCCTTCTCCATGCACCACCATGCACCACCACCACCCCAACGCTGCTCATATTCTAAATACATACATACATACACAAATAAACAAATAAATCTTTTTCTTAAAAAAAAAAAAGAGAGGCACCTGGGTCGTTCAGTCCTTAAGCATCTTCCTTCAGCTCAGGTCATGATCCCAGGGTCCTGGGATCAAGCCCTGCATCAGGCTCCCTGCTTGGCAGGAAGACTGCTTCTCCCTCTCTCACTCCCACCACTTGTGTTCCCTCTCTTGCTGTATCTCTCTCTGTGTCAAATAAATAAATTTTTAAATCTTAAAGGAAAAAAAAAAGAAAATGTTCTGGAATTAAATAGTGGTGATGGTTTCACAACCTTACAAATATACTAAAAACCATTTAATTATATATTTTTTAAAATGAATTTTATGGCATGTGCATTACATCTCAATTTTCTTAAAATAATGCATTATCATAGTTTACCCATATCCTCTGTATCAAGTTTCTTTTCTCTGTGCACCTATCTAATAAAAATCAATGATCAAGGTACATTTCTACCAGTCAAAAGACAAAACCAAATTCCATTTTGAGAGTTCTTCTTTGTGACTGATGATGGTACAAACAAAACAGTTTGCATTTTAGTCTTATGGGGGAAAAAATGAAGAGATATAACCAAAACTGACACATTAAAAAAAATAAATTAACAAAGGCAAATACTGATGTATATCATTTTAAAAAGGAAAAAAAAATGAGAGGAAAAAGATGGAATCACAACTTTACCCATATTACACTAAATTGGCCCATCACAAGAGAGCTAGACGGGACAATAAATCAGTAAAAGTAGTGAGTCTAATTTCTCAAAAACTGTCTACGAACTAACTGCATATACAATAGGTAAAAGAGATAGGAAAAAGAGCTAGAATGGAAAAGTCACAGTGATTTCAGTGGCCACAAGATTTATAAGCAGCAGCTGAGAGATGGGTGGACTGCTGAGCTATGAATGCGGGTGAGCTAGACCTCATGGCGCACCTATGAGGTCTAGTGTCTAATGGGATGACAGGGGAGGTCCCACTCTAGTCTGGGTGGATCAGATTACCTAGAGCACTGGGACCCCTGGCTGGTTCAGATTCTTGATCTCGGGGCCATGAGTTTGAGCCCCATGTTGGGTCTAGAGGTTCCTTAAAAGTAAAAACTTTAAAAGAAGAAGGAGGAGGAGGAGGCAGAGGAGAAGGAGGAGGAGGAGAAGGAGGAGAAAGAAGAGAAAGAGGACAAGGAGGAGAAGAAGGAGAAGAAGAAGAATATCTAGAGTACTATAAGCCATTCTGAGTGTCCCAGCCCAAGAGGACTACGGGCAAACTGGAATGCAACAGAACACTGAAGGTCTGACACCTGAGCATAACTGGAACAATAAAAGGGCAGATACTATTTAGCTTAGAAAAGGCAAAAGAAAACTCTGAAAATTATCTTTAAAAAAAATTATCAGAAGGCTTCCATTTATTTTTGGACTCCAAACACAAGTAAGGGATCTTCATGAGTCTTCTTAGCAAGACCTCAAAAAAGGAAGAACCTAAGGTTGCCAAACATTTGAGATCTAAGTAAAGTAAACTCAGGCAAAATAGGTACATGAACCAGAAGTCACAATTAACTGATGTCACAAATAAATGTGAGGAAGTGGGGGGGGGGGGGGGCGGGGGGGGGGGGGGCTTTCACTTGAAAGTGGAAACAGAACCTGGCAGTCATGGAGAAAGAAAAAGGGAAAGATAGTTAAAAGAGACATATACTTGGTGAATTCCCAAGGTGTGTCCCAGGGATCTATAGTATTTAAAATGTCCCCAAGCAATTCTGACTTAGGCAGCCAGACCAAGATCAGCTTACCACCCGGCATCAGAAACCCCTCTTCTAAAGAATTCTTTGACCATGCCATAAATGTTCTTAAGAACCCTCAATCATTCCCGGTGCCAAAATAAAATTCAAAGTTTTTTACTTGGTTTCAGGACTACCTAGTTCATACCTAGTATGACCCAGTTCTGCTTTTATCTCCCATTCTTTCCCATCATCAGTCTTATCCTTTGGCCAAAGTCATGTATCTAGTGCTCACCAAGCATCCGTCTCTATTTACTCCCTGCATGTACCTGTTCATCCCATCCTTCCTATCTGGAACACCTGTCGTCTTTGCACCCACCCACCCACCATCAATCTGCTATTCCTCCAAACCTACCTGTAAGCAAAGGAACAAAAGCCTATTAATGAATTTTTGCTTGATTCTTTCTCAGTCATTCCATGAAAAAGTTATTCTAGCATCCACATCCTCTTCAACTCTTGATCACTTAGTTACTTCAACTTAGGTCTCGTTTTCTTCATCTGTAAAACTTCCATAATACCACTACTAAACTCTATGGAGTCTTGAGAGGATTAAGTGAGTTTAAAAGTATGAAGTGCCTAGAAGGCCAAAAATATATGAGCTCTATTAATTATGATTATTCTTACTATTAGTTTTACGTTATTAGTATGATCCTCTTTATAGAAGGAAGCTAGTAGGACAAGTTATAGTCTCTGCTACTGCAGTTGGTCCCTAAACTGTAACTGACACCACCCACTCTGAATTCTCTTACTCATTGATTAGCCCTACTCCTGCTCTAGGTTGCCTGCCTGGTGGGTGATCTAGACCTTCAGTCCTGATGGTCTGATTCCATGGCTACTCTGCCTGTTAGGTCACAGTAGCTATAATCCCTTCTTTATTTTTTTTAAAGATTTTATTTAGGAGTACCTGGGTGGCTCAGATGGTTAGGCATCTGTCTTCAGCTCAGGTTGTGATCTCCAGGTCCTGGGATTGAGCCCCATGTTGGGCTCCCAGTTTGCAGGGAGTCTGCTTCTCCCTCTCCCTCTTCCTCTGCCTCTGCCTCTCCCCCTGCTTGTGCTCTCCCTGTCTCTGTATCTCTCTCCAATGAATAAATAAAAGAAAAAATCTTTACAAGATTTTATGTACTTATTTGAAAGAGAAAGAGAGAGCATAAGCAGGGGAAGAGAGAAAGGGAGAAGCAGACTCCCCGCTGAGCAGGGAGCCTGATGCAGGGCTTGATCCCAGGCCCCTGGGATCATGACCTGAGCTGAAGGCAGACACTTAACTGACTGAGCCACCCAGGCACCCCTATAATTCTTTCTTTACATGAGACCACCATGACACATGCCAGTGATCTCCTGAGTTTTAAATATATTATTCCCTGTCATTACGGAGTGGCAATCATAACCTTCTTGTGACGATCAGGTCAATTATCTCTGTCAGTATAACTCCATCCTTAGTCTTCTAATTTAATAGCATGAGAAGTATAAATTGTTTAGATACAAATATAGTTTTAGGTTTAGTAGGACTCTGACTGAGACCCCTGATGGAAATATCCCCATCGGTGAACCAGAAACCTCTAGAACTCCAGAACCTAAAATGGTTAGAGACAAGAAGCATATATTCCCCAAGCCAGTCACTGAGACTGATGGCAAGCAGTGTCATTTCTTCTTATCTCTTGGAATCCATACTCATTCTCTATAGAAAATCATGGCCATTGACTCAAAAGAAACACCACACCTTGAATAGCAATGTTCCAACTTCACAGATTACCATCTCCAAGGTGAAACATTAGCCACACCTTCAGAAAACCATTCTAATGTTTTTCAACCCATCAGCCTACTATGCAATATGCAGTGAAATCAGTGACCATGATCACATGCCTGTTACTGTGAGTATACCTTGGTTAGGGTAACAGGTGGCCTCCCTGATGCCACACCAGCCACTTGGTGAGCCCTCAGACAGTGGTAAATCAGACACTTGGAGAGATCTCATATAGAGGTGCTGGCTGAGGAACAAGAGGCAGGAAATGCAAACCCATACTTAGAACACATTTTGATTTCAGTTCAGACAAACCATTGCCCTTTCCAGAGTAAGAACATCGGCTACAATGGCGGGGGACCCAAGTATCTGCTTCCTCTCCTCCAGCTATTTACCATATTGAGGACTTAGAATCTTTCTCTGCTGCTAACAGAACAACCTGGTCACCCAAGCTCTCTTCTTCAGAGATGCTCTCTGAAGGGCATATATAGGCAATAAAAAAGATCCTGACACTCTTTGCTCACTCTCACAGGTGCATCCACATGCCTCCATTCAAACCCAGGGAGAAAAATTGGGGGCAGTGCCCCTGGTCATCCATTTTACTTGAAAAGTAAGTTGTGCAAGGGAAAGATATACCTGGATTCTTTGATAGTAGAGAATGGTTTACCTATCAGCCAGAGGCTGAGAACAGTGATGGTGTACTGGTGGCTTTTCCAGGTCAAAGCAAACTGCTTCCAGCAGTCTATATAATTGATATGGAGCAAAAAGTGTTAGCTAGGTCAACAGCTGCATACCACGTGTGTTTGTTGATTTTTCTCCAGCAAATATTCTATATTTGAGGCAAAATCTGCACAGTCACTACCTGAGTAAGGTTACCATATTCTTACTTATTTTCTAAGATCCATGCAAACACTGCACAGGTGAAACAGATAAGTTCAATGGGAGTGTGCTAGGTATCACGAACCCCATATCTTTTAAGTCTTTCAGTAAGGCAAAAATAACTATAATTCACCCATAGATGCAGTATTCTTCTTGTTTACTACCTTGGTAGGGAGAGAAATTTCCAGAAGCTTCTATTTAGTTCTGTCTATCATAATGGCCCTTACCCCAGGGGTCATACTGTCAATGTAGGTATTCTGCCAGTTATGAACTGTGTACATTCCTCTTTTTTTAAGATTTTATTTCTGGGGGAGGAGTCAAGATGGTGGAGGCCTAGTAGACTGAGATGACATCAGGTCCCAGGAGTTCAGCTAGATAGTTATCAAACCATTCCAAACACCTCCAAACCCAAGAGGAGATTGAAGAGAGAAGAGCAGCAATCCTAGAAACAGAAAATCGACCACTTACTGAAAGGTAGGATGTGAGGAGAAGTGAATCTGAAGCAATAGGAAGATAAGCCGCAGGGGGAGGGGCTGGTTCCTGGCAAGCAGTGGAGCAACGGAGCACAAATTCGAACTTTTAAAAGTCTGCTCCACTAAGGGACATCATTCCAGGGGCTAAGCAGGGGTGGAGCCCTCATGGAGGCAGCGTGGTCTCAGGTCCCATGGGGTCACAGAAGGATCGAGGGTGTCTGAGTATGGCAGAGCTCACAGGTATTAGAGCAGAGAAGCCAGCTACAGAGACAGAACTGAGGAGTGGGCTCTCAGCTCAGGGTTACCTTAAACTGTGATCCATGGCACAGTCAAGCCACTGCTCTTTGAGTAGGAACCCAATAAGTGGCAGATCTTGGAGAACCACCAGAAGAGCAGAGCAGCAGGAATCTGCTGGGTTTGGAGACTCCAAACAGGGCTGTGCATCAGAGACTGAACACTCTGTCACAGGCTAGGTGAGCTCGGAGCACCTCCAGAGACCAGGGAGACAGCAGTGATTGAGCACTTTTCTCCAAGGGCGCACTGAGGAGGGGGATCCCTATCTCTCAGCTCCTCCAGTCAGAGACTGGGAGGCCACCATTTTCATTCCTGTCCTCCAGAGCTCCATGAAAGCGTTCAGGGAACAAAAGCTCCTGAGAGCAAACCCAGGCAGATTACTTAGCCCAGCCCCTGGCAAGGGTGGTGCAATTCCACCTCGGGCAAAGACATTTGAAAATCATGGCAACAGGCCCCCTCCCCAGGAAGATCAGCAAGAACATGCAGCCAAGACCAAGCTCACTGATCAAGGAGAACAGTGTAATTCCAGAGGAGGGGAAAGCAAAGCATGGAATTCACAGCCTTTTCCCCATAATTCTTTACTCTTGCAAAGTTAATTAAATTTTTTTATTTTATTTTTTTCTTACTCTAATTTTTTTAACTTTTCCTCTTTCCTCTTTTAATGTTTTTAACTAGTTCATCTTAACAATACCTTTCTAAAAATAATCTTTTTAAAACTTCACTATTATAATCATATTTTATACTTCATTGCATCTCACTTTATTTTTTGTATGCACATAGGGTTTTTTCTTCTAAAAAATTTTGGGATACAACTTCTCCTAATAGATCAAAATATACCCTAAACCTAGCACAGGGCTTTGTTCTAGTCTCCAGCCTAAGCAAATTCTCTCCACTTTCTATTTCTTTCTTTTCCCAGCCAACTTATTTTATCAATTCCTTTTCTAGAATTTTTTTTAAATTTTCACCATTAAAATCATATCCCATCCCAACATCATGTTTGCCCTTATTTTTGTATATTTGTACATTTTTCTTTCTTTAAAACTTTGGGAGTAGTTTCTTCTAAGAGACCAAAAGATACCCAAAATCAAGTGGATGGCTCTGTTCTATTCACCAGTCTAATATTTTTTTTATTTTTTTTAACTTCTTTTTATCCCCTTTAATCTCCCCCAGATTTGGGGTCTCTTCTGATTTGGTTAGCATACATTTTTCTGGGGCCTTTTCCACCCTTTTAGTATTTTATTTTCTCATTTATATATTCTTATCTGGATAAAATGATAAGGCAGAAAAACTCACCACAAAAAAAAAAAAAGAAAGAAAAAAGAAAAAGAACAAGAGACAATGCCAAAAGCTAGGGGCCTAACCAATATGGACATTGGTAATACATCAGATCTGGAGTTCAGAATGATGATTCTCAAGGTGCTAGCTGGGCTCAAAAAAGTTATGGAAGATATTAGAGAAACCTTATCTGGAGAAATAAAAGCCTTTTCTGAAGAAATAAAAGAACTAAAATCTAACCAAGCTGAAATCAAAAAACCTATTAATGAGGTACAATTGAAAATGGAGGCTCTTACTGCTAGGAAAGATGAGGCAGAAGAGAGAATTAGTGATATAGAAGACCAAATGATGGAGAATAAAGATGCTGAGCAAAAGAGAGACAAACAACCACTGGACCATGAGGGGAGAATTTGAGAGATAAATGATACTGTAAGATGAAACAAAATTAGAATAATCGGGATTCCAGAAGAAGAAGAGAGAGGGGGGCAGAAGGTATATTGATAGTATATTGGAGAAAATTATTGTAGAGAATTTCCCTAATATGGCAAAGGGAACAAACATCAAAATCCAAGAGGCACAGAGAACCCCAGCCAAAATCAATAAGAATAGGTCCACACCCCATCATCCAACAGTAAAACTGACAAGTCTTAGTGACAAAGAGAAAATCCTGAAAGCAGCCCAGGATAAGAAGTCTGTAACATAAAATGGTAAGAATAGACTGACAGCAGACTTATCCACAGAGACATGGCAGGCCAGAAAGAACTGGCATGATATATTCAGAGCACTAAACAAGAAAAACATGCAGCCAAGAATACTATATCCAGCTAGGCTATCATTGAAAATAGAAGGCGAGATAAAAAGCTTCCAAGACCAAAAAAAAAAAAAAAATTAAAAGATTTGTAAACACCAAACCAGCCCTAGAGGAAATATTGAAAGGGGTACTCTAAGCAAAGACAGATCCTAAAAGTAGTAGACCAGAAAAGAACAGAGACAAAATACAGTAATAGTCATCTTACAGACAATACAATGGAACTAAATTCATGTCTCACAATGGTTACCCTGAATGTAAGTGGGCTGAATGCCCCAATAAAAAGACACAGGGTATCAGAATGGATTAAAAAAAAACAAAACCAATCAATATGCTGTCTACAAGGAACTCATTTTAGACCCAAAGACACCTCCAGATTTAAAGTGACGTAGTGGGGTGCCTGGGTGGCTCAGTGTGTTAAGCCGCTGCCTTCGGCTCAGGTCATGATCTCAGGGTCCTGGGATCAAGTCCCACATCAGGCTCTCTGCTCAGCAGGGAGCCTGTTTCCCTCTCTCTCTCTGCCTGCCTCTCTATTTGTGATCTCTCTCTGTAAAATAAATAAATAAAATTTTTAAAAAAAATTTTTTTTAAAAAAGGGATGTAGTGGAAGACAATTTACCATGCTAAGGGACATCAAAAGAAAGCTGGGGTGGCAATCCTTATATCACATAAATTAGATTTTAAGCCAAAAGTCATATTAAGAGATGAAGAAGGACACTATATCATACTGAAAAGGTGTGTCCAACAAGAAGACCTAACAATTTTAAATATCTATGCCCCCAACATGGGAGCAGCCAACTATATAAACCAATTAATAACAAAATCAAAGAAATACATCGACAATAATACAATAATAGTAGGGGATTTTAACACACACACTCCCACTGAAATGGACAGATCATCCAAGCAAAAGATCAACAAGGAAATAAACGACATATCAGATATGTTCTTATAATTGTTTGTATTTCTTTGGTGTTGGTTGTGATCTTTCCTTGTTCATTCATGATTTTATTTATTTGGGTCCTTCCTCTAACCAAAGAGGCAAAGAATCTGTACTAAGAAAACTATAAAGTACTCATGAAAGAAAATGAGGAGGACACAAAGAAATGGAAAAACATTCCATGCTCATGGATTGGAAGAACAAATACTGTGAAAATGTCTATGCTACCTAAAGCAATCTACACATTTAATGCAATCCTTACCAAAATATCTTTTTTTTTTCAAAGAAATGGAACAAATAATCCTAAAATTTATATGGAACCAGAAAAGACCTCAAATAGCCAGGGGAATGTTGAAAAAGAAAGCCTAAGTTGGTGGCATCACAATTGCAGACTTCAAGCTCTATTACAAAGCTGTCATCATCAAGACAGTCTGGTACTGGCACAAAAACAGACATATAGACCAATGGAACAGAATAGAGAGCTCAGAAAAGTGCCCTCAACTCTATGGTCCACTAATCTTCGACAAAGCAGGAAAGAATGTCCAATGGAAAAAAAGACAGTCTCTTCAACAAATGGTGTTGGGAAAATTGGACAGCCACGTACAGAAGAATGACACAGGACAATTTCCTTACACCACACACAAAAAATAGACTCAAAATGGATGAAAGACCTCAATGTGAGACAGGAATCCATCAAAATCCTTGAGGAGAACACAACCTCAGCTGTAGCAACATCTTCCTAGAAACGTCACCAAGGGAAGGGAAGGGAAGGAAGGGCAAAAATGAACTATTGGGACTTCATCAAGATCAAAAGCTTTTGCACAGCAAAGGAAACAGTCTACAAAACCAAAAGACAACTGACAGAATGGGAGAAGATATTTGCAAATGACATATCAGATAAAGGGCTAGTATCCAAATCTATAAAGAACTTATCAAAGTCAACACCCAGAGAACAAAAAATCCAATCAATAAATGGGCAGAGGACATGAACAGACATTTCTTCAAAGAAGACATCCAGATGGCCAACAGACACAGGAGAAAGTGCTCCACATCACTCGGCATCAAGGAAATACAAATCAAAACCACAATGAGATATCACCTCACACCAATCAGAATGGCTAAAATTAACAAGTCAGACAATGACAGATGTTGGAAGGATGCAGAGAAAGGGGAACCCTCCTAGCTGTTGGTGGGAATGCAAGCAGGTGCAGCCACTCTGGAAAACAGCAAGGAGGTTCCTCAAAAAGTTGAAAATAGAACTACCCTATGACCCAGCAATTGTACTACTGGGTATTTACCCTAAAAATACAAATGTAGTGATCTGAAGGGGCACCCGCACCCCAATGTTTATAGCAGCAATGTCCACAGTAGCCAAACTATGGAAAGAGTCTAGATGTCCATCAACAGATGAATGGATAAAGAAGATGTGGTACATATATATACAATGGGATACTACGCAGCCATCAAAAGAAATGAAGTCTTGCCATTTGTGATGACGTGGATGGAACTAGAGGGTATTATGCTGAGTGAAATAAATCAATCAGAGAAAGACAATTATCATATGATCTCCCCGATATGAGGAAGTGGAGAGACAATGTGGCGTGTTTGGGGGGTATGAAAGGGAACAAATGAAACAAGAGGGAAACAAACCATAAGAGACTCTTAATCTCACAAAACAAACTGAGGGTTGCCTGGGGGAGAGGGGTATGGAGAGGTTGGTTGGGTCTTGGATATTGGGGAGTGTATGTGCTATGCTAAGTGCTGTGAAGTGTGTAAGTCTGACAACTCACAGACCTGTAACCCTGGGGCTAATAATACATTATATGTTAATAAAATTTTTTAATGATTTTATTTCTAAGTAATCTCTATACCTATCATGGGGCTCAAATTAACAACCTGGAGGTCAAGAGTCATATGCTCCACCAACTGAGCCAACCAGGCACCCCAGGAACTGTGTATATTGCAATACTGCAGAACTGGGAAAATAACCACAGGAAGTGTTCAAGGATTAACAGGGGCCACTGTAACTTAGAAGAGTTAATTTTCCATTTATCACTTGACCACTGTACATCCTCAGTTTGATTCCTAGGCCCAGGTAGCATTTTACATCCCCAGAAATTAGCATCAATACAGAGACAGTATCTAGTTACAGCCAAAAAGTCTGGATATTGACCTTTCCTCACTGCACAGTCACTCTAGTAAATGGCCATCAGTCCCACTAGGGAAGGCTTGGGGTAAGATTTGCAGTCTATACTTGTGGCGACATTGCAGACTCCTTCACCAGAGCACCCAGCTGCCCTTCAATCAAGGGATCTGAGTCAGGGTCTGGAAAATGAGTAAATGGCCATGACTCTCCATCATGGTCACTCAGATCAGGCTGCTGGCTCTCAGATGTGGAGCTCATTCTGTTATTGATATTGTTGTTGTTTTCTGCTGTATGGATGGAGCAAATATTCTCATAGAATGCCCATCCTCTTCATTCATAATTATACTATGATCACTTGGGCTCTGTGGCACAGTAAGCGCCAATGGGCCTCTGTCCACTGGTAGCAGCCATACCATCAGAGGAAAAAGAAAAGGAAAAAAAGCACACCAAAACCAGGAAGAGAAACTCCTTCCTCCCCTATGCCGTCCCATATCCTTCCACACCCTCTGTTGCCAAAGCCTCGTATTGTACCAAACGGTAAAGGAAAGATGATTACACAGCCCATCTCCAAAACTGCAAAGCAGTTGGGGGAAAGTGACTTTGGAGCTAAGAGATAATAATTTGATAAGTAGCCCATCTGCTCACTTCTCTGAGACTTCGGATTCTTTGCTTGACATTACACCAAGGCAGTTCTGTCCTTTCTGTGTCCTTTGGTGTGGGCCATCATTCTTGCCAAGCTTCAAGGAGCCATCCACTAGTACCCTGAGCCTGGCTCCAGGAGCTCTTACTAGAACATTAGATTCTGAATCCCAGGGGAATATATTCACAGAAACAATCTTTCTCCTTATCTAACTCTATAATCTCACTCCCAGGCAATCAATCTCAAGAACCATCCCCAGGCTAATGTGTTCATGTATATTTACCAGTTCCAACAGCTTGGGTCCTCTCTCCTTCTGCAGGGCCAGCACTCCCCTAGTTGGGACATGATAATGTTTGACCCAAATCATTAGTCTAATGCCAGGGAGGGGGTGGGGACAGATTATGAAGACAGCAAGCACAGTCTTAAATCATCCACTTCGGGTGCAACCTGGGCATAGTCTTCAGACTATGGAGCAGATGCTGCCAGCCTCTAGCAAGAAGAAACCGTCCATTTCTAAAGACCTAGAGGGCTCGGGGGAATCTGGGAGACCAAAGGTCTCTAGTTCACCCAATGGTCCTTATTCCAAGTCTCAGGATCTCATACCTTCCCTGTCACTATCTCAACTTTCACCAAAAAAGTGCAGCTAATGTACTATGCTCTCAATTTACACTGCTTCTACAATCAGATCCTGAATTTTCTTTTAAATATGGTCTGCTCTCAGGCTGTTGCACGGGAGGTCTTCAGATTTTCACACCATAATTGGTGTTGGGTAATAAACTTGTCATCTCCTCCCTTCCAGGCGTCAGTAGGCACCCAAAGTCAACCACTTCATCCATGGTCGTTTTAATTCCTATTTCCCTCAAATCTCTCAAATACTAGAGATAGTATGTAAACAAGAACATCCCTTTCACTCTATTTCCCCACCTCAACTCATCCCAGGTCCAGGTGTGACACTCGTAAGGCATCCCACATCAATGCACCATACAACAGCATTGCACCTGTTACAGTGATGGCTCGTCGCCCATCTGGCTGGTGAGTTGCCCAACTCTAGAATCCCATCCTGTCTTACGCAAGCTTCACGTGCAAGGGGTGTATTAAGAAAGAGTCCTCTGGAAAAACTGATAAGAGACCTGTGGGAATGAGACAGGGAAAGGAGGAAGCCAAGCAAAACACTGCATTAGCTCTCTCTTGCAGCATGACAAATTACCCCACCACCTGGCATCAAAAAATAACATCCACTCATTATCCCAGAGGTTCCACGAGTTGGGGTTCCAGGGCCAACTTAGCCAAGGCCCCTGCCTCATGTCCTGAACAAAGTTGTCATCAAGGTGTTGGCCCAGGGTCTGCAGTCTCATCTGAGAGACCAGCCTGAGGAGGATACAGCCCCACACTCACTCAGGGGATGCTGGCAGCACATAGTTCTATATGGGTTGTTGGGCTGAGGGCCTCGGTTCCTTGCTGGCTGCTGGCCGGGGGCAGTCCACAGTTCCAGGCCATACGTGCCTCTCTGACAAGGCAGCTTGCCTCTCCAACCAAAGCGTGTGAGCTGAGAAAATGGTGGAGAGTAGGCTAGCAGAAAAGAAGTCACAACTCTTGAAACCTAATCATGGAAATGACATATGGTTCCCTTTGCTATATCCTACTGGTCAAAAGCAAGTTGTTTTGTCTCTCTTACACTCAAGAAGAGTGGATTCTGCAACTGAATACCAGGGGGCAGGAGAGATTGGAAGCCATTTTGGAAGCACTCTCTCCTAGCTGCTATCTCAGGCCAAGTCCCGCAGAGGACAGCTGCGGCCTGATCCCGCAGGGGAGCTCTGGAGAACATGTTGGGCCTCAGAGTTTTTGCAACCCAGCGCAAAGAAAGCGAGAGCTTTAGGCTCCCTTCCTGGTCCATCACTGGTTGAGAATCACACCCCCAGCAGAGCACACATTTTCAAGCCCTTCCAGCTTTTTATGCATGCATGTTTAAGGTGGGTCCCAGTGGTCTAGGGCAGTCCTCAAAAAAAAAAAAAAAAAGTCATGGGCACTGGGCACTGGCTCTTGGAAATGAAGCACAGTGAACTGGGTTAAGAGGAAACCAAGGGGATCTGAGCAGCACGCCAACATCACACAGCACAGTGAATGTGAGAGCATAAGACGAAACTCTCCATACAGTTAGTAACAGCGAGTAACTATTCTTTTATTTTTTTAATTTAAATTCACTTAATTAACCTATAGTATATAATTAGTTCCAGAGGTAGAGCTCTGTGATTCATCAGTCTTCTATAACACCCAGGAACAGCAAGTAATTATTATGCACCTAATATTTTGAGTGGCTATTCTGATCAGAGATTTGGGGTTCCCATAATGAAACACCCCATTCTGAATGATTGAGAGGCTGCTGAGCACCTGCTCACAGAACCTAGGACAGCCTCTTGGCCAGTCCTGGGCTCCGAGAATAGGAGAAGCACAAGAAGCCTGGGGCCACTCTTGCTGTCTGTCGCTCTCAGAGATCTTTTTTTTTTTTCTTTCTGAATATCTATCTCACTCTTCTCCCTGAGAATGGATTTTTCTCCACCCAGTGATCCATGTGCCTGTGACACATCATTCCCACTCTTCAATTCATCTTCCAGCCTCACCAGTGATCTCCTAGATCAGCTCTCTGCATATAGTTGGCTCCACTTTTCCAACTTTCTATAGCTATGTAGAAGGGATATTTCAAGGGGCACCTGGGTGGCTCAGTGGGTTAAGCCTCTCCCTTCCACCCAGGTCATGATCTCAGGGTCCTAGGATCAGGCCCCACATCGGGCTCTCTGCTCAGCAGGGAGCCTGCTTCTACCTCTCTCTCTGCCTGCCTCTCTGCCTACTTGTGATCTCTCTTTCTCTGTGTCAAATAAACAAACAAAATCTTTAAAAATAAAAAAGACGGAAATATTTCAAAATATTAATTTTAGCTACCCGTAAGTGGTAGAATTATGAATAGGTTTTTTTAATCCTACTGTTTTTTCCAAATTTTCTGCAATGAACATGCATTACATTTATAATCAGCAAGGAAGAAGATAGCTGGACTATTTTTTTCCCCCGCTTCATCCCAATCATCCATCACCAGGACCCTCTTTCATTATATCTCCACCTCACCCTTTCCTTGTAAATGATCTTTGGAAAGATAAAAATACTGTTAGCATAACACAGCTAAGTTAAGCAATGAGCAGCAGTCATGGTCAGCAATGTCAAGTTTTACTGCCTTATGTATTATCTGCTCACAAGTATTGGAAGGACCTCAACAGTCATATGCTATTCCTCCAGGTTGAAACTGGGACCCTTGGGGAAGGGCTGCCAGTTATGTGGGGCAGGAGAGGAAGAAGCAAGACCCATCCAAGGTAGTTTTTCTTTTCTTTTCTTTTCTTTTCTTTTCTTTTCTTTTAAGATTTTATTTATGAGAAAGAGAGAGGCCATGAGAGAAAGACAAAGAGAGCCCAAGTGCGGGGGAGGGGGAGAAGTAAGCTCCCCACTGAGCAGGGAGCCCGACGTGGGGCTCAATTCCAGGATGCTGGGATCATGACCTGAGCCAAAGGCAGATACTTAATCTACTGAGCCACCCACGTGCCCCCAAGATGGACTTTTAGATAGACCAAGGGGGAGTCCGTGGAGAAAAAAAATTTTTTAATTTTTGGCGCCCTCTTGTGGACTTGGTGTATCATCACAACTACAGAATGGTACAAACTAGTCCTCCACATTGTGATCTACTACATATTACTGGTATAAATAAGAAATAGCAAATAAACAAACGTCTGAGGTATCACAGAAGTAACGAATTAGAGGTTAGAAAATAAGTATAAAAGAAGACATCTGATTCTTTCTTCTCCTATGGTTATTATCATCCCTCTAGTCCAGCCCTCACAGAAAATCTTAGAAACCAAGAAGAAATGCTGATGACACTCTAGACCTCTAATATCACACACACACACACACACACACACACACACACTAATGGAGTACTTTTGAAATCATTGCTAAAATGCTGTTAAGTCATATCCAGTCCTGTCCTGTGCCAATGGGAAGCAATGAGCATCAACCTAGGCTGTATCATTTCAGGCATCAAATAAGCACCATAATAAGGGTGAGAAAATTCTTCCATCTTCCACTGGGACTGCAAACAATCAGATCAGGACACGTTGGGACTTTATTAATATTAAAAGCAAATCAGGCAGGGCAACTGGGTGGCTCAGTTAGCTACGTGTCTGACTCTTGATTTCTGCTCAGGTCATGATCTCCGGGTTGTGGGATTGAGCCCCATGTTGGGCTCCAATCTCAGGGGGTGTCTGCTTAAGATCTTCTCCCTCTCCCTTGGGCTCTTCCCCCATGCTCGTTTTCCCTCAAATAAATGAATACATCTTTTTTAAAAATTGGGCAAAGAAAAATTGGACCATTTTCCTCATTATGATATTACATACTCTTGGTTTCAGATATTTTTCCTTGTAACTGACATATCTGTCCTGCGCTCAATAAGTCCATTTCTTTTTATTCTATTCTCCTCTATGGTAGAGAACAGCAGCTGCTTACCATCTTCCCTAGGAATGCTCCACTGTTACAGCCCCCATGACATTGCCTAACTATCCCTGAAACACCAAGTAATCCGCATTTATTTGACCTCTTCTCATTTACTCCATGTTCCCATCCCAACCAAATTTGTGGCTTCTCTTTGAATCTATTCCAAGTTTTCTTGCTCTCCTAAACCGTGGAACCAAATCAAATATGTTAACTTCTGGGTGACTTCTAAGCATTACACACTCCCTATTATAAATGAAAGAAACACAGAATTGTAAACGGATTTCTTTGATGTCCTGGAATATAGGGCGATGCTGACGCGCGCTGTTAAGAACTCTCCTTTTTATAGCACTGGCCAAGTCCTAAACATAGGCTTTGCCATAGGAGCCATTGATACTTGATAAAATGGCGCCATCTAGTGCCCGGGACCAGTAACAACATCGGCAAGAGAAGGGTAGGAAGAAAACTGTAAATCAATTACAGGGCAAAATGACACCTCCAGAAACTAGCAGGGCCAAGGCAATTTAATAACAATAGGTCGATTGACTCTGGAGGCCGTAATTCTTAGTCTATTGACTGGGCCACTGGAGCAGTTTAACAAATAACATAGCCTTTTCCAGAGAGAAACGCCACTGTTCTGAAAGTGCTCAGTCCTACGGGAGAGGACAGAGGAGAGACAAGGCCAGAGGAGAAGCAAGCAAACACCCACTTCATGCCTGGCACTGCTCAGAGCATTTTGCATGCTTCCTTCCTTCCACTTCTACTTAATCATGACATCCACCTAATGAGTCCAGTGTTTTACAGGTGAGAAACTGGAGGCCACCAGGGTAAACTCTTACTCTCATGCAGAGTAGATATATGGGAAAACTTAGCTCCTTCTTAGCTCAGTCTCCACAGGAAAGACCAGCGAGACCCTGCTGGTCCAGTATGACCACCAGCGAGCCCATCCTGCAATGCACGGCTCCACCCAAGGTCAAAATTTGGAAAGATGCCAGCAGGAAAACTAGGACACCCCGGACACACCTGGAGAGACACTGTGCTAGAGGAACAATCAGGGAACCGAAGAATTTCCTGTAACCCAGTTCGAACATTATTTTTTTGTCTTCTCGTTATTTTTGTCCACCTTAAATCTGAAAGAGCGTAGCTGTCAGGGGCTGGACCCTTGGTAATGTCACAGAGGTGCTCAATCAATGTTGGTCAAATACAGCAAAAGCATCTCATTCGTACCCTCATCTCTTTTGTCAGCACAAAGCTCCCGACTGACCCAGACAACCCAAAGTGGGAAGCCTGCTTTCTTGGGAAAGAACAGAGGGGTTCCACTTAAAGAACAAGAAAAGGCTGCCAGAGATTAGGTCCTTTTCAGACACAGGCTGACTTCAGGCACTGACTCAAGGAGTCATGCCCCAGCTTAAGTAACCAGCACATATGTCATTGGTCCTTGTGTGAAGCAGAGGGCTTTTAGGACATTATATTTCCATTCATGTAGTTATTTTTTAGGTAAATGAATCAATGAAACAATTAGACACACACAAAAAAGTAAATAATACAGCAATGATCTTGTCACCTCCCAAAAAGCAGTAATGAACTCCTGATATAGAGGATAAAAAGATAAGAAAAATAGAATTAAAAAGAATGGGCATGGGATACCTTGGGTGGCTCAGTTGGTTAAGTGTCTGTCTTCAGCCCAGGTCATAATCTCGGGGTCCTGGAATTGAGCCCCGATTCAGGCTCCTTGCCCAGCAGAGAATCTGCTTCTCCCTCTCCCCCCCCCCCCCCCCCCCCCACCGCTTATGCTTCTCCTGCCACCCCCCCCAAACAAATAAAATCTTTAAAAATAAATAAATAAAAAGAAAAAGAATGGGAAGATACAGTGAATTCTTTAAATCCTCTGGCTTATTTTTATTGTTGACTTGCTTTGTTTCCTAAAGGAAACATCACTTGAAGCATGACTGCATCAGGGAGAATTTTCTGGAGCACTCGATTCTAACTAGGAAGACAAAGCCTAGGAAAAAAATTAAAACATTAAAGGGAATTTTATATTTCTTCTAACACACACAACACACACAAACACACACACAATTTTTATTATTTGTATCTCTAAGATTATCTCAAAGAAAGGAAAACCTTAGCCTTCTACAAATTCCAGTCTAACTTGAAGAAATAAACTAGTATGCCATAAGGGAGGTAATTGAGTTTCCAAAGACTTCCCAATGAGTCAATAACATCTTCAGATAGAACCTAGGCCCCTTAGCCTCTAGGTTTGTCCTAGAATCCCTACACAGCAAGAACTCATTATCCCCATGTGGGCCTGACTCAGTGTGTGGCAGTGGGCTGGGGAATGAACAGGGTCTAAAATCTAGAGTCGGGCCTTTCAATTATGAAAATGGACTTGATGGCTCCCATCAGGAGAGCAGAAGGTCTGAAAGATAAGAGAAGTCATCATCTGTACTTACCTATCCATTCTCTCTTGAGAGCTCTCTGTAAAAAACCACCAACTTGCAGATCCCTGTGTCGAGGGGTGCCCTCTTTTGCCCAGGAACACAGCTTTACCAGCTGGCCCTAATAAAGCACAAATGACAAATGCAGAAGGACAAAGAGAATATCATGTGGAGTATGAGAGAGTTTTGTTCAGGTAAAAGGAACTATTCCAAAAGAATTGGCATCAGGGCGTCTGGGTCTCAACCAGTTAAGCATCTGGTCATGGCTCAGGTCATGATCCCAGGATTCTGGGATCGAGCCCCATGATGGGCTCTGTGCTCAGTGCAAAACTGGCTTCTTGGGGCGCCTGAGTGGCTCAGTGGGTTAAAGCCTCTGCCTTCCACTCAGGTCATGATTCCAGGTTCCTGGGATAGAGCCCCGCATCCGGCTCTCTGCTCCTCCGGGAGCCTGCTTTCTCCTCTCTCTCTCTGCCTACTTGTGATCTCTGTCTGTCAAATACGTGAATAAAATCTTTAAAAAAAAAAAAAAAAAAACTGGCTTCTCCCTCTCCCTGCGCCACCACCCCCGCCCCAGCTCCTGCTCGCTCTCTCTCATAAATAAAAAAAAAAATAAAATCTAATAAAAAATTGATACAGACTGTGTTCTTGGGGAGAGATGGCATGGAAAATGTAAGCAAGGAACAGATTATAAAAAGTCGCATGTGAATGCTAAGGGGGTGTGTACCTTGGATTATATTTTAGATTACTATTCTTCAGACATCAGTAATGTAAAAGAAAAAAAATTCTCACAGACCCTACATTGGCTTAAATTCTCTTTAAACACTGTAGCAGAGGGGCGCCTGGGCGGCTCAGTTGGTTAGGCAACTACCTTCAGCTCCGGTCATGATCATGGAGTCCCTGAATCGAATCCCACATCGGGCTCCCTGCCCTGCAGGGAGTCTGCTTCTCCCACTGACCTCTCTCCTCTCATGCTCTCTCTCTCTCTCTAATAAATAAATAAGAAAAATATTTTTTAAATAAATAAATAAAGACTGTAGCAGAGACTGCCAATAATTCCCTTATATTTGTTCTCCCCATCTCCTTTTATCTATTTCATGGAAGGCGGCAGAGGGAGAGGGGTGGGCAGAAAGAGAGAGAGAGAGCATTAAGCAGCCTCCATGCCCAATGCAAGCCTGACCCAGGGCTCCATCCCATGACCCTGAGATTATGACCTGAGTCAAAATCAAGAGTTAGGAGTGTTTGGTGGCTCAGTCCATTACGCCTCTGACTTCCACTCAAGTTGTGATCTCACCGTTCTGGGATGGATCCCTGCTCAGCGGAGAGTCTGTTTCTCCCTCGCCCTCTGCCCCTACCCCCAACTCATGCGTGCGTGCTCTCTCTCTCTCCTTCTCTCTCCTTCTCTCTCTCAAATAAATAAATAAAATCTTTTTAAAAAAATAATAAATCAAGAGTCAGATGCTTAACCAACTGAGCCACCCAGGCACTCCCCCCATCTTCCTTTTAGTTAATAAAATGCCTCAATTTTTACCTACAGCTTACATTTCCCAGCCTCCCTTGCAGCTGATTACAGTCCCATGACCACGTTCCAGCCTGTAAGAAGTAGAGGGAAGGTACACAACTTCTGGATCATGTTCTCATAAGGGAGCTGCTAACCCTTCACTTCATTCTCTACTCTGTCCCGCAGGTTGGAAACCCAAAGAAGTGACAAGCCAACTTCAAGCATGCCCAGGAAGGCCATACTCCCGGACCTCACTGCTCACCGTGTGCTCTGTGGACCAGTAACATCAGCATCACCTGGGAGCATGTGGTAATGCAGAACCTTGGCCCCACCAGCCCCAGAGAAGCTGATGCGTCATTTAAGTAAGATCTTCTGGTGAGTCAAACTCACATGAAATTTGAGAAGCACCAATCTAAGAGAAGGTGGAGAAACCAGCTAGAAGGAACTCGGGTCTCTGGATGGTACAATGCTACTAGACTACCTATGAGCTCAGAGGTCTATGACAGCATAGACCTCCTACATTTGTTTAAGCCACTTTTATGTTTATCCTTTTTAGATCCAATATACAAACTATATTAATATGTACAAATATAAAACATGGTATAAATCCCCATCCTTATAGTTTGGGGTTTTGTTTTTTGTTTTTTTAGATTTTATTTATTTCACAGACAGAGATCACAAGTTGGCAGAGGCAGGCAGAGAGAGGAGGAAGCAGGCTCCCTGCTGAGCGGACAGCCCGATGTGGGGCTCGATCTCAGGACCCTGGGATCATGACCTGAGCCAAAGGCAGAGGCTTTAACCCACTGAGCCACCCAGGTGCCCCTATAGCTTTTTTAAAATACAAGTGTATTGGTGTTTCCCTGTGACTTTGGTTTTTTTGTTTTGTTTTGTTTTGTTTTTAAGTATTTATTTATTTATTTGTCAGAGAATGAAAGAGAGGGAGAAAGAGAGAGCATTAACAGGAGCAGGCAGAGGGAGAAGCAGGTTCCTCACTGAGCCAGGAACCTGATGTGGGACTCAGTCCCAGGACCCTGGGATCATGACCTGAGCCAAAGGCAGACAGTTAACCAACTGAGCCACCCAAGTGTTCCTTCCCTGTGACTTTCTTCCATACCACCACCACTACTAAATCACATTAACTACAATAGTTTTATTGAGTCTTTGAGCTGATTTTATGTTGGTCCATAGCCATAAAACTATACCGAATTTATAAATAAAATAAACACAAAACTACAAAACCAATAAAAATCCAAATGAACAATTGTTTTAATACAACACGATGGATGATATTTTTTCTGCTGGTACAAAATCACTCTTCCCAAGATGGCTATGGTACACACCCTTCCACACAAATGCTTTTGGGGTCCACAGGTCTGTGCTCCCATGCGCTTTGTGACAGCTCAAGTCTGCTACCACTTGCCTCTATTTTAAGTACAGTCAACAATCAAGGCCATCAAGTATCATGATATTATTTGACTTCACTTGGCCTAAATTCATCACTTATATATTAAGTGACCTCTGATCTTTTCTCATTCACCCAGGAAAATTCAAGAAGCACAACCTAACACCAGTCATTTTTATAAATGCGGTTGCAAGCACAGTTCACAGGATAAGATGGCCACCTATATCTATTGAAATAAAACTTATATTCACACACAAAAACTGGACACTAGTGTCCATAGTGGCTCTATTGGTAAGAACCAAAAACAGGAAATGGCCCAAATATCCTTCAACATGTAGTACATCAAACAATGGAGTACTCCTCAGTGACACAAATAAACATATGGATACATCAACAACGTGAGGGGATCGCAAAAGCACTATGCTAAGTGAAAAAAGTCCAACTCTAAAGTTTACAAACCAAATGAGTCCATTTATGTGACATTTTTGAAATGACAAATTTATAGTGACGAAGAACAGATCAGCAGGTGTCGGGGGTTAGGATAGGGGGAGGGCATTTGGTGATGAAATGGTTTGTACCCTGGATGTGTCGTTTCCTCAGATCTGTACATCTGATAATATTTCATAGAAGTATACACCTACATCCTCCCTCCAAAAAAAATAGTGTACATAAAAGCTGGTAAAAATCTGAATGAAGTCTGTAATTCAGCTAATACCAATGTCAACTTCCTGGGCTGGTAATAGAACATATTCATCATTAGGGGAGGTGAATAAAGGGCATATTGGGACTCACTCTACTATTTTTGCCTCTTTTTTGAAGTCTCATAGTATTGCAAAATCAATTTTTTAAATCATAACCTAATAACAAAGAGGCCCAGACAAGACATCTTTGAGATTTTGCATTTTAGGATGACCCAAGCATGACAGGGTATTCCTTTGGGAATACTCAAAGAAAGAAGCATTTAGAAAAGGACAGAAGGAAAGAAGGAAGGGGAGGGGAGGGGAGGGGAAGGGAGAGGAGGGAGAAACGGAAGAAGGGAGTGAGGGAAAGAGGAAGAGAAAGAAAAGTTCTCCCTCAAAGACGGGAAGGGCGTCAAACTTCAAAAGGATTAGCTCCCCCAAATAAAAAACTTAAAAAGACTTAAAGGAAAAAAAAATACAATATTACCAAGATGACAAAGTTTACATTGGTCCCTGCATGGTAAGAACTTGCTCATTGGTCTGTTACATTCACAAAGCTCCTGGCCTATCTCTAGCCAGATAGCAAAAATTGGAACTAAAACTATTATTGTTCAAGAGCCCAGGTTTGTGGGAAATAGCCCATGTTTTCTGATTTCTTCTTATTCTTAATGGTCCATGTTTTCTTATTAGTCCATATTTTCTTACAACAGTTGGCATGACTCTCTTTTTTTTTTTTAAGATTTATTTATTTATTTGACAGAGAGAGAGATCACAAGTAGGCAGAAAGGCAGGTAGAGAGACAGGAGGAAGCAGGCTCCCCGCTGAGCAGAGAGCCTGATGTGATGAGGGGCTCGATCCCAGAACCCTGAGATCATGACCTGAGCCAAAGGCAGAGGTTTAACCCATTGAGCCACCCAGGTACCCCTGGTGTGATTCTCTTATCTCTGACTTATCTAGGGGAGAAAAGTTTGTTGCCCACGTTTTTGGTTCTTGCTATGGTTGGTGAAAAGTTTAGACTCACTGGAAGCCAAGCAGACACCATGATGTGCCAAATGCACCAGCTCTTTAGCCTGTGGCCTCTCGGTGTGCCCTGGGTGAGACTGGATTTTCCCCACCACCTGCTGGGACCCCACTGGCCCTGAGAAATCACAAAGAGTGCAATCAGCCAACTACAGGGCTTGGCAGCTGCCCCAGGTCAAATCTAGAGCAAATTATTGAATGAATGAATGAATTGTGAAAACTTAGAAATTAACAGGACAGCTACCCCTCCCTGGCTTCTGTGACCAGCATCTTATAGTGCTGTCACCTTCTTCCCCACAACATAAGGTGGGCAGAACTCTCACTCTAAGTACTGGAGCTGGGATTTCAACCCAGGGAGTTCTGAGGCCAGAATTCTTAACCAGCGTACTGTGCTCCCTGGTGCAAAAGGAGGCTGTAAATGCTGGGACCCAGCTGGGATTTACTAAGAATAGGCCATGCCTAATTGTATGAACTCTTTACATGGAACTTCTAACGAACAGATTTGAGAAATAGGATAGGCCTGATTTCAGCAAAGCATTAACACGATTTTTATTATTCGGGAGAATGATTAGTTTGCTAATCAAGGTGGGCCGGTCACATAAGGGGATGCTGGAATACCACATATGGGGTAGCAGGAAGTGGAACTTCAGACGATGGGCTGGAGTACATGGATGTCCTACTTATCTTGTGTGTTTTTCCTTATACGCAAACCTAACCAGTGAAACTCTCCCTCACACCCCGTCCCCAGTTGGTTAGGGCCCCAGTGGGATGATCCTGGTCTCCTACAGCAGGCCTGGAGCGCCTTGTGAGAATTTTCCACGAGGGGGCAGCAGAGAGCAGCAGGCCGCTCCAGAATTAGACGCTGTCCCCTAGGACCTTCTCCACCTTCTGTCTGTCCTCAAGGGCACAGAGCTGGCCTCAAAAATCTCAGCGTGTACAAAACGCATGACTTCACACCCTGCCCCTTCTTAGCCCCACCTGTGCCAACTGGCACCGCAGCTCCCAATCAGACTGCCTCGATTGTTTGAAGGGAGAAGAAATTTCAGACTCAAAGATTTGGAGGAGCCAAGGACCCACTTTAACACAACTTGTTTTTCACATCCTGAGAAGCTGCACCCTTTACAGCTTTGCCTTACGTCCATGACCAAAATGGTATTAAATGCAGATTCACACAAATAATCGGATCCCGTGAGGTTGGCTGACAAGGACTCCTTTTGTCTCTCAGACCTGAAAACTCAGAAGCAGGGAAGCTCTTGGCCTGAAGGCGAGGCTTCCTTTTTACCTGCTCAAACATTTGCTTTCAGGACTACTGGAAGATTTGTTTTAAATACAGATTCCTGGCCACACCCCCCTCTCCAAAGTGTCCCAACTTTTAAAACCCTGAGTAGAGAGATTCAGTAACGATTGGCACTCCAGGAGTGGCCGGTGGTGACTAAACTGAAGGGACCTCAGCCCTCCAGGTCACTGTGATATTGGTGAACAAACAATATAAGGCCCAGAAAGAGAGCTCTGACCTACTGCGGCCCAGTTCTGAATCAAAGGGACGATCTCACTTTTACAAGAAAACTTTCTATGATCGGGGTAAGCTCTCCCTTCAAACACTACCACTGGGGTTCAGGTTTCAGTCTGCCAAGAACACAGCCATCCCCTCAACCCTCAGAATTCCCTTAGTCAACCTTTTCCTCTGGGAAAAGATGCTGGGTCCACATCTAAAACTACCGTCTTTGTCAAGTCACAAATTCCGGAAGCAAAAAATTAACCCCACAAGCACAATTAGCCCAGTTCAGGAGACCAGTGAAAATTTGGCTGTTTATTGTGGGTTTGTTTGTTTGTTTTTTAATCGAGGGTAATTCCATCCCCATATTTAAAAAATCCACAAACTGAAATCTCCAACATTCCCAATTTTCTTTTTTTTTTAAAGATTTTATTTATTTATTTGACAGAGAGAGATCACAAGTAGATGGAGAGGCAGGTAGAGAGAGAGAGAGAGGGAAGCAGGCTCCCTGCTGAGCAGAGAGCCTGATGTGGGACTCGACCCCAGGACCCTGAGATCACGACCCGAGCCGAAGGCAGCGGCCTAACCCACTGAGCCACCCAGGCGCCCCCAATTTTCTGATATTAATCAAGACTCTCTATCAATCCATATCTTGACTAGAAGGAAATTAAGTATGAAAGTCAAACTAAAGGTGCCTTTTGCCTTAATCTCTCCACAGATTTAATTTTAGACAATGCCGCAAAGTTTGTGAATCTTTGTAGTCCAGTTTCTTTTTTTTTTTTTTTTTTTTTTAGTTTATTTATATGAGAGAGACAGAGCAAAGAGGGAGAGTAAGAAGGAGAAGCAGACTCCCTGCTGAGCAGGGAGCCCGATGCAGGGCTTGATCCCAGGACCTTGAGATCATGACCTGAGCTGAATACAGACCTTTAACCAACTGAGCCACCCAGGTGCCCCTCTAGTCCGATTTCTTAGAAAGACTAGCCTACTAGAAAGTCCTCCTATGCCCATCTGACCAAAAGTCCAGAAGGATTCTCCTGGCAGTCAGTTTTTCCCAACAAACTCGGGGGCTCTGGTAATGACTGCTGTGAATGAGGAGGTCCCACCACACAGAAGCTAAGAATTTGCCTTGTGGGGGGAGGTGAGCCCTGCTGTCTTCTACCCTGAGACAAGTACACCAGTGGACTTAATCAGAATCACTTGGCAAGGACAATGACCAAGAGTCAGGGCAGAACAGGAATAATTCTGGCAGTAAGGAGTCTTATCCTGAAGCTCTTTTCCAAGTCTGAAAGGCTAATTTTATATTTTTAAGTTGGTGGGGTTCCTGAATCCCAGCTAGAGAGAATCCCACTGTTTTATCTATAACATATGGAAAAACCTCACAGAGATCACGATTCAACAGATTGAAGCTGTATGCTGACAGTGTGTGTCTTTCAGCACATGTGTAACTCGGTTTTTTTAAATGTAATTAATTAAAAAATAATTCCCGGACTGATGCAATGATCAGCCTACTTTGGAGCCAACACGGTGACTGTGTTTGTGTTCGTGGCGGTGGTTGTTCCCTCCATGTCCAGTGTCCCGCCAGGGGCCCCGGAGCTAGTAAGCAACTAGTAAAGAGTAGTAGAATAAACAAATCAATGCTCCACGGGGAAATTCTTTTAATGGTGAAAAAGAACAAATAACCTCTGCTTTTGCATTTTTCTCAGGTTCAAACTCTCTCTTCTGAACAATGTCTCCAAAGTCTTGGGGTCTCAAAATAGTCCAGAAGCCTTGAGCATGTTCCATATTCATTTCTGAGAAAACCTGTTGTCTCTGCCCACACCTAACTGTCAAGTCTCTTGGTGATCTAAAGCACAAAGTGGACATGTTTGTCTGTTTGTCTGTCTTTGCTTCCCCCCAGCCATTCCCCCGGCTTGAGTCCCAGCTCCCTGCTTCTCCTCCAGAGAGCCCACCCACCCCGGCCCACGGCTGCCTGATGAAGTTCACTCCATGCCCACCTCCGCAATTAGCCTAGCACATTCTCTCTGCCACAATAGTTTCCTCAGTGGAGAAGACGTTTGCTAGGATCATGAGGGGGAAAAAGCTTCCTCTTATCCTCCTTAAGACCCTCAAAAAGAGGAGACCCTAAAGACTCTAGGGCCCATTACATGAAGCTGTAGGACGAACCAACAAGGAAGAGCAGAGCCACATGGGACATCCTGCAAGATCTTGTGAGTCCTGACTCAAGCCTCACCTGAAGGAGCGTTACCTGTGGTCTTCTCAGTGACAAGAGCTGGCAACGTCTTTGGTTTGCGTGAGCTAGTTTGTTGGAGGTTTAGACTCACTCTCAGTGAGAAGGTTCCTGATTCGTGCCTCTTCTACCCAGTGATTGTGAATGAGGACACAAGTGTGACTTCCACACCTTCTCCGAAATGTGGATAAGCAACATCTAAGCACATGGAGCTGCTTTAATCCAAATTTATCAGCACTTCTGACACTCCTTGGAGAGTCCAACTCTGACATTATCCAGAAGTCCCTTTAGTTATGTAATGTGTGAGAAGCAGGAATTCTCAACAGTGTCCAAAGTGCACCTGTCCTCTGTGTGAACTAAAGGGAACGCGTCACAAACGCAGAGTGAAATGGAGAGAAACATCTATCTGAAGGACATTTTCATTGTCCCTCGCTCCAGGTTTGCCTCCCTCCATTTCAACATCAGACCACACACTCAGAAAGCAACAAAACTGATCCAAATTACTGGTTCTCCATAAAGGAACTGATGGACCAAATCTCTATATTATTTCCTTGAAGTCTTAATATAATGGCCTTGGCTTTTATAGAGAGAAGACAAAAAAAGAAGATCAACTGGCAAAGAAAATTGCTAGTGACCAGAGGTGGAAAACAGTGCATGAGCACAGAGAAAATAATCCAAAAGAAAATAGTGTTAGGTTCAGGACTGAGGTACCTCCCATGTGTTACCCATAGGAAAAAAGCAAACTCCAGCAAGATTGTTACAATACCTCTGAGCCAACGTCTCTTTCCTGTTGTTCTTCTTGTCTGCACTGAGTGGAGGAAGAGGGGTCTGACCGTACGGAATGGAGGGTTCTGGGTTTTGAAACCTCTCATGAGCTTAGTAGTCATATCTGCTACTGTACCAAGCCGAACCCACTGAACAACGGGCCTGCTCACACAGGAGCTTCGTCCAGGGTGACACCATCTCATTGGCGGCTCCTTCCATCTGCCGATCTGAAGTGCTCAAAGACAAAGGGTGGTGGTGGCTCGGAGGTTAAGCATCTGTCTTTGGCTCAGGTCATGATCCCAGAGTCATGGGATTGAGCCCCATGATGGGCTCCCTGCAGAGTGGGAAGCCTGCTTCTCCCTCTGCCTCTGCTGCCCCCCTACTTGTGTGCTCTTGTGTTCTCTCTCTCTCTCTGACAAATGCATAAATAAAATCTTTTTTAAAAGAACAAAAAACTGAAGAGCATATGTGTTTCTGGACCACAGTCTGGCACCAAGAAGAGACTACAAGGCAGGAACCTGCCCTTCAAGGCAGAAGAATTAGTAAACGAGGAACCTGAGATCTTGTGAGGAAAACAGTGAGGGGATGAGGTCACACAGGAAGTCACAAAAACTGTTTTTCATATGCCTTCTCTTTATGAAAATTGAACAACAAAGAGGACACTGGACAATGAGAATTACCAACCATGTTTCACTATCTTAAATGCGTAATAGTGTACAGTGTGCAATTTTTTTCATTTAGCATCTAATGTTTCTAAAATATTTTCAGACTTTCACCTCACCAAAGTTTGGATGAGACAGGACTTCTTGATTTGGGTAGTAAGGCAATTAAAATCATCTGGAAACGTGGGACAAAACAGAAGAAAAAAAAAAACAAAAATTGTCACATTTTTGTGTAATTGAGCTCACGAAACCAAAAGTGTGAAAGCTGAAGGTTAGAGAGATTGTGTAACTGATTCTATGTTGCACGGAGCTAGGACATGCAGAGCCAGGGTCTGGAACTAGACAGTGGACTTCGGGATGCCACTCTGTCAAACCCAAACTAAGCAGAGCACACAAACCAGATTTCCTCTCCTGCAGGATTACAGTTTTCCTCTGGCTTGGCGATCAATTAATGTCAGTCCTTGGTTATGTCTGTTGGGGGTGGGGGGGTTCCAGCAATTACTGAGGGGAATCCTGGTAATAGATGTTTACAGAAAAGCATGGTGTCCAGAAGACGGTACAAAACATTGTCACCTTCTTCCTTTCCAACCCGTGGATGCTGGGGTCTCTTCCCTCTTTGACCACTCTTCTCTTCCTCTATCCCCCCCCCGGCCCCTTCCCACTCCAGTGTGTCCATCCCCTGGAGTCCACCTCCCTCCCGAAAGGACAGTGGGAGTCACTGGACATCACTGGAGGTGCGTTTCAATCCCAGAGTGGAGTATCCTTGGAAAATAAACTCTCTCACAGCATAACTTCAATGCATTCTGTTCCCCAATATTCTGGGTTTTCTTCTATTTGCACCAGTCTCCTCCTAGGGAGGGATAACATGACAGAAGGATTAAGGAGGAGGAGCTGAGAAGATCCTATACCATCTCTTATAACAACTGGCTTGGCATCTTTAACCAAAGAGAACAATCAGTTTCTGGGAAACCTCAGCTTCTCCCTCGCCAAGGCGAAGTGCTTCCCAGGCATGGGGCACCTGTTGGGCACACGTCTGAGAGATGCTAACAGAGAACTTGGGACGGACCTGGGAATCATGTACGGTAAAGATAACAGAGAGCCTTTCCCTTCCTCACCAAAGCAGGTCAATTTCCGCTGTGCCTGAGCCAGCAGGATGCTCTGGTTCCAAATCAAATAAAGGTCACACCTGCTGTCTGCCGGTAACCGGGTTACCCAAGTTCTGAGTGGGAGTGGAGACAGGTTCTTACACACCGTTCCCCGCACCCACTCCCTGATCAGGGTCCTTGGTCATCCTGCTCTTTTCCTCTTCTGCTGGGATGATGACAATCTGCTTGTCACCCTGATATGCCACTGATGGGCCACACAGCAGAGAACCCCAACCATTTGTGTCTGAAATCTAACACAAGTAGAACCGTTGTTCTACTCAGGTTCTCTAAAGAAACAGAACCAGTAGGGGCACCTGGGTGGCTCAGTGGATTAAGCCTCTTCCTTCAGCCTGGGGCATGATCTCAGTGTCCTGGGATTGAGCCTCACATCCAGCTCCCTTCTTGGCGGGGAGCCTGCTTCTCCCTCTCCTTTTGCCTTGACCCTCCTCTTGGTCTCTCAAATAAATTTTTAAAAAAATCTTTTTAAAAAAAGAAAAAGAACCGAGAGAGAGAGAGAGAGTGTGTGTGTGTGTGTGTGTAAAGGGGTAGGATTTAAGGAACTTGTTCATACCATCGTAGGGGCTGGCAAATCCTAAATGCACGGGGGTAGGCTGTTTATTCCAGCACTAAGCTGATGTCTTGAGTCTGAAGACAGAAGTTCTTCCTCCTCCAGGCATCTGAGTCTTTTCTCTTAAGATTCTCAACTGACTGGAGGAGTCCTACCAGGTTAAGGAAGGTAATCTGCCTTACTCAAAGTCTACTGATTTAAATGTTAGTTATATCTTTTAAAAAAAAAAAAAAAGAAAGAAAGAAAAGAAAAGAAAAAAAGAAATGCCTTCACAGCATCATCTAGACTGACATATGACCAAATAACTGGGCACCAAGATGACACACAAAATTAACCATCACCACCTGGGTGAGGACCCAGGGGAGGCTAACAACCGGAGAACCTCTGAATGAGAGAAGGAAGCACACCCCCGGTTGTGTGCCCCTCCCCAGGGACACCTTGAAAACCCTCTGCTGTGATTTGGAGAAAGGAGAGGGGAGGGACGAGGAGGGGGGCTTACCAGCAGGAATTGTCCAGAAGGGCCACGGGGCACAGCCGGCATTCCAACCATGCCACTCACCTTCTGCAACCACTGGAAAAATCCATCATCCTCCTCAATAGATTTAAGTCATTCAATTTAAGATCAAAGTTGCTCACAAGAGGCCAAAACAACTCCAAAGAAATCTGAAGCCTCATAATACTCCACTCACATAATATTATTGTCAACAGCGCTAGTATCGCGTTTTTGCAACTGTTTCATGTAAAGTAAAGCAAATAGGAAAAACACTGGAGGTCACAAGGATGGAAGATTTTCAGCGCAAGAGCAGAGAGATGCGCACGGAAAATAAATACCCTTCTTGGACGGGAAAAAGAAACAACTTTCTAATGACTAATTGGATCGGGACTGAACTCATCAGTTCAAACGCGTGAACTGTGCGGCGGAGCTTTGTCCAACAACAGGAACGGAAGGCAATGACATTCCAGTCTCAAGGAGCACAACGAGCACCCAGATGTGGCTTTTAAATACTATCCTCTACTCAAAAGAGCCAGGGCTCCTCAGAGAAGTGGCTGATTCCAGCGCCCCTTCAGAGAGCAGGCGTCATGAGCCAAGAAAGTGAAAAAAGTCCATGAAGACCAACACAGTTACAGCAAAAGAAATCTGTTCGACGGAATCAAATAAAGTTGAACATACCCTCCGCGCAAGCCACTCCGCTCTTAGAACAATGACACCCCCTCCCCCAGAACAATGTGTTCCCCCAAAGACATGCACCAGAATGTTCGTAGCAGCATTACCGCAGAACCCAAAATCATCCCAAACGTCCAGCTGTGCTCAAACAGATACATATATGGCAGAAGCAGTGAAAATCAAAGACCTGCAGCCACGCGCATCACAGATGAAATCTCACGCACACGGCGATGCACAGAGAAGCCAGACGTGAGAGCAAACGCTGTATGAGGCCACGGACACCGAGGTCCAAAATGCCAACTGGTCAACAAGCTTAGGGGTAAGACTGGTGGGCACCTGGGGGGCTCGGTCTGTTAAGCATCTGCCTTTGGGTCCATCATGATCCCAGGATCCCTAGATGGAGTCCCACATTAGGGTCCTTGTTCAGCGGGGAGTCTGCTTCTCTCTCTGCCTCACCCTGCCCCCTGCTCCTGTTCTCTCTCTCTCAAATGAATGAATAATATCTTTTTAAAAAAAAAAAAAAGGAGAAGATGAAGCAAGTGTGGTAGTTACACTTGTGAGGGACAGTAGTGATAGGAGGAGGGTGTGTTGGGGCTTCTGCTACAACGCAATGCTCTGTGTCTTGTTCTGGGAACTGGTTACAACTGGTTAACCTGCTCTGTGGGGAAAAAAAAAAAATGAACTACTGACTTGATCTTCTTGTGTGCTGTTCTTTATGTTAAATATCAATTTTAAAATTGTACTTCTATTTTTATTGTCTTCCTTATTTTTTAAGGAAGAAAGAGAATCTCAAGCAAATAGTATCTGGGCGCTCGTTGTGCAGAGCCCGATGACTCGGGGCTTGATCTCATGACCCTGAGATCAGGACCTGAACCGAAATCAAGAGTCCACTGCTTAACTAACTGAGCCACCCAGGCACCCCTTAAAAATTGTACTTTTAAAAAAGCCAGCTTGGAGGTTCTTGGTTCCCACGGGCCAAATTTAGTACAATTTGAACATCAGAATGGATAATGATTGGAGCTGGTTAGTAAAAGAAAAAACTTAAGTCCAGGCACCCCCTCCCTGGGGAGGAGAAGCAGGATAACTCTTCTTTACAAAAGAATGAATGGCAAGATTTGAAGATCACTATTTTTGACTCCCGATATAATAACTGACTGAGGTAACAATCACCAACAGAAGCTAAAAGCACTGGACGAAAACTCATTAGCAAACAAGGTATTCATTGCTGCCATATGGTACCAAAGCATCATCCCAGAGACCACTTACCTTCACGAGGGAGAGCAGTTGCACCTTTGCGACAGAGAAGCCCGGTAAGTCCCACCTTAACTCCGTGGTGGCACGCAGCATCATAGATAATGGAAAGGTGGGACATTCCGTGCATCCTGGTAGGATGCAAATTAAACAGACAATAGCACCTAAGGCAGTGGGTTTTCTTGACTGTATTCAAGTCACCCACGATTTTAAAACTCACAATGCCTAGGCAATGCTGCCAGACCAGAATCTCTGGGGTGAGACTCAAGCATGGGTATTTTTTAAAGCTTCCCTGGTGGCTCCCTGGGTGGCTCAGTCGGTTAAACATTTGCCTTCAGCTCAGGTCATGATCCCAGCGTCCCAGTCCCGCATTGGGCTCTCCGCTCAGCTGTCTCCCTCTGCCCTTGCTCCTTCCTCTCCCCCTGCTCATGCACGTGCGTGCTCATGCTCTCTCTCTCTCTCTCTCTCTCAAATAAATAAAATCTTAAAAAATAAAACAAAGCTTCCCAAGTGTCTGCAGTACACAGTCAAGGTGCTCTGGACAAAAATGAAATATCCTGAGCCTAACTTCTAGTTTACGGGATATACAAGACACAGAATTGACGCTGACTGCTTACTAGAACCACCAGGAGAATTTTGAAAGCAGAGCCACCTGACCTTCCTCTCCAGCAATTCTGATTTAATTGGTTTGTAGTGGAACGCAGGCATTGGTATTCTCTCTTCTAGGTTTTAAGTTTTATCTCACTAACTTCCAGTGAGAACAGAGTAGGCCAATTACGACCTCTCTCTTGTAATGCCAGTCAATTAGGACACGTGGTCCTGCTGTGCAGCCAGGGCTGGGGAACAGTGAACTTCATGAGGAAAAAGACAAATCTGAATGTGGGACATTTGGAAGACCTTGGACTCTTCTGAAGGTCAATGTCATGGGGAAAAATAAAGAAGAAGGAAAGAGGTCAAAAGGAAAGAGGAAAGGGGTTAAAATAAGCCACCAAAAAACGTAATGTGTGCATTTGATTTAAAAAAAAAAATTATAAAGACATTTGGAGGGAGTAGTTGGGGAAATTTAAACATTAAGTCAATTTTATTTTTTTTAAGATTTTATTTATTTCTTTGACAGAGATCACAAGTAGGCAGAGAGGCAGGCAGAGAGAGAGGAGGAAGCAGGCTCCCTGCTGAGCAGAGAGCCTGATGTGGGGCTCGATGCCAGGACCTTGGGATCATGAGCTGAGCCACAGGCAGAGGCTTAACCCACTGAGCCACCCAGGCGCCCCATCAAGTCAATTTTAGATAGCTAATTTTCTCAGGGATAATGGCATTATGACTCTATAGATAAGTATCTGAAATTTTTTTTTTAAGATTTTACTAATTTGTTTGAGATAGAGAGCATGAGCTGGGGAGAGGGAGAGGGAGAAGCAGACTCCCCACTGAGCAGAAAACCCAAAGTGGGGCTCAGGACCCTGAGATCATGACCTGAGCCAAAGCCGAATGCTTAACTGACTGAGCCACCCAGGTGCCCCGGTATCTGCATTCTTAAGTGGAGTGTGGGGGGAAACTGAGCGGGGATGTGTTACAATGTGTATATAACTTCCTAGTTCATTCATTGTACTAACCTCTCAGTTTCCCACTATGTTTGAAATCATTCATAAGAAAAAGGTGAAAAAATGAGAAAGACTTTAAACAAGGAAAAAAACCTACTCATAAGGCCATATAACTTCCATCTGTATTACTTGTCTCAAGAATTTTCTAGGAAAACCCACTCACAGCTCCATCTAATACAAACAACCTCACACCACACCCAACAATTAAAGCTGGCTTTCTCAACCTTTGCCCACTGGATCTCAATAGAAGACACCTGAAAAAGATTTCTTATACAAATAAGTTTGAAAAATGCTCAGTTATACAAGGTTTTCTTGCTACCAGGAGTCTCAGAAAGGTTAATGTATTTAATATGCATTGTCCTGTGCAGTTGGGGGAGGACGCCTGCAGGGTAAAGTGACGTTTCATAACCCAACTTTGTTTCCAACCCTTTTTGAGCACAAACTCCTTTTATCCCAGAAAAATCTTAGAGGTTAAGTGTGCTGCAGGCACTGGGGAAAGTGCTAGCCTGATACACCCTGTCCCACATTTGACAACTTCTCTGTCTTTGATTAACCAAAGCGCCCTTGGATTTCTGCCTGAGTCCTAAAGTCTGCAGGGATGCCCTGCAGCCCCATGAAGATCTGTCTTGCAATCAGTGCGATTTCCTCTTCACCAAAATATGAAATGTAATTTCTTGTTCAGGAACCTATTGTTTAAATCTGTGTGCACTCTTGTATGTGTATCTATGTAAGCTTTGCTCCAGGCACACAAAAAATATGTTTAAATTGAGAATTCCTCAGGCTCCTGGGTGGCTGGCTCAGTTGGTTAAGCAACTGCCTTCAGCTCAGGTCAGGATCCTGAAGTCGCGAGACTGAGTTCCGCCTCGGGCTCCCTGCTCAGTGGGAGGGTCTGCTTCTCCCTCTGACCTTCTGCACCTCATGCTCACGCTCTCTCATTCTCTCTTTCAGATAAATAAATAAAATCTTTCTTAAAAAAATGAAAATTCCTCAAGGACCACCCCATGCATCTCCTTCCCTGTGGGATCAAGGAAGGCACCACACACAGCAAACAGCATGGGCTGACACCCAAACAGCAAGGAAAAAGTACCTCCCGCCACCCCCAGCTCAGCCCCTGCAGCTCTGCAGTTCACGGGCATCTTGCTTGTCCTCCCCCTACAGCCCTGTGAGGTGCATATTATAACCACAGGTGAGGTTCCTGAGGGTCAGAGAGCCGAAGCGCCTTGCTGGGACCGAACAGGGGGATCTAAGTCCCAGGAGCCTGAGACCAGAGCTTCTGCTCTCACACCAGCACTAATCTGCTTCCTCCGACTCCAGCCTTAATCCTGGTCCACAGCTCCCGCTTCGATGCACACCATGTCAGAACCTTCAGGACTCCCAGGAAAAGCAGACTCTATCTACCCTGCCTGGCAAGTGACACATACAGATTCAGAAGCCAAATCGTCATCCAAGTCACCCTTTGACGAAGCCAGCTTGGCCAGCCCTGTGGCACATCCAACCTCAAAAGACTGTTGTAAGCGAAGGGCTCATGACAAGGGTGAACACAAGGTTGCTCAATGAGGCACTCCCCAGAACAACCTGGCTGCAAACCTTGAGGGCTGCCAGCAACACTGGTGAAATACGGCAGAAAATCCTGGCGATTTTCCACTCACTCCCGTCCTGCAAAACATAGCGGCACTGTAGCCAGCCGCATATGGGTGTTCTCTCTACTGGGGCCAGATGAAGACCACAAACAGAGCTCAGACGACAGAGATGAGAACTCATTCTCAGCAGACCTCCGATCTCGTGTGGCAGTTTCACTGGTCGAGGGGAGAAGAGTCTCACAGCATTTCCGCAGTTCATGAGGGGGAAGGGAGACCTCACAGCATTCTGTGCAACTCTTAAGCCTGCACCAGAGCCTAGGGCTGAAGTGAGTCAAGGGCACACTAGTGGAGCCCCGTGGTAGCCACCTGCCCAGAGTCCGCAGGGTCCAGGAATTTAAATCCCTTCCCAGGATCTGAATCAGCCTGGGATTCAGACACATGAAGTTGCGGAGTAATGAAGCTGTGAGGTGTAAAGGAGTTCAACTCCAGGCCATGCAAAACTAGTTCCTCCACTTACATCGGGGCTTGGCTCCTCTCTTACCAAAATGGTAGACATTGCAATCTGTCGTAAGGAACATTTTGAAGCAACATCAACTTCGGTTGTTCAGTAAGCATTTCCCAACCACCCGCTCTGAACTGTGACCATATTATATCCTGGTGCTTTGCGGAGCATTTTGTCCCAACATCATGGCAGAAACCTCAGAAATGATAAGCACATTCTTCTTACAAATTAAGTTGCAAGAAGGTCTGGACTCTGAGACATTGGTCTGAAGGGTTTTACGGTGAAGTCTCTCTTTTTTTTTTTTCTATAATAATAAGGAATACTTAGGTATGATTTACATTAGTTTATCAGACTTCTACCTTCCATGTTCTCTCCTCAAATAGTCAACATGTTTAAAGTCCAAATATGCAGTCAAGATCCCCCAAGTTAGAAAGGGTGAACCAACCACGCTGAGTCCACAGTCCAGCACGGTGAACGTCACCCGGAATGCCCTTGTCTCTCCAGGTGAGCCGCACTCCCATCCTCTAGGCGACAGTTGCCACACATGTTTCCTATCTTCTTGGGGCTTGACAAGTGGGCGTCCTCTAATCTCTGCCAGAGGCACTTCAAAGTAACAAGGCTGAAAATACTACCATGATGTAGTACAAGCCCTGTATAAAATATAAAACTAATCTACAGCCATGCCCTGGCCCGTTTCTTGCAGGATGGAGATGCCTAACCCATGCCGGTTGGGCTCTCACGGTAACACCTTAGCAAAGAAAGGGAAGCTATAGAACGTGACAAAGGGCAAAAGGCTGTCCCGGGCTTCTCTCCCAGAATCTTCAGGGGCTCCGCCTAGCTGAAAAGAGCACAAAGCAGTTAAGGCACTGCCCACCGGCAAAGAGTTCGCAGTCTACGGGGATGAAGGATGCCGGCTTCTAATTAAGCAGGTGGTAATAACAGCCGCGATAAGGGTGTTTCCAAAGAGGCATAAGTGTACAGAATAGAGAGGCATTCATTCTATCTGTGGGTTTTGGAGAAAGCTACCAAAAGCAGTTCCTGGGCTTTTGACAGTTGGAAACATCAAGAAAGTGAAGAGAAGAGCATCCTGGGCAGCAGGACACATCACCAAACGCGCCAGCATGTGAAAGCCCCCAGTGTGCTTAGGAAATGGTGCCTGGTTTGGGAAGAGGATTAGCAATATGGGATCAAAATGATCTTTTTTGCAGGGCAAATTTTTCTTAGTATGTCTATTTCCATTCCAATTTCTTTTTACCATTAGGTCCCTCCGTCACTATCTGCCTCTCTGTTGTCTCTCTCTGTATTTGTCTCTTTCTCTCCTTCTCCTTCCCTTCTCCTCACCCCTTCTCCCAATCAAACTTCAGAGCGAGGGGCGCCTGGGTGGCTCAGTCAGTTAAGCGTCTACCCAGCTCAGGTCATGATCCCAGGGTCCCTGGATCAAGCCCTCATCAGGCTCCCTGCTTGGTAGGAGGCTTACTTCTCCCCTCCCACTCTCCCTGCTTGTGTTCCCTCTCTTGCTTTGTCTCTCTTGTCAAAAAAATAAATAAATTTTTTTAAATAAATAAGTAAATAAACTTCACACCCACATAATGCTTCCAGATGTGGACCAGACCAGTAATCTAGAATCTAGAATCTAGAATCAATTCAATATCATAAAACATTCCTACAGGAAGCCTGAAGACCCCAGGAATTCATGGTCACTGCTAAAGGGCAAAGGAGGATTGCAGGGAAAAAATGTGGACTCACAAGTCAGATAGATACAACCTCTTCCAAGTTATATGAACCTCAGTCTCCTCGTCTTCGAAACAGGTAATGTAACCATCATGATACAGTTATTGCAATGATTAAATGCAGTAATACACATCAATAGCTCTTGACACAGAGTCTAGTATAAGCTAAGTGACTAGCAACAAAGCCAGTTACATTGTTACTATTATTATTCAGAGACTCTGTCTTTACCTTTAGACTCAGAATCTAGCATCATACTTAGCACATAGTTGGAGCTTAGCACATGCTCAGAAAAACAAGATAGAAAGAGAAAGACATACACAGACACACCTAGAAAGCTGCTAGGCAGAAAGAGAAACCAAGAGAAAGATTGACATGAAGGAAGAAGCAAGAGAAAGGCAGACTAATGCACAGACTGACAGACACACCAATCAATCCATTGACCATATCCCTTGCTCTGTCTAGATTTTCCTTTCCTACTGTGGGTACAGTATATTTCCTTACATGATTCTCATAAATCAACACAGATGATGAACAACGAGGTCATATCCCACCACCAGGCTTCCCATGCCACAGTGGAGAGCTGAGCGATAGGGGGATTTGGTCCCCACATCTGACATGGTGTCATGGCACCGTGCATAGCTAGCATCTTGCTGGAGCAGGAGCGGGCTGTCCTGGAGCTGTCCAAAGCACCCCTCAAGGAGAAGAGTGTAGCCCACTATTCCATCCAGTCCTGGCTACACAGACCCCATGACCTCGAACTCATCTGCAGAGGACTCCTTAACCAATGACAAGGACACCCAACTCCATCCCTGGCGACGCCACAGGGACTTCAGTCCACGAACAGAAAGGGCAAACTTTTATTTCCTCTGAGCCATATGAAAACAACCCAGTCCTCCAAAGGAGACATTTAACCTGGTCAGGAAGACACCTCGGGCCTTTCCCTGCTGTTGTTGGCCTTCAGGACAGCACTGGCAATCAATCGTGAGCTCACGAGCACCTGTCCCCGTGCACTTTGACAGAACAGTGGGAATATGGATAAGGTCACATTTGGAACAAGGAGGTCCTTAGGGAACAGGTGTTGAGTGAGTCATTTTGGAGATGCTCTCTTCCAAGGGATGCCAAAGAAAGACCGAATCCCAGGAAAAGCTTTGAAGTCCTCCCAAGTTCTCTGCTTGAGATGTCGAAACTTCTAGCCATCCCACCCCACCCCACAGCGTTCTCAGTTTACAGGGGAAGAAAGAGGCAGTTTCCCACAGGATGTTAAGCTGATTTTCAACTGCATGGGTGTGACCTTGCTTTCCTCTGGTCAGCAGGCTGGGACAGTGCCTTCTCACTCCCACTGGACCCACTCACTGCCACTTTTGGGCTCCTCCTACCGGATCAGTGCGGCACCCACACAGGCAGGAGAAACTGACTAGTTCTGGCCCAAGGTGGTGCTGCCAACATTCTCCAGACAGTAGGGAAACCTGGGAAATTTCCGCCCTCCAAATAAAACGTGCTATAGCTCGTCAGCAAACAATAGTTGGTGAGAACTTTCCATCGAAGCTGTGATAGAAATCCTTAACTACTGTGGACCCTGACAAGGTCAGTCTTTAATGGGGGTGGGTGTGTGGGGGTGGGGGTGTCTTTTCATTCCATTTCAGAACCATCCCTAAAAAATCAGAGGCTTCCCCGGGAGCAAGGAGTCCCTCAGCCTGCCATCACAGGACAGAGCCCCAGCAGAAGGAATCACTGAGGCCAACGAACAGATCATTTACTTTCATTTCTAAAGAAATGCAGCTGAAGGGCCCCTGGGGGCTCAGTTGGTTAAGCGTCTGCCTGCAGCTCAGGTCATGATCCCAGGGTCCTGAGTTCAAGTCCCACATGGAGCTCCCTGCTCGGTGGGGAGCCTGCTTCTCCCTCTGCCTGCTGCCCCCCCCTGCTCTTGTGTGCTTGCTCTCTCTCTCTCTGGCAAATAAATAAATAAAATCTTTTAAAAAATTGGAGATGGATGGTGGTATTGATTGCACAACACTGTGAAGGTACTTAATGTCACTGAGCTGTATGTTTAAAAGTGGTTACAATAGGAAGTTTTATTGATGTCTAGTCTACTGCAATTTTTAAAAAGTAAAAAAAAAGAATAAATTGAATGGAACTTTTTTTTTAAGATTTTATTTATTTATTTGACAGAGAGAGATCACAAGTAGAAGTAGTCAGAAAGGCAGGCAGAGAGAGAGGAGGGAAGCAGGCCCCCTGCTGAGCAGAGAGCCCAATGCAGGACTCAATCCCAGGACCCTGATATCATGACCTGAGCTGAAGGCAGCGGCTTAACCCACTGAGCCACCCAGGCACCCCTGAATGGAACATTTTTTTTTTTAAGTACAGCTAAGTCCCAGGCAGCTTAGTGATCCCTGATTTAGTATTATTAAATTATTTTTAAACAGAGTCTGAGTATTACAGAAAAGGTTACCAGCTAGGAGGGTTTATGAAAATCAAAGGCAAAAAAATATTTGCCCTTATATCAAACATATCCTTAAATCAAAAATCAATACACTCTCTCTGGTATATGAGTGTTGTCTATGAGCAGGATTTTCTAAAGAACGTCACTCAGCTTTTCTCTCAGAAACCGGTTCTCCCACAACTGGGGCCTTAGAGAACATTCAGACGGCAGGAGCGGCTTATAAAGGCGTCCAATGTTCCCTTCAACAATAATGCATTCAACACTCTGATCCCGTGGTACCTCTCAGAACTATTATCAGACTCACTCCCCCGTTAACATAAGTGGATAATGTGATATGCTTGTACAGATTGTAAAATGAAGATATGGGGAATCTTAAAGACTGAGCTGAGATCATTGCATAAGAAGAGAAGTTCAGAGTCCAGATTCTGAGTCCCTGGCCCAGAGGCCACCCTTTCCCTGCCTGCTGGCTCAAGATCATTTAAGAAAGAGATCTGTGGGCGCCTGGGTGGCTCAGTGGGTTAAGCCTCTGCCTTCGGCTCAGGTCATGATCTCAGGGTCCTGGGATTGAGTCCCGCATCAGGCTCTCTGCTCCGCGGGGAGCCTGCTTCCTCCTCTCTCTCTCTCTGCCTGCCTCTCTGCCTTCTTGTGATCTCTCTCTGTCAAATAAATAAATAAAATCTTTAAAAAAAAAAAAAAAAAGAAAGAGATCTGTGATCTCTCTCACTTTCGTGCTCTCAAATAAATAAATAAAATCTTTTAAGAAAGAAAGAAAGATCGCTCACTATAAATTAATTAACTCCAGTGAATATCCACCCATATTAGCACCAACTCTCTTGAATCCTGCCTCCTGTCTCACTCTTCTCGAAGACTCGGGCTTCTGTTACCAGAAAAGAGCTCTAATATAAACGTACTCTCACCCCTGGCTCACCTCCTCTCTTTGGCTCCTTCTTCTCGGTCTTTTCAGTACGCAGCGCTTTCTCCTTCCATCCCTTCAACGTTGGTTTATCCAACAGAACAGCAGGGGATAGTGGCTGGTGAGACAGAAAAGCAGTCATGTTAGTGACCCAGTTCAACTGAAGTCTCTGGATATCACTGAGCCAGCCCAGGCCTCACTCTGAACAAGCTATTCACAACCCAGGTTTCTATGGGATAAATCAAGAAAAAACAATCAGAATGAACAGCTGAAAAGTGGACTTAGTCATCCATCTCTCAAAGATGAAAGACTCAGAACATGTATCACTTTGTAGAAAAAACCACCCATAAATCTAACATTTGGATCCAAATATGTATATATTTGTCTGGTGCTTTGGACAGTCTCGGATATAGTCAAAAATCTGACTATGAAAAAAAAAAATCTGACTATGAAAGGGGTCTGGGGAACCTGGGTGGCTCAGTTGTTAAGCATCTGCCTTCGGCTCAGGGCAGGAGGCCAGGGTCCTGGGATGGAGCCCCACATCTGGCTCCCTGCTCAGCGGGAAGCCTGCTTCTACCCCTCCCACTCCCCCTGCTCGTGTTCCCTCTCTCACTGTGTCTGTCAAATAAGTAAAATCATTAAAAAAAAAAAAGGAGTGGGGGGCCTGACCCTGACATTAGAATCTCTCTGGTGTGCTGCATATCAACAAACATCACATGTGGTGAGAAGTGCTGGAAAAGGTTGACCTCAGTTTAACTACAGTCCCGAATGCGGACTGCCCTGCAGAGCAACACACCCGGAATCCCAAAGCTCTCAGTGCCACAGAGAATAGAGGGAGGTAGGGGGACTTCACAGACAGGGACTAAGGAAAGCTAATAGTCAAATGCAATGCAGGAAACTTGATGGGAACCTGGATTAAGATGTTAAGAAACATCTTAAAAGTACAGTTTGGGGTATTTGAGCAGGGACAAGATTTTGAATGTTATTGAAGTAATGTGGATTTTCTTTAATAGAGAACTGATATCTCGGTTGTCTAAGAGGATCTCCTGTCCTGCTGTCCGTAGCCTGATGCCCTTTCATTTTCCCTCTTGTCTTCTCATTCTTCTTTCTTGGCTCTACTCACAGTCCTTACCTACTCTACTCACCCGTGCTTACCACACCTACCCACAGCATAACTCCCAAATCAATATCTCAGCTTGGAACTTTCTTCGTAGCTCCAGACCTGTGGAGCCCTTTTCTACTTGACCTTCTCACCTGAATCAAAATCAAACACATCCTTCCTCTGCACAACGCCCTCAATACGAAACCCACTCCTCCATCTTCTCTGTCTTTGTTTTTAGTCATCTCTACACCCAGCGTGGGGCTCGAACTCACAACCCCGAGATCAAGAGTCATATGATCCACCATTTGGCTCCACCAAATGAGCCAGCCAGGCACCCCTCTGTCTTCTATAGCTTATTAACTGTCAAACGGACCAAGCCAGAGTCTCTCCTCTTCCTTGCTCCCTACCTAATCAACTACTAAGCCCTGGGTACCTCATAAGTCTCTCCTCTTGGACTCCTCCTCACTGCTCCATTCTTTCTCTCGCCATCTCCCAAACTAAATATTATGAAATCACCCTCACTGGCCTTTCCTACCCCCCATCTTCTGCCCTCTACCTTATCTTCCACCCTGGTACCAGGCTGGATTTCTCTAACATAAAAATCCGATCATATCAGTATACTGCTCAAAATTCCGCAGCAGCTCTCCCGTGTCTCCAAGGTAAAATCTAGTAAACTCCTTTGCCATGATCCTCGAGGCCTTTCATGATCTTTGTCTCTGCCTTCCTTCTGCAGCCCATCCCACAGCCAGTCCTTCAAACATACTGAATGGCTGTGGTCACTCCAAGCACGCCGTGTCCACCAGAGCTGCCGGACATTTGCACATGCCAGTCTCCCAGTTTAGATGCCATCCCCTGCCACCTCTGTATCAACCCCTCCCCACACTGCATACTAGCACACTCCTACTAGAGGAGATATGTCTGTTGGGAAGCCTTCTTTATGTTCCCCAGGTCAACTTACAAGCTCCATTTTTCCAACAGCCCTGTCAACACTGACACACAACCTCATTAAGGCAATTTAGGTTATCATATTAGGCTATTTGTTTATGTAACTGGCTTTCCAACAGACTGTATGATTCTTAATCACATGTGACCTGATTTTTACTTTGTTTTTGGAGTCACTTGTCCATTCCTAGTTGATAGCAGGCACTTAACAATTGTTTATTTAAAAATTGACAGTTGAGGGCGCCTGGGTGGCTCAGTGGGTTAAGCCTCTGCCTTCAGCTCAGGTCATGATCCCAGGGTCCTGGGATTGAGCCCCACATCGGGCTCTCTGCTCAGCAGGTAGTCTGCCTCCAGCTCTCTCTCTGCCTGCCTTTCTGCCTACTTGTGATCTCTGTCTGTCAAATAAATAAATAAAATCTTTTAAAAAAATAAAAATAATTTTTAAAAATAAATAAATAAATAAAAATTGACAGTTGAGGTAGAGGAATGAACAGGTGGAGCCCAGAGAATTCTAGGGCAGTGAAATTACTCTGGAAGATAGTATAATGGTGGGTACATGCCATTATATATTTGTCCAAACCCACAGTGGTACAATACTTAACCAATAGTTAACCCGAATGATCACGAAGTTGTACACCTAAAACTAAGTAACATTGTGTGTCAACTATACTTTCTTTAAAAAAGTAAAAGTGATCCCTAATAAAACCTGTGGACTATGGGTGACTATGATGTATGAATGTTTCACTAATTGTACCAAATGTCCCACTCTGGTGGAGGGGACACTAATAATGGAGGAGACTGAATGGGAGGGGACAGGGGATATATGAGGAATCGCTGTACCTTCTGTTCACTTGTATTGTGAACCTAAAATTGGTCTAAAAACTAAATTACACTTGGGGCGCCCTGGTGGTGCAGTCGGTTAAGTGTCCAACTCTTGGTTTTGGCTCAGGCTGTGATCTCAGGGTTGTGAGATTGAGCCCCACATCTAGCTCCTTCTGACCTGTGCACCTGATCTCAGGGTTGTGAGATTGAGCCCCACATCTAGCTCCTTCTGACCTGTGCACTCTCTCTCTTACTCTAAAATAAATAATCATTTTTAAAAATACATTATATACATATATATGGGGGTCACTTTTGAGGAATAGAGTTAACAAAGAAATAGAGGTGAAGAAATAGACAAATGCCAGAAAAGACCAATGCATAGCAGCTGTTCAACACCAAAATGAAGAAATGGACAGAAAAAGAGGACTTCTGAGAAGAGTCTGTTGAAAAACTATTTTAGATGAATCACCATAAAATTACTGTTAATAAGCAGGAGAATTTTCAGGGGGAAAATTAGAAATTCAACCTCCTGTATTCAGCGGTAAGAGAAAAGCAGGGGGGAGGAAAGATAAGCCAGGAATGAAGTGAAAAATGTGAAAGTCTCCTGCGTGGACATGGCAGGATAATTATTTAAGCCACGAAGGCAGTAATTTAGGTCTAAAATGTCACCGCCATTAATTCTAAGTTTTATTGTAGTCTGTTAGGGAAGAGTTCCCCGGGGAGAATGAGATACTGCTTCTTGAAATGGAAACTCTGCAAAAACAATTGACATTTCTATAATCCTTAAGGAATAGAACTTGGAGAACAATGACTTTTCAGGTGGCTCTCTGAACATCAGTGATAGCTAATATCCATCCTGGCTTTATGTCACCTTCATTAATCAGCTCCTATTAAAGATAATGCCATACATGTAATTATACGGCACAGCATTACATTAAATATTTAAGATGTTCCTATTGCACCATATCTTGGGCGTGGTGATGATATACTGCCCCAATTTGAGTACACGTATCAATTTTTCATAGATTTTCATCTATATTCATGGCTCAGGGCCCCTTAGCATATTAATAACCCAAAGAATATAAACTCCTCAGCTTTTAAGTCTGTAGTCAGTTGCCTACTATACTTCTACACATTTGTTTTATCCCTAAGAACCTATTCGGCTTTCTAAAAATATATCTATCCCATTTTCCAATTGCACTGGTTCTCACATTGTTTTTTCTTTATTTTTATTTTTTTAAAGATTTCCTTTTCAAGTAATCTTAACACCCAACGTGGAGCTCCAACTCACAACTCTGAGCTCAAGAGTGGCACGCTCCACTGACTGAGCCCTGCACATTAGAGTTTTTTTTTAATCTAACTACAAGTGGGGGTGCCTGGGTGGCTCAGTGGGTTGAGCCTCTGCCTTCGGTTCAGGTCATGATCTCAGGGTCCTGGGATCAAGCCCCAAATCAGGCTCTCTGCTCAGTGGGGAGCCTGCTTCTCCCTTTCCCTCTGCCCCTCCTCACCCTCCCCTCCCCTACTCATGCTCGTTTGCTCTCTCTCACTCTGTCTCTGCCAAGTGGAAAAATAACATTTGTAAAAATAAAACTAAAACAAAAAATAAAATAAATCTAATCACTAGTGACTAAAATCATATCACACCTATAAACTGAGTCATCAAATCAAGGAAATAAACAATGCATAATAAGGGAACATCAGATTAAACTAAGCCCAATGTCTTGCCAAAATCTATCTTATCCCACTTACTCTGCATGTTTAACAATTCAACCAAAACCCACCTTTTTAAAAAAAATAACCTCATCTTCATAAAGTGTCCAAGTACAAACAGGGGATTCCAGTCATTATACCTTACAAAAGCCATACGAAAAAAAGTTGGGACTGTCCTAATTATATCATCGGGGTAACAGAAAAGGCAAGACTCTCAACCAAATGCCCAGAACAAACAGCTAAATGGGGATTAGATTAGAATTCTCTATTCGTATGCTTCCGCTCCATTTTCTCCTGCAGACTTCTGAAAATTCTGTTATCAGGTACCCAGGCTCCTCTGGGCTCCTCGCATCAATCATTAGCCACAATTAAACCAATAAATTCCTGCTGCTTCCTCCTTGAGCCCAGCCCGGTCTTAGGAGAGCCATGTAGTCAGAATTCAGTGCCTGGGGACACTTGGGTGGCTCTGAGGTTAAGCGTCTTTCTTTAGCTCAGGTCATGATCCCAGAGTCCTGGAATGAAGCCCCAGGTCGAGTTCCCGGCTCAGCAGGGAGTCTGTTTCTCCCTCCTCCCCACGCTGTCCCTCCCCTCCCTGTGCACGTGCTCATGCTCTATCAAATGAAAAAAATAAAAATCTTACAAAAATAAAGTACAACCAGAGAAGGGGCACATGGGTGGCTTAGTTGGTTAAGTGACCGGCTCTTGATTTCGACTCAGGTCATAATCTCATGGGTATTGGGCTCCATTCTGGGCATGAAGCCTGCTTAAGATTCTTGCTCTCTCTCTCTCTCTCTCTCTCGCTCTCTCTCTCTCTCAAAAAAAAAAAAAAAAAAAAAAAAAAAAAACAATAAATAAATGGAATGGAATGGAATGGAATGGAATGGAATGGAATGGAATGGAATGGAATGGAATGGAATACAACCCAACCAGAGAATATAAAATGGGGGATCTCAAGCATGTGCCCTCAGGAAGACAAAACTAAGAGAGATTCCCCGTAAGTGCCTGCCTGATTTGCAGAAAACTTATATGGTTGGAATTTTCTTAACTGATTAGAGGTCGATCAGAGGTTGTCTCTGACCAGGCTTGGGAAATTTTGCCAGTGGCAGGAACTGGAGATGACCCGGGTCAGATTGGTCCCACAAACTCGGCTGAATTGAGCTTTGTGTGTGTGACTGGACTGATTGTATCTGCTTGGAAAATTTTTCAAGGCTGGTCTCTGTTTGCTTTTTGCTTTAACGGACTCTAACCGAACTCCCCTCTCCTTATGTTCTCTGCCCCATGGACACAGCCCTCCAACCCTCAGCAGACCTGCCTACCGCTTGTTCCAGTTTGCTTCTCCTGCATCTCCCTTTGCCCTTCCTGAAAAAACTTTTTTTGAGCTTGCCTCCGTTTAGTTCTTTATTTAGGTCAACCATAGCTACTTGGGAGGCAGTATAAACACTTATAAAACTTTTAAACCGAATTTTAGGATTTTCCGATTCCCAGGGTGCAGAGTCCAGAACTAAATGAGCCAAAGGCATGACCACCTCTGTAAAACCCACCGCCTCAATCTGCTCCTTCCCAGTTTAAAGCTCGTAGGTTCTCCAGTCACTCAGAAAATGAAAATCCTTTAGTCACTTCAAGGCAAGAAGTCTTGTCTGCTCCAACAGCTCATCAGCAAACTCTCATTCAGTTAAAACTTCCTTGTTTTCCAATAGGAAAATCTGCTGAGGATGCCGTGCGGGGGGGGGGGGGGGCTAGTTCGCTCCTTCTATGCCTACCCCCACCCCCTAGCACCCGTGCCCCCTGCTGCTTCTGGCTCCTCCTCGGACTGTGAGGGAAAACAGGTAGGAACATCAAAGTCCTCTAACGCTGTGGAGTTGTAATCTGAAAGCAGGCCTCGGTGCAGGAGATGCACAATTAATGCCCTTTCGTCCTCACAGGACCCTCCTCCCCACTGAGGACTTTGACATCATCCCCAGCCTAGGTGGGAGCTCCTCCAACTGGTCACCAGCATTGTCCATCAACTCTAGTTCCCCTACTGCCCTCATCCAGCCTCTTAACGCTGGGTTTGCCTTGGCCTCCAGGACAGCATTGTTTTTGGTTTTGTTTTAAGATTTTATTTATTCATTTGACAGACAGAGATCACAAGTAGGCAGAGAGACAGGCGGGGCGGCGGGGGGGTGGGGAAGCAGGCTCCCCACTGAGCAGAGAGCCTGATGTGGGGCTCAATTCCAGGACCCTGGGATCATGACCTGAACCAAACGCAGAGGCTTAACCCACTGCGCCACCCAGGTGCCCCAACAGCATCATTTTTAAGACAAACCAAGTCCCACCTCTTCTCTGGGCCTCACCTATTCATGCCTGAGCTCCTCCACCCCTGGGAGAACATGTCTTCCATCTTCACCTTCTTGCCATACCCTGCTGTCTCAGGCGAGAGAAAAACATGTTCCAGTCCCTTCACCTGAATCTCGGAAGCTTCCCTCATTTGCCTGACGACCCCAGGGAAGTTCTCTCTCCTCCCCCTGAGAGGCACACAGACAACTGTCCCCCAGGAATTCTCACTGCCCACACTCACGATGATTCCTCACCCTCTTCACCCCCTCCTAGAGCACCTGACAGGCGAATGCTGGCAACACCCGCCCCCTCCCCCGGGCTCTCAGCATGTCCTCCACAGGTGGTCTAACATTTCAAGAGGAAGTGATGGCATTTGTCACCTGTCATAGTATCTAGTTCATCTTAATTAGTGGAGGTCTGAGATAATACTCAGCGAAGTAAGAAATACTGAAATATTACAGCAGCCCAAAGGGCAGCTACGCGTACCCCAGTCTCACAGTGACTGGAAGGCAGCAGGTCAGAGTGGGAAACCAATATAATATAATGACCTGGAAGTCTTGTCACCCACCCTTAGCAAAGTAGTGCTCCATCTCGTCTGACACGGGGACAGGGCTGCCTCTCTGTTTCAGCTTCCAGCCCTCCTCCTGCTCCCACCCTCATGACAGCTTGTCCTTTAAACTCTGGAACATGGTTTTAGAAAAGATGTTAACAGGCGAGAGTTCTGTTGACAGGAAAGTCTGGGAAACACCGAGTTAACATGAGATGAGCTCCTTACTGTGGGATCCTCTGTCTTTAAAATGCCAAAGCACTACGTGACTCTCCAAGAGGGGACGTTGATGTGGTGTTTCCCAAAGGCCCTGGCCTAAGAAATCCCACTTAAGGAACCAGCTCAGAGACCCAACTCAGGCAAGGTGATGTGAGGCTACATGTGCCCTTCCCCTACCTCTCGACCTCTGCTTCCGAGTGGCTTCAAGGAAGCCGTGGCATCTGCAGATTGCCCTCCCTCTGTATTTTCAACTCCTGCACCCACAACCAATCAGCTCTCTCTGTATCTCAATCCTCTTAAAGACAAAGACATTGCTCATTCCAGCGGTCACCACAAAACAATTTGGGCAGATCCTTAGTATCAAGCCATCTTATAGACTATTGACCAACCTGTAACCTGACTCACCTTGGCCTGGGTACTCAGCTCTGACTAGGAGAATAGAAATATGACTCAGTTGGTTAAGTCATATTTCCCCCCAACCTAGTGAAGTATACCATAATCAAAGTGAGACCAGGAACCCTATTAACACCTCCGAGTTTCTTCACTGAATAGGTTGAGCCATATTTTAAGTACATACAGTTTTCAATATGAGTATGTGGTACATTTAAGTGCTATATAGGATATATAGAATATTTTTAAGTATATATAGCACATATATTTAAGTATACAACATTGACTCCTTCCCTTATCCACAAATTAGCTCATTTATCAAGGCTAAATCATATTTGTGTTTTTGATTACTATTTCCCCATATGCTTAAAGTCTTCAACAGCTAGTGGCAAACCAATAATCAATGATTTTCTTTTAATTTAAACAATCCAAAGTAAAGGGCTAGATGCAAACATGTTTTGTAGGCTTCTACTTTTGAAATGCTGATTTGCAACACTGAACTCAATATGTCTGTGGAGAGGTTTGGTCTTCCTGGCATGCACAGTCCTGTTCCTATAAAACAGCTCAGTCCTCCTCATCTCCACCTCAGTGGTCACATTCAGCCCATGTGAGGACAAGACCAGTTCATTAACCTTATTCCACAGACTGGATCATAAAAATGCACCTTCAACATCATAAGAACTTAAGTTGGCCAATGCGACTGAAGGTCAATTTAGTAAGTCATGCACTCGTTCAGTTACTCCTCCATGGGGGTCATTTGTGAGCTGTAATTAACATGCAACAGTGAGACAGAGGACTCCCCAACCAAGAGAAGGCAGTGTGATGGAAAGTATACCAACCAGGAGTCAGACGGGTTAGCTCTGTGACTTCAAGCAAGAATGTTAAATTATCTAGTATCTGTCTTCTCTTCTCTAAAATGGTGAGTGTCATGTGTAACATTCAGGAAGAGATTGTGTAAAGAAAGGACGTCCCCTGGAACTAGGACACGTTAGTTGCTCAATAACAGTGGTGGTGGTGATAGTAGTGATGATAATGATTATAGTATAAACAATACTTTGGTTGTCTTTCTTTTTTTTCTATCTGCTCAATATGATTTTCCTCCATATTCTAGTAGTGGCACCCATCTTCTTTGGGTAACTGCCCCTCCAATTCTTTATGCTTCTGGATGAATGCCAGATCACAGTATCTCACACCCTTGACCATAGGGATTAGCTTCTGATCCAGGCCTTTGTAATCAAAGTTCCCCTTCTTCTTGGCCCCATGAATTACAGGCAAGGGAGTGAATTAAAACAAGGACAAATTAGTAAAGCAAAACCAATCAGAGCCTTTCTCTCTTTCTACTTTTTCCTTAAGTAGGCTTCAAGCCCAACATGGAGCCCAATGCAGAGTCCAACGTGAAGACTTAAACTCATGAACCTGACTCAGGATCCTCAAGCATGGAGCACAATGTAGAGTCCAACTCAAGGCTTGAACTCTTGACCCTCAAGACCTGAGCTGAGATCAAGAGTTCAGATGCTTAGGAGGGAGGAGCAAGATGGCGGAGGAGTAGGAGACATAAATATCATCAGGTCCCAGGAGTTCAGCAAGATAGTTATGAAACCATTCTGAACACCTACAAATTCAACAGGAGATAGAAGAGAAGAAGAGCAGCAATTCTAGGAACAGAAAATCAACCACTTCCCGGAAGGTAGGACATGTGGAGATGTGAATCCAAGGTGACATACAGGAAGATAGACGGCAGTGGGGAGGGGCCGGCTCCCAGGAAGTGAAAGAGCAGCAAAGCACGAAATCAGAACTTTTAGAAGTCTGCACCACTGAGGGATGTGGCTCCAGAGGCTAAGCAGGGGGTGGAGCCCTTGCGGGGACAGTGTGATCTCAGGACCCACAGGGTCACAGGAAGACTCAGGGTGTCTGAGTGTGGCAGAGATCCCAGGTATCAGAACAGGGAGGCCGGCTGCAGAGAGGGAGCCGAGGATCGAGCTCTCAGCTCAGGGTTACCTTGAACTGGGATCCAAGGCAGTCAGGTCATTGCTCTTCGAGCAGGGACACTACAAGTGGAAGATCCAAGGACAACCCTTACTTCTTCCTCTGGGAGGAGGTACGGGAGCACACTACAGGAATCAGCTGGGTTTGGAGACTCCAAACAGGGTGGTGCACCAGAGATAGAAACACTTGGTCACAGGCAAGGTGAACACGGAGTGCAGCTGGAGACCAGGGAGACAGGAGTGACTGAGCGCTTCTCTCCGAGGGCACACTGAGGAGTGGGGCCCCAAGCTCTCAGCTCCTCTGGCCAGAAATTGGGAGGCTGCCATTTTCATTCCCATCCTCCAGAGCTCTACAGAAAGCAGAAAGCATTCAGGGAACAAAAGCTCCCAAGAGGGAACCCAAGCAGATTACTTAGCCTGGCCCCTGGCAAGGGTGGGGCAATTCTGCCTCAGGAAAAGACACTTGAGAATCACAACAGGCCCCCAGATCAGTGAGAACATCCCGCCAAGACCAAGCTCACTGACCAAGGAGAAGAGCGGAATACCAGAGGAGGGGAAAGCAAAGCATGGAATTCATGGCTTTCTCCCCATGATTCTTTAGACTTGCAAAGTTAAATTTTTTAATTTTATTTTTTTCTTATTCTAATTTTTTAAACATTTACTCTTTCTTCTTTTAATGTTTTTTAACTACTTTATCTTAACAATACCTTTCTTTAAAATAAATCTTTTAAACCTTCATTATTATAGTCTTTTTTTTAGCCTTTTTTTTTTAAGATTTTATTTATTTATTTGACAGACAGAGATCACAAGTAGGCAGAGAGGCAGGCAGAGAAAGGGGCGGGGGGGGGGGGGGGGGGAGCAGGCTCTCTGCTTAGCACAGAGCCCGATGCAGAGCTCTATCCCAGGACCATGGGATCATGACCTGAGCGGAAGACAGAGGCTTTAACCCACTGAGCCACCCAGGTGCCCCTATTATAGCCATATTTTATCCTTCATTGTATCTAACTTTATTTCTTGTATACATACAGTGTTTTTTCTCCTAAAAATTTTTGGGATACAACTCCTCCTAATAAAACCAAATATACCCTAAATCTAGCATAGGCCTTTGTTCTAGTCTCCAGCCTGAGCAAATTCTCTCCACTTTCTTTTTCTTTCTTTTCCCAACCAACTTATCTTATCGACTCCGTTTTTAGAATTTTTTTTAAATTTTCATCTTTACAGTCATATTCCATCCCTTCATCATGCTTACCCTTATTTGTGTGTGTGTGTATATACTTATCTATCCATAGATAGATAGATATGTTTTTTCTTTCCTTAAACTTTTGGTAGGTAGTTTATCCTAAGAGACCAAAATACACCCAAAATCAAGTGGGTGGCTCTGTCTATTCACCAGTCTAAAACATATATATATATAATTTTTTTAATTCTTTTTTTTTTAACTTCCTCTTACCCTCTTTCTTCTCCCCACAATTTGGGGTCTCTTCTGATTTGGTTAATGTACATTTTTCTGGGGTCTTTGCCACCCTTTTAGTATTTTATTCTATCATTCATATATTCTTATCTGGATAAAATGACAAGGCTGAAAAACTCACCACAAAAAAAAAGAGCAAGAGGCAGAACCAAAATCTAGGGGCATAATCAATATGGACATTTTAATGTCAGGTCTAGAGTTCAGAATGATGATTCTCAAGGTGCTAGCTGGGCTTGAAAAAAGCATGGAACATATTAGAGAAACCTGTCTGGATAAATAAAAGCCCTTTCTGGAGAAATGAAAGAACTAAAATCTAACCAAGCTGAAATCAAAAAAGCTATCAGTGATGTGCAATTGAAAATGGAGGCTCTTGGGGACGCCTGGGTGGCTCAGTTGGTTAAGCAGCTGCCTTCGGCTCAGGTCATGATCCCAGCGTCCTGGGATCGAGTCCCACATCGGGCTCCTTGCTCGGCAGGGAGCCTGCTTCTCCCTCTGCCTCTAGCCTGCCACTCTGTCTGCCTGTGCTTGCGCTCTGTATCTCTCTCTCTCTCTCTAACAAATAAATTTAAAAAAAAAATCTTTAAAAAATAATAAAAAAATAAAAAAAAAATGGAGGCTCTTGGGCGCCTGGGTGGCTCAGTGGGTTAAGCCACTGCCTTCGGCTCAGGTCATGATCTCAGGGTCCTGGGATCGAGGCCCGCATCGGGCTCTCTGCTCAGCAGGGAGCCTGCTTCTCTCTCTCTCTGCCTGCCTCTCCATCTACTTGTGATTTCTCTCTGTCAAATAAATAAATAAAATCTTTAAAAAAAAAAAAAAGAAAAAGAAAATGGAGGCTCTTACTGCTAGGATAAATGAGGTAGAAGAGAGAATTAGTGATATAGAAGACCAAATGACAGAGAATAAAGAAGCTGAGCAAAATAGAGACAAACAACTACTGGACCATGAGGGGAGAATTCGAGAGATAAGTGATACTATAAGATGAAACAATATTAGAATAATTGGGATTCCAGAAAAAGAAAGAGAGAGGGGGGCAGAAGATATATTGGAGCGAATTATTGTAGAGAATTTCCCTACACTGGCAAAGGGAACAAGCATCAAAACCCAAGAGGCACAGAGAACCCAACTCAAAATCAGTAAGAATAGGTCCAAAACCCATCACCTAATAGTAAAACTTACAAGTCTTAGTGACACAGAGAAAATCCTGAAAGTCTATAATATAGGACAAAAGTCTGTAATATACCATGGTCTGGGAAAAAAGTCTATAATATACCATGGTAAAAATATTAGATTGGCAGCAGACTTATCAACAGAGACCTGGAAGGCCAGAAAGAACTGGCATGATATATGCGGAGCACCAAATGAGAAAAGCATGTAGCCAAGAATACCGTATCCCAACCAGGCAATCACTGAAAATAGAAGGAGAGATAAAAAGCTTCCAGGACAAACAAAAACTAAAAAAATTTGAAAACACCAAACCAGCCCTACAGGAAATATTGAAAGGGGTCCTCTAAGCAAAGACAGATCCTAAAAGTAGTAGACCAGAAAGGAACAGAGACAACATACAGTAACAGTCATCTTAGAGACAATACAATGGCACTAAATTCATATCTCTCAATAGTTACCCTGAATGTAAATGGGCTAAATGCCCCAATCAAAAGATACAGGGTATCAGAATGGATAAAAAACCAAGACCCATTAATATGCTGTCTACAAGAAATTCATTTTAGACCCGAAGACACCTCCAGATTTAAAGTGAGGGGGTGGAAAACAATTTACTATGCTAATGGAATCAAAAGAAAGCTGGGGTGGCAATCCTTGTATCACATAAATTAGATTTTAAGCCTAAGACTATAATAAAAGATGAGGAAGAACACTATATCATACTGAAAAGGTCTGTCCAACAAGAAGATCTAACAATTTTAAATATCTATACCCCAAACATGAGAGCAGCCAACTATATAAACCAATTAATAACAAAATCAAAGAAACACATTGACAATAATACAATAATAGTGGGGGACTTTAACATCCCCCCTCACTGAAATGGACAGATCATCCAAGCAAAAGATCAACAAGGAAATAAAGGCCTTAAATGACACACTGGACTAGATGGACATCACAGATATACTCAGAACATTCCATCACAAAGCAACAGAATACACATTCTTCTCTACTGCACATGGAGCATTCTCCAGATGATATCACATCCTGGGTCACAAATCAGGTCTCAACTGGTACCAAAAGATTGGGATCATTCTCTGCATATTTTCAGACCACAATGAGCCAGAACTCAATCACAAGAGGAAAGCTGGAAAAAATCCAAATATATGGAGGCTAAAGAGCATCCTACTAAAGAATGAATGGGTCAACCAGGAAATTAAAGAAGAATTGAAAAATTTCATGGAAACAAATAATAATGAAAACACAACTGTTCAAAATCTGTGGGACATAGCAAAGGCAGTCCTGAGAGGAAAATATATAGATATACAAGCCTTTCTCAAGAAACAAGAAAGGTCTCAAGTACACAACATAACCCTACACCTAAAGGAGCTAGAGAAAGAACAGCAAAGAAAGCCTAAACCCAGCAGGAGAAGAGAAATAATAAAGATCAGAGTAGAAATCAATGAAATAGAAACAAACAAACAAACAAAAAAAAAACAGTAGAACAAATCAATGAAACTAGGAGCTGGTTCTTTGAAAGAATTAAAAAGATCAATAAACCCCTGGCCAGACTGATCAAAAAGAAAAGAGAAAGGACCCAAATAAATAAAATCATGAATGAAAGAGGAGAGATCACAACCAACACCAAAGAAATACAAACAATTATAAGAACATATTATAAGCAACTATACGCCAGCAAATTGGACAATCTGGAAGAAATGGATGCATTCCTAGAGACAAATAAACTACCACAATTGAACCAGGAAGAAATAGAAAACCTGAACAGACCCATAACCAGTACGGAGATTGAAACAGTCATCAAAAATCTCCAAACAAACAAGAGCCCAGGGCCAGACGGCTTCCCAGGGGAACTCTACCAAGCATTTAATGAAGAATTAATTCCTATTCTCCTGAAACTGTTCCAAAAAATAGAAACAGAAGGAAAACTTCCAAACCTATTTTATGAGGCCAGCATTACCTTGATCTCAAAACCAGATAAAGACCCCATCAAAGAAGAGAATTACAGACCAATATCTTTGTTTAACACTGATGCAAAAATTCTCACCAAAATACTAGTCAATAGGATCCAACAGTACATTAAAAGGATTATTCACCACGACCAAGTGGGATTTATTCCTGGGCTGCAAGTTTGGTTCAACATCTGCAAATCAATCAATGTGATACAATACATTAATAAAAGAAAGAATAAGAACCATACAATACTCTCAATAATACTGAAAATGCATTTGACAAAGTATAGGATCCTTTCTTGATCAAAACTCTTCAAAGTGTAGGGATAGAGGGTACATATCTCAATACCATCAAAGCCATCTATGAAAAACCCACAGCGAATATCATTCTCCATGGAGAAAAACTGAGAACTTTTCCACTAAGATCAGGAACATGGCAGGGATGTCCATTATCACCACTGCTATTCAACACAGTACTAGAAGTCCTAGCCTCAGCAATCAGACAACAAAAAGAAATTGAAGGCATCCAAATCAGCAAAGAAGTCAAACCCTCACTCTTTGTAGATGACATGATACTTTATGTGGAAAACCCAAAAGACTCCACTCCAAATCTGCTAGAACTTGTACAGGAATTCTGTAAAGTGTCAGGATATAAAATCAATGCACAGAAATCAGTTGCATTTCTATACACCAACAAGATAGAAGAAAGAGAAATTAAGGAGTCCATCCCATTTACAATTGCAGCCAAAACCACAAGATACCTAGGAATAAACCTAACCAAAGAGGCAAAGAATCTGTACTCAGAAAACTATAAAGTACTCATGAAAGAAAATGAGGAAAGACAAAAGACAACTGACAGAATGGGAGAAGATATTTGCAAATGACATATCAGATAAAGGGTTAGTATCCAAAATCTATAAAAAACTTAACACCCAAAGTACAAAGTACAAAACTCAACACCCAAAGTACAAATAATCCAATCAAGAAATGGGCAGAGGACATGAACAGATATTTCTGCAAAGAAGACATCCAGATGGCCAACAGACACGGGAGAAAGTGCTCCACATCACTCGCTGTCAGGGAAATACAAATCAAAACCACAATGAGATACCACCTCACACCAGTCAGAATGGTTAAAATTAACAGGAAATGTTAATTACAGGATTAACAGGAAATTAACAGGAAATGACAGATGCTGGAGAGGATGCAGAGAAAGGGGAACCTCCTACAATGTTGGTGGGAAGGCAGGCTGGTGCAGCCACTCTGGAAAACAGCATGGAGGTTCCTCAAAAAGTTGAGAATAGAGCTACTCTATGACCCAGCAATCGCACTACTGGGTATTTACCCTAAAGATACAAATGTAGTGATCCAAAGGAGCACATGCACCTGAACGTTTATAGCAGCAGTGTCCACAGTAGCCAAACTATGGAAAGAACCTAGATGTCCATCAACAGATAGAGAGATAAAGAAGATGTGGTATATATATACAATGGAAATGTATTCAAAAGAAATGAAATCTTGACATTTTCGACGTTGTGGTTAGAACTAGAGGGGATTATGCTGAGCGCAAGAAGTCAATCAGAGAAAGACAATTATCATATGATCTCTCTGATATGAGGAATTTGAGGGCAGGGTGGGGGTCATGGGGCGTAGGGAAGGAAAAAATGAAACAAGATGAGATCAGGAGGGAGATAAACCATAAGAGACTCTTAATCTCACAAAACAAACTAAGGGTTGCCAGTGGGAGGGGTTAGGGAGAGGGCGATGGGGTTATGGACCTTGAGGAAGGTACTTGCTATGAAGTGTATAAACCTGGTGATTCACAGACCTGTACCCCTGGGGCTAAAAATAAATTATATGTTAATAAAAAATTAAAAATTTAAAAAATAAAAACTGAAGTACCTTCCGAGGGGGAAAAGATTATGCCGTGTTTTTGCTAAACTCAACATAAATCTGTATATGTCTCATGAGCCGGTGGAAGAACCAAACTGAAATTTATTTGGTAAGAGCCTTGAGGATCTTCCTGTAAGAAAATTTGTCCTAAAAGCAAGGAACTGGCACCATGAACCAATACAACAAAGAAGCTTTGGTTGTTAGAGGCTGGGGTGATGCTGAAAACAGTAGGGTCTGCAGTTTGGATTTAGTAATTAAGACAGTGGACCAGAGGGACACCTGGGTGGCTCAGCTGGTTAAGGGTCTCCTTTTGGCTCAGGTCATGATCCCAGAGTCCTGGGACCAAGCTCCGCATTGGGTTCTTTCCTTCCTCAGCAGGGAGCCTGCTTCTCCCTCTACCCCTCCCCCTGCTTGTTCTCTCTCTCTCTCTCTATTTCTCTCTAAATAAATAAATAAAATTTAAAAAAAAAAAAAAAGGATAGTGGACTAGAGGTCAGACTGCCAGTATTAACTAGGTAATCTTGGGCAAGGAAATTAACTCTGAAGCCTTGATTTCCTTCTCTGTAAAATGGAAATAATAGGATCTAGAATTAAAAGGAATAATTATTAAAGGGCTTATCGCACAGCTAAGCATCTATCAAGTGCTCAATAACTGTTAACTATCTATAGCAACAATTAGGACACTCCCAAGCCCATCTCCCCACCCCACCACCCCTGTGGATGCATACCTGGGTCCTAAGGGACACAAGTAGCATAAAAAGGGAAAAGCTCTGGTGGTAAATCTGGGCCAGTCATGCTCTGCAACCCCTCTAACTGAGAGCAACATCAAGCTCCAAGGTCAGAGGGCATCCCTCCCCACCTCACTGATGATGCACAGCTCGGGTCTATGAAAAGCCTAGGGCATCTGAACAGTATGGAAACTCGAGACTCAGATGCAGGCCCTGGGACCCAGTAGGAGCCAGAAGGACCCAAAAGGCAGGCACCCTCTGGGGTGGCAAGGCAGCAGCAGCACACAGCAACACGAGGCTGGAGAGGGTTCATTTGTGTGCACTTAAGAGAAACCTCCTGGGGACTTCCAAAAATGTTTAGCAGGGTGAAGCCCTACTAGAGTGGGTGGGAGAACAATCAATGTCATTTGGGTCATTGGGACCCATGCGATCCATTTGAACGTAATAGGCAGGTATCTTGGGTCCCATGGGAGATGTTGCCTAAGCATCGACCATAAACAAGAAGCTGCAATCAACATTATCTTTGATGATAAGAGGCCTCGTGTTTACTGGGGCAGCCAAGGCATGCAGCCTCACTTACCTATAAGGAGTCCTCATTTTCCTGAGCTCCAGAAACGTTTAGCACACAGTAGCTTTATTAGACAATAAAGTTGTGTCAACACAAAAACTAATAGGAGTTCATCTGTGGATTGAACTTCAGATACATGTGAACTGAAATCAAGTAACCACCGAGCAAAAGTCAGCAGAAAAAATATATAAAAATGTATCATCATGGCAGGGCTGTGTATCGGGATAAAAGATCACTTCCTGCCCCCAGTTACTGTCACATGTTAATATTAAATCTGGTATTATCCATGATTGGGTATTTTAGAGGGGGTGTCAGGAGGTTTCCCCTTTGGACAGCCACAAGCCCAAAGAGCTTAGCTTTAAGGGTTCCTCAAACTCCTAAGTGGTAACTTCTTTAAATGAGGGGATCCAGACTATTGCATCATTATTTCTACTGATGACTAAGATATCCTTTGATCCTGGAACCTACAGAAAAGTAAGTGTGGGTTTCCCTTTGCCCAGAGTTTCAGGGTGTTATGCTAGAGGGATGAAACTGTGAAATATTCCAGAAGGTCACCAATACTAGTCATTTCTTTTTTTTCTCTCAAATTCATTAATGGGGAAACGAAATGCCTTGGCTAAGGCAAGAGCTGACCCTCTCCTAAATTTATAGAAGAAAATCCCTCTCGGCCAATCCAGAGCTCCTTGAATCGAGGGACAGTGCAAGGTCGCTGCTTTTATAGATAACAAATGGGTTCAGTCAAGGAAAGACTGTAGATCTGACAAGGAAAAAATGGCCTGCTCAAGAGAAGATGAATTTTTACCATATCTCAAGATAGAAGACCACAGTGAAAGAAAAGTGACTTCATCAATCCCATTCTGGGAGCCCTGGTGAGGCTAAGGATAAAAGGCTTTCGCCTCTGGAACTGGCTTCCTGTCGTCTAAGTTGCATCCATTCAATTTAGAGGGACAGACGCAATCACAGCTGGCAGCAGATAAATCACAATTATCAAGACCTGATTAGTACTGCCCTAGAGTTAAAGAGGGTCATTTGCTTCTATCAGATAAAAATTGATTGCTTTGTATGGGCAACAACTTATAAGGCCAAGGTCAAGGTATGGTGATGGAAAATTAAGTTAGCTATCATAAATCCTCCAGCGCCAATCCTTCTTATCTGAACAAGAGTGCTATAAACTATTAGCTCTGAAGACAGGTTTGTGGGAAATATAACGGAATCCAGAATCATAGCAAACTTTCTGATGGATAATATCGTATATCAGAAAAACCTCGAGAGATTGAACTTTCTTCACTTGAGAAGGGAAAAAGAAGAAAATGGATTCACCCTGCCTTGATGGCACACGGGTAATTCTTCAGACCAGCAAGTACTCAGCACAAAGCGTGAAAAGACACTTCATGGAGGAAAGATACTCTCATTTCTCCTCTTCTTCTCTTGCTATGATCCAAGAGAACCCATACCCTGAATGAATGGCTCTTAATTAGCAGATACCACAAGGTTGGCACTGACCAAATGGGGAGGATAATTCTGTTACAGTGTCTTTTTGTCTCTGTAACTAATCACCAAGAAGCAAACTAACAAAAAAATAAGCAAAAACAAAATACAATTCTCCACTGCCCAAAGATGTATTGTAACTTTTTAGAACTGTCAGGAAATACTACCAATTTATAAACCTGAGGTACTAAGCATAGTGTTACTTATACCAGTTCTTCAGCTTTTCTGACTCAAAGTATTCTGATTAAGAAGTTGGAAAAAGGGGCACCTGGGTGGCTCAGTTGGTTGAGCAACTGCCTTCAGCTCAAGTCACAGTCCCGGAGTCCCAGGATCGAGTCCCGCATCGGGCTCCCAGCTCCATGGGGAGTCTGCTTCTCCCTCTGACCTTCTCGCCTCTCATGCTCTCTCTCACTGTCTCTCTCTCAAGTAAATAAGTAAAATCTTTAAAAAAAAAAAAAAAAGAAGTTGGGAAAAGATCTTGTCATTATTGGTACTAAAGTAAAAGTAGCTGGGGTTTAACCCATGAAAATAATTTTTTGTATTCAACTTTGTTTTTCTTTTCTTTTTTTTTTTTTTAAGATTTTATTTATTTATTTGACAGAGATCACAAGTAGGCAGAGAGAGAGAGAGGGCAAAGTAGGCTCCCCACAGAGAGCCCAGTGCGGGGCTCAATCCCAGGATCCTGGGATCATGACCTGAGCTGAAGGCAGAGGCTTTAACCCACTGAGCCACCCAGGTGCCCCTCAACTTTGTTTTTCTCATAGTTACTTGAATTTTTACTGTCATAATAAATGGTATCTAATTTTATATATACTAAAGTTTTTATGTCTAGCATTGTAAAAATGAGAAATAGTTATAAATCAGCATTTTCACAAAAAATAATCAATGAACCCACCCATGACCTTGTGTGGTGATTTCAAAAAACTCTGAAGACAAAAAGGCAAAAATAATGTTATCCCTATAATGGTCTTTAACATAGGTGAGTTGAGGAAAAAAATGAATCAATTTTCTAAGCTTTACGAAGCATAAAGTTTTATTAAATCCATTAGAAACAACCGCTATTTCTCAAACAAGTCTTATTCACAAATGTTACAAACTAGAGATTGTTGTTAAAAATTAATGGGAATGAGAATGAATCTGATAAATTCTCCAAGCTTAGGAAGGGACACAAGAAAATTGGATTCCTAGCTAGTTGAATACACCTTGACACCAATCAAATTTTTCTTAAATCAAAATTGAATTTTTCTACAGATTTCTATAAAGGCAGGAGAAAGCTTCAGAAGCAGGTGTCTACGAAAACTTTCAAAGGTCCAAACTTTAGTACTTTGCAATCTCCCACTGCTTTCTCCCACGAGCACAAGCAGAGGGAGTGGCAGGCAGAGGGAGAAGCAGGCTTTCCCACTGAGTAGGGAGCCCGTTCGGGACTCAATCCCAGGACTCTGGGACATGACCCGAGCCGAAAGCAAACGCTTAACCAACTGAGCCACCCAGGGATCCCTGCCAGCTAAACTTTAATGGTAAATAACAAAGTGAGCTTTTACTTTGCAGGCTCCTAACTAAAAGACTGACATTTCAGGAAAGATTCTTTTTTAAAGATTAGTATGAGAGGAGTGCCTGGGTGGCTCAGTCATTAGGCGTATTAGAGGAAAGGGAGCTGTGGCCTTGTGCTGATCCTTGGGTTTACAAGCCTCGTGTGCCCTGAGCTCTGGGGTCTCTGGGGTGATTCTCTGTCCGCTGGATGGCCCAATATAACCTGTCTGCTAGATCCCCCTGAAGACTCATGGTCTATTCTTTTGGCTCACTCAACGTTCTCAAGGATTATTGGCCAACTCCTTGTTGACTGGACTTCCTCTCAGCTTCTGCTGCCTCAGTACACCCCTTCAATTTCTCACGGTAACCACCACGGGGTCCTAGCCTGGAGGGGCCTCTCCATAGCCTCCTCCCTACCTTACAGAGACACCTTCCCCTGCCTTAGGAGGTCCTCTTTTTTTTTTTTTTTTAAGATTTTATGTATTTATTTGACAGAGAGAAATCACAAGTAGATGGAGAGGCAGGCAGAGAGAGAGAGGGAAGCAGGCTCCCTGCCGAGCAGAGAGCCCGATGCGGGACTCGATCCCAGGACCCTGAGATCATGACCTGAGCCGAAGGCAGCGGCTTAACCCACTGAGCCACCCAGGCACCCCTAGGAGGTCCTCTTTGATTCCCCAGTCTGTCTCTTGGCAGTTTCTGGGTCCCATCTAAACCCCAAGAGAGCTAGAGCAGCCCAGGGAGACATAAATTCAAGGCCTCCCTCTGCAGCTCATCACTAAGTCTCCTTTGCTCTGGCCATGTCCTAAGTGGACAATGCACAGCCTGAGAGGTAGTCTTACCTCTCCCAGAGCCCTTCTGCTTCGAACTAACACAGCTCCCCACCTCCAGGTCAGAGCCTCTGAACCACTTCACTCTCCACCCTTCTCTTGTATACAATCCAAGACTCTCAAGCCTATTTTGCTGCACAAACTTCTTTTGCACTTCTAGACTTTTGCTCTAATGTCCAGGGGCAGGGTTTTGTTTTGTTTTGTTTTTAATGGGATGGTTCTATAAACCTAGTTTGTAACTTTTTAATGTGTTTTTTTTTCCTCTTTCACAATATATTATGGATATCTTTTCAAGTCATTTCAGAGAAAGTTAGCTCACTCTTTTCAATAATTGTGTGGCATTTCATCGCGTAGATGTACCACAATTTACCTACCAACCTTACTAATGAACATTTGTGAGGTTTCCAATTTTTCACTACTAAAAACAATGCTGTAATTCTTATACACTGCTAGTAGGAGTATAAATTAGCATAGCAGAATGAATAAACAGGGGGCATCTGGATGGCTCAGTGGGTTAAAGCCTCTGCCTTCGGCTCAGGTCGTGATCAGGGTCCTGGGATGGAGCCCCACATCCAGCTCTCTGCTCAGCGGGGAGCCTGCTTCCCTCTCTCTCTGCCTGCCTCTCTGCCTACTTGTGATTTCCGTCTATCAAATAAATAAAATCTTTTAAAAAAATGAATAAACAAATTGTCCTGTTACCCACAAAATGGCATACTACACAAAGCAGCAAAAAATGAATGAATTATAATTACATGTAAGAGCAGGCTTAATTACACAAACACAAAAGAAGCAAGATATGAAAGGATACATAAAACATTTCCATTTATATAAATTTTAAAAATAGGTGAAACTGTTATTTTATGGATGTGTGCAAAGACCATAAAAAATCTAAAGAAAAGGAAGAAAATTATTATCAAAAAGACAAGATAGTGGTTACTGGTAGAGCTGTGCTGTCCAAATGAGTCACATAAATAGCCATGTAATTTTAAATTTTCTAGTAGTCATATTAAATGAAGGTGGGAAGCAGGTAAAATAAATATATATTTTATTTAACCTAATATAGTCAAAATTCTGTCATTTCAACATGTAATCAATATTAAAAATCATTAAAGAAGTGCTTTACCTTCTTTTTCTTATACTAAGTCTTCACAGTCCAGTGCAAATTTTACACTTACAGCACATCTGAATTCCAACTAGCCACATTTCAAGTGCTTCTTTGCTGTGTGGCCAGAGGCTAGCTACCACACTGGACAGCCAATTGTAGCAGACATGAAAGTCTGGAAGGAGGTTAGCTCTACAGGGGAAAAGTAGGGCTGTAACTGGGAAGGACATGTGGGAAATTCTGGGAAACTGATATTGTTATCTTCTTTGAGATGAGTGTTGATTATGTATTTGCATTGTAATTATTTATTAAATCATATATGTGAATTGTGTGAACTTTTTTAATGCATTTTAGCAAAAAAAAATTAAAAAATACTGAATGCATATTCCTTACATGTATCATTTTAAAATTGAGTGAGTCTTTCTGAAGGATAGATTTATAGAAATGTAACTATTGGGGGCACCTGGGTGGCTAAGCATCTGACTCTTGATTTTGGCTCAGGTCATGAACTCAGGGTCATAAGATCAAGCACCTCATCAGGCTCTGCACTCTGCATGGAGCCTGTTTACGATTCTCTCTCAGGTGCCCGGGTGACTCAGTTGGTAACGCCCTCGGCTCAGGTCACGATCTAGGAGTCGCAGGATCGAGTCCTGCATCAGGCTCCCTGCTCAGCGGGGAGTCTGCTTCCCCCTCTGACCCTTCCCCATCTCATGCCCTCTGTCTCTTCTCATTCTCAGTGTCAAGTAAATTTTTAAAAATCTCTTTCAAAAAAGAGTCTCTCTCTCCCTCTCCATCTCCCCATTCTCTCTCACTCTCTCAAAAAAAATTAATAATAGAAAATAAAAATAAAAACAGAAGTATAACTACTGGATCAAATGATACAAATGTTAAAACATTTACTAGTACTAAATTACTGTCCACATGGTTATACAAATTCTCACTCCGACCAGTAACAATAAATGGAAACTCCCATTTCTCTAATTACTTAGCAACACTTCAATTTTAAGACATTTTTGACAGGTGTAAGAAGATATTGGAAGAGTTAGAATCACGCAACGACTATTTCAAGAAATTACAAAGTATATTTCATTCAGGACAAGCTCTTTCAGCATATATAGGCACTAACAATCAGGTGGTTGGTCCTTCCCATGCCTCTAAAAGGGATGGGGCACCTGCATCCCAGGGTGGCCATGGCCCTACACCAGCAACTTCACCCCGCACTACAGAGGGAGAAGCAGTGTTCCCACTGATCAGGGAACCCGACATGGGGCTCAATCCCAGAACCCCAGGATCATGACCTGAGCCGAAGGCAGACACTTAACCAACTGAGCCACCCAGACTCTCCAGGACTGAACATTTTAGACTTGGATACTTCATTTCAGGGCTATTCACGCCGTCAAGTGTTGGCTTGAGTGGTGGTCACATGCAAAGACCTCAAAGCCAACGATGACCTTGACTCCACAGAATTTTTAAAAGATCTTTCCATCCTGGCACTAGCACAACCTCCAGAACATCATCACAGTCCTGTCTCCTTTTATGCGACAATCTAAACTGCTTTAAAATAAATGTTTGGATCTCCCCTAATAAAACTGTCTTCAGAGATGGGTTATCAGTCATTTTAAAAAAATGAAATTTATTACTCTTTTATTTGTCAGATTCTTTTCCCTCTCCTCCTCCTTCTCTTTCTTCTGTCCCTTTCCTCTTCCTTCTCTCTCTCCCTTTTATTTCCCAATATTGCTTGGCTTCATTGTAACCTCTCCTTCCCTGCTCTTCAACTTGAGCCCACAACCTAAGGATCCCAAGAGGTCACAGTCCCCAGGCAAGATGCCCCAGGATCAAACCATGGCAGCACAGAAGGAAGGAATCCTGAAGATAAAATGAGACCTTAACCATAGAAGGACACATAGAAGGAGCGTTAGCAAGCAGATCTATATAGGAGGGCTCCCAAGTTCAATGCTTATTTGCTGGCCAGAATCAATACCAGGAGCACAAACAACTTGACACCTTAAGTGAAATGATCAGATACCAAGTCAGGCCTGCTTATACTTTTCTCCTAAATTAAGAAGAGAAGACTGTCTGGTATTGTAGAACTAGTAACTATAGAACCACATAACTAATAGGGGATTTCGAGCTCCGTGCCAGATCTGAATCGGAACCATCAGGGACCATCACCCTGGAGAGGAACCCCATGACAGAGGGAGGCACTCAGAGTTTCTAGCATGATAGCCGTGGGCATATATCTGCAGACACATACATACAGACACACACACACACACACACACACATCACTTATGAGTGTGTGACCTCTGAAAGTCTCTCCTAACCTTGCTTTCCTTACCTATGAAATAGAGATGATACCGAACACACAGGACAAGTTAAGGATTCCGAGTGTCAAGTACTCATATGTAATAGATTTTCAACAATAAGTACTGATGATAATAGCATGATGATTTTAACAAAATGTGCTAAGTGCCATCCAATCTTGCTGAAATTTTGTCTAGTAGATTTCTATCATTGTTATGCTTGGGGGAAAAAATTAAAGGTACTTCTATTTTTAATGCGTCATGCTTTTTCAAAAGCATAGTCTTTAAGTATCCATTATAGAATCTGCTACTAAAATTTTAAGCTGGAAGGGGAATATGGTTCCCTGTCATGGAATAGCAAATAGGGGAAAAAGTAATTTTCATATCTTCAAAACATAAGTTTCTTCATTCCAGTTATATTTACAGATATTAAAATAGAAAAGAACAAGACAAACATAAGACCTACTCTCACAGTTTTTATAGACTAGTAGCAGAGAGATGACTTGTAATACAAATCACTGAAGTGTGCTAAGTGACCCTGTATCCCAGGGCCCGTCCCTTGGTCTGGAGTGTCACAGAGCTCTCCTGAGGAAGAGACACCTATACTGGGTAGACCAGAGAAAATCTAGAAGGAGGGTGGGGGAGGCACCCTCCAGGAGAAGGAAAGAGCCTAGGTAACACCCTGAGCCCTGAAGTGGAAAGAAGGCCAGGAAAGTGATGAGGAGTTGGGTAAGAGAAGAAAAGGCTTGTGGGAACACCTGGCTGGCTCAGTCAGTGGGGCATGTAACTCTTGATGAGTTGTGAGTTCAAGCCCCATGCTGGGTATGGAGATTACTTGAAAATAAAACCTTAAAAAAAAAAAATTAGCTGCTGGGTGGCTCAGTTGGTGAAGCATTGGCCTTCAGCTCAAGTCATGATCCTAGGGTCCTGGATAGAGCCCCACATCTGGTTCCGTGCTTAGCAGGGAGTCTGCTTCTCTCTCTCCCTCTTCCCCTGCCCCTGCTTGTGATCTCTTTCCCTCTCTCTCTCTCTCTCTCTCTAGTAAATTAAAAAACTTTTAAAAAATGTATTTGAGGGGCGCCTGGGTGGCTCAGTGGGTTAAGCCTCTGCCTTCGGCTCAGGTAGTGATCTCAGGGTCCTGGGATCGAGCCCCACATCGGGCTCTCTGCTCGGGAGCCTGCTTCCCGCCTCCCTTTCTGCCTGCCTCTCTGCCTGCTTGTGATCTCTGTCAAATAAGTAAAATCTTTAAAAAAAAAATGTATTTGATAAACCATATACTGCCCTGGGAATATTAAGTAATATATACCATTTACCTTCCTAAATATCCCCAAAATGAAGTATTTATATTACCAGAGGTTTTCAATAAGGGGTTATGGAACTCTATTCTTTATTGATTTCCAAAATGTTTTTGTAGATTAGGAAAGTAAACCCTTTCTCATAGATTTTTCCAGTTTTCCCCCTTTTCTGTCATGTTCCAATCTAGCTTATAGTACCATAGGTTTTTTAATTACTAATTAGTTCATGTCCGTTGCAAAAAAAAAAAGAAGAAGAAAGAAGAAAGAAAGAAAATACAGATTATGATAATGGGTCTTAATCAAATCAATGTTGACTTTAAAAATCTGATTAAAGTAATGGGAAATTTCCTCAGAAAATTTACATATAATTTGCCATATGCTTTTAGGAGCTTTAATAGGCTTAGGCACCAGTTTATGAACCTCTGCTTTTTCTAAAATGCTCTTCCTAGGAACTTCCATCCTCTCCAAGGGATGATCCCTTTTCAATCATCATCTATCCAAGACAGGCAAATATATATATATATATATATGTTATATATTGACATCTCTATTTATGTATCTATACCTATATATAGTGTCAGCCCAGATCCACTTCCTGATTATATCTCCATATTCATCAGACTACTAAATATGTCCACTCAAGTATTTCACTAACATCAAACTCAACATATCAAAAATTGAATTAATTTCCTCCTACGCCCAACTCATTCATCTCTTTAATTTTTAATGAATGGAATCACTAACCATTCAACTGAGTCAGCCAAAAATCCGATCAACAACCATGACGTCCATCTGTCCTCTCTAATTTTCTTTCTTCTCAAATCGGTATCTCTCAGTTTCATCCACTTCTCATCTCCCCTGCAACAAAGTAAGTTTTGGTCACCATGCATTGCCTTAAATTTTTAACAGCCTCCTAAGTAGCCCTCTTAACAGAGTTTTTATCCCCTCCAATACATGTTCAACCTCACAACCTTTCTAAAATACAAATCTGTTAACACTTGCTCACTTAAAACTCTTCAATGACTCCCCACTGCTCTAGGGATAGTGTCCATACTCCTTAACATGGCTTACAGGGTCCTTTACCAACTACGACCCACTGAATTCTGATCACCCTATACCTGACCCCTTCCCCCAGTCACTGTGAAATGTTACCATTTACCAAGTGGCTCAAGACAGAAGCCTGGCCTCTCTCCTTCCCATCATCGTATGTATCTAATTAGTCACGGAATCCTGTGGTTTCTACCTCCAGCACCACCACCCTGGTCCAAATTATCATGTTTTTCTCACCGGCTACTGACCTAGCCTTCTCTCAATGAGGACAGAATGAAACAGATAGTTCTCACGAATAACCTGACCGACCAGGCTCCATCATCTTCTCCTTAATGAAACTGAAGTCAGGGTAGAGGAGAAGGGAGCAGAGGGCACGAAGACAATGAGTGGCTCTAAGCCAATAAGCAAGGCTTTGCGTTCAATTCCAGTGGCCACTCCTACATGCTCACCTCAATGAAATTTTAATGTTTTTAGGTCTTTATTTTAAAAAAGTTCCTCACTGCTGATGCCATTTATTTCAGTTTTTGAGATTCTTTTGCTTAGTAGCCACAGCCACATTGTCTTTAGAGTTGTTCCATTATCATAAGATTTCTTCTCCCATCTGCCCAACAATGAAGGCAAATTTTAGGCAGCTTGTTCCAATCCTACTCCCTACTCAGGCTCTAATCATTAACAAGTAGGTAATAGGGGCACCTGGGTGGCTCAGTGGGTTAAAGCCTCTGCCTTCGGCTCAGGTCATGATCCCAGGGTCCTGGGATCAAGCCCAGCATGGGGCTCTCTGCTCCGCAGGAGCCTGCTTCCTCCCCTCTCTCTCTCTCTCTGCCTGCCTCTCTGCCTACTTGTGATTTCTGTGTCAAATAAATAAAATCTTAAAAAAAAAAAAAAGTAGCTAACAGGGGACCCTTACTCCCATAACCCACCCAATACTTGGGAAACAGCATTTACTACCAGATCACAAGGAGGAGGCTCCACCCTGGGTCTGGCCTGTGGGGTCACTACCCATACTCTTCTAGAGACCATGTCTCTGTCAGCTTCTCATCCTCATCTCCCAAACTGTCAAGAACTGTGAAGGGGCTGAGACTTTACCCTACTTGCAAGCTAACGGGTTAGTCTGGCCCCGTTCTGTGAGTGATGGCAGAAAGACTTGAGATTCTAGGGTTGGACACAGAGGACTTTATTACTCACAGCAACAGCCAAAGTATCATTGTCTTGTTCTGGTTCCCAAGCCCCACTTCCAACAGGACAATCAAAGGAAAGGCCAGGTGATATGTATACATGCAGAGGGTGGCACTTCAGGGAGGAACCCTGAGCATAGGGAACCCGAATCTTTTATAGTGCCCTTTGCTCCAGAAGGAGACACTCTCTCATTAAATAGCCTTCTACTTAACAGACTTGTTCCTATTTCTGACTCAAGAGTCTCTGTAAAGGGCACCTGGGTGGCTCAGTGGGTTAAGCCGCTGCCTTCGGCTCAGGTCATGATCTCAGGGTCCTGGGATCGAGTCCCGCATCGGGCTCTCTGCTCAGCAGGGAGCCTGCTTCCCTCTCTCTCTCTCTCTCTCTCTCTGCCTGCCTCTCCGTCTACTTGTGATCTCTCTCTGTCAAATAAATAATAAATAAAATCTTTAAAAAAAAAAGTCTCTGTAAAGCTAAACTTCTCTTCCGTCTATCTCGTATTTCATAGGCCAGTGTTTCAATCACCAGCTATGCAACAGCAATTTAATGGATTTCAGAGAAGAATGAGGGTGAATTAAAGATTTCCGTGTAGAGGTCTAGGATAAGTCATCTATACCTATCTAAACTAGTGAGTCTCAATTTTTCCTTCCTTCAACTCACCAGAAATTCAGGTAATAGACAGCCACTTATCAGTGGTTCTCTATGGGAGGGAGGGGGGCAGTGGCCGAAGCCAAATTTGAGCATTAATGGAACAAATTCAAAGTTAATTCCTCATATTCATTAATTTGCTTGAATACTGAAATGAAATATTACAAATTATCCTCACCATCTGTATTTAACAGTAATGATATAAATTGACTCTGAAAATACCCAACTTTTATATATTACTCCATACCTCTAGGCTAGAAAACACTTCAAAAGGCTAGTCCTTAAAAATTAGAGCCAATGCTTAGCGAAATAAGTCAAGCGGAGAAAGACAACTATCATATGATCGCCCTGATATGAGGAAGTGGTGATGCAACATGGGGGCTTAAGTGGGTAGGAGAAGAATAAATAAAACAAGATGGGATTGGGAGGGAGACAAACCATAAGTGACTCTTAATCTCACAAAACAAACTGAGGGTTGCTGGTGGGGAGGGGGATTGGGAGAAGGGGGGTGGGGTTATGAACACTGGGGAGGGTATGTGCTTTGGTGAGTGCTGTGAAGTGTGTAAACCTGGCGATTCACAGACCTGTACCCCTGGGGATAAAAATATGTTTATAAAAAATAAAAAATTATTTTAAAAAAATTAGAGCCAAAAATACTTATATTTTTTGAAATAGTAAAACTTATTATGGGAGGCATGTTAAAACAAGTCTAGTTTTGTTTTTGTTTTTTTTTTTAAGATTTTATTTATTTGACAGACAGAGATCACAAGTAAGCAGAGAGGCAGGCAGAGAGGGAGAAGCAGGCTCCCTGCCGAGCAGAGAGCCAGATGCGGGGCTTGATCCCAAGACACTGGGATCATGACCTGAGCAGAAGGCAGAGGCTTAACCCACTGAGCCACCCAGGCGCCCCCAGGTCTAGTTTTTTTAACAAGCAACACTTTTACGTTGAGAGAATGTTAAGATATACTTATTGCTTACCTGTCCACAGCAATTTCAACTCAGAAATTTAAATACTAGGCCAATATTTAACAGTCAAAAAAAAAAAATACACTGCTACATCAGCTGGTTTTTCTTTGAATTTAATGAGTTTACATCAAAAAATCAGGTAGTCATTTTACATTTAAGGAATAAAAATCTTTAAAAAAAATACAAAGAGTGAAAGGATTTTAACCAAGTTTACATTTCTTTTTGCTATAGTTTTTAACAATTCATCTCATCTTATTGCAATGTGCAAATGCATCTGCAGCACCCATTACAATCAGGAAACTAAATTTAAGGAAGTACATTGTTTACAATAACCCTCAGAGGCAACTGATTTACTTTCTCCTAAAAACTCTATGGTATATAAGCATTACATAATAATGCTATTTAACCACCTTTTGTCATTAAGAATCATCACCAAAGTTTTCTGGAAAGGAGTCCGCATAAGAATTGAATATTTAAAAGGTGAAATGTTCCTTATTTTAACTTTAGCAAGATCTTTCTTTTTCATTGTTAAGAAATACTTGAGTAATTTTAAAGCAAAAGCTGTTAAGAGTAGAGTCTAGATAGCTAAAACCATACTCCTGAGTTCAAACTTACAGGTAAGTCTTTTGCAAATAGTTCTCGATAAAATATCCTCCCTCCCCATCCCCCTGCCCCGGATCTTGTATTGTTTCTTACAAAACTTTGGTCCAGAGTAGAAATATATCCAGGCAGATGTATGTGCCATACGAGAGCGAGAACAGTACAGCCCAGCTAATGACTTTGGGTTTTAGAAATAGAAGGCAATTAAAATGTACTCAAAGTTACATTAAGAAAAGCTTTCACGGGGTAATATTGAAACAGTCACAAAGGTTAAGAAAATACTGATATCAAAGTACAAATGACTACAATGTTAAAATAGACAAAAACTACTATACAAGAGCCTCTTTTAAAATTAAAAATAAGGAACACAACACATGAGTCAGGATCATTTTCCTGTTCTACTCATGAATTTTAGTCTTTATATTCATAGGGTTGGTTGTGTTGACATCTAGTAGTTTCTTATGACATCTGATGAGGTTTCATTCCAACTTCAGAGGATGGTCCTTCCCCAAAGAGCCACTCAACTTGGGTCACGTCTTGGTCACTGTACAAGTTCAAAGTAGTGCAGTATCGCCATGATGTGCTGAGGCATGAAGACGTAGCCGGTGTACAGGGCCATCCCCACGATGGAAACCAGCATGGAATCTGAATTGTAGTTAAGGAAACAACTTACCTTTTCTCCATTGATTCCAAAGGAAATGCCCCGATCTTTCCAACTGTTTTATGCTGGAGTACCAGTTCGCTTAATGCTTTCTAATACATGTCAAGAACTAATCATTACGGCCACTAACATTCACTATGCCTGGCACCATTCTAAGTTCTGTAGCTCACTTCACCTTCAAGACCACCTTCCAGGACAGGTACCTGTTTGCTACTCTCCCTGTTACACTTTGAGACACAGACAGCTTAAAACGAAGCACAGAAAGTGACACTGTTCAACCTAAGAAACAGAAATATGTAAGAATAAAATTATATTTAATGATTTCAAAAGGTCTACCAACTTCAACAATAATGTATGAAAAAAAAAGAATGTATGATCCAAATTTAATTTTTTTTTAAGATTGTATTTATTCATTTATTTGACAGGCAGAGAGAGAGAGAGAGAGGGCTCCCTGCTGAGCAGAAAACCTGATGCAGGACTTGATCCCAGGACCCCGACATCATGACCTGAGCTGAAGGCAGCGGCTTAACCCACTGAGCCACCCAGGCGCCCCCTAATTTAATTTTTAAATTTAGACTATTTGGCTAAATGCCCTGGCTTTTAGAGTCTAAGCCAAGATCAGTCATGTACCTAATGACACATAAATTCACAGCACCTCTAGTATTAAACATTTATAATTATTATCACAAACTTTGCAACATCAAATAAAAGTCATCCTGACCACCCAAACAATAAACATTTTTTTAAAAAGATTTTTTCATTTATTTGACAGAGAGAGAGGGGATGTAGCAGGGGGAGTAGGAGAGGGAGAAGCAGGCTTCCCACTGAGCAGGAAGCCCACACAGGGACTGACCCCAGGACCCTGGGATCATGACCTAAGCTGAAGGCAGACGCTTAACAACTGAGCCACCCAGGCACCCAACAATAAACATCTGTACTGGGTTCCTTTCTCCCAGTTCCAGAGGAACGGAAATGGCATACATGCAAATCAGCAAGGAGTCCTCTTCTTGGGCCACACAAAATACTGCTAACAAAAATCATGTAAACTCTAAGGGCCTTCTGCTTTGCTGGCAGGTAGCCATGTTCAAGGGGACTGGGACCACGTTCTACTGATCCATTCCTTCACATTCTCTCTCTCTCTCCCCATCCCCCCGCTCCTGTCTTTCAGACCTTTCAACTCTACATACTAGTAGTTCCACACCGCATGACACTCCTTCACCAAATGATAGGGCTTAAATAAACAACGTGCTTACTACCAACTATTATTTGTATAACAGTTCAGTTGACAAACTTCTTTTATGTATTATCTCGCTTGACCCTAATAGCTTTCCTGTGAAATGTCGGCCATGACAATTACTCATCAGAGCCTGACAAAACAGAGTGACTCGTCCAGGGCCCTACAAGGGGTTATCTCTAGAACCAGAGCACAAACTGAAGCCACCTGACTCCAACCCCCAAACAAGGATAAAAGTCTCCCATAATCATTTTCTAAATTTACTTTTTAGCCTCCCTTAATCCAGTTCTTTCTAAAACTACCACTTTCTATTTACTCCTTAATTTCTTTAAACACACACAAACACACACACACACACACACCATTCTGCTTTCACATCATTGCCCATTACACAAACATCTAAATTCTACCCCTGGGGGCGCCTGGGTGGCTCAGTGGGTTAAGCCTCTGCCTTTCGGCTCAGGTCATGATCCCAGGGTCCTGGGATGGAGCCCCGCATCGGGCTCTCTACTCCGCCGGGAGCCTGCTTCCTCCTCTCTCTCTCTCTCTCTCTGCCTGCCTCTCAGCCTACTTGTGATCTCTGTCAAACAAATAAATAAAATCTTTAAAATAAATAAATAAATAAATTCTACCCCTGCCGGCTAGAGACACTGTTCTCGGGTCACCAGCGGCCACCCATCAAATCCAATGGCTTTCTGAATTGACAGTTTTCGTCCTTCCTCTCTAGGACTCTCCACCCATCTCTCTCACCATTCTCCTGTGTCACTGCCTCTTTTCCCTACCTGTTCCTCATACGTAAAATAATCAGAATGAATTCTTCCTTTTGCCCAAACATCCACTCCACCCCCCATACACACCTAGTGTGACAGTCTTGCTCTTCAGATGGGCCTAAGCTCTCCCAGCTCCAGCCTGCTGATTTGTGACCAATCAGAAAACCCTTCTCTTTGTAACAATGCCCACCTCCTCGAAACTGATCAACCAGCTCCAAGGTTAGTACTTCTACCAGGAATTAAGGAACACAGATTCTCTCTCTCCTTCTGAATATGTAGTTTGCTAATGAAATCCTGGAATCACCAGAGTCACTTTGCCTCCCTTGAAAAACAACAAAATTTTGGGATGCCTGGGTGGCTCCATCAGTTAAGCATCTGCCTATGGCTCAGGTCATGTTCCCAGGGTCCTGGGATCAAGTCCCATACTGGGCTCCCTGCTCAGAGAGGAGCCAGCTTCTCTCTCTGCCTGCTCTGCCTATTCTGCCTGGAACTCTCTGTGCTTCTGCTGACAAATAAATAAAATCAACCAAAAAAAAAGAACAAAACTGACACATGGAGGTGGTAGAACAAAAGTAATCATAGAAAATGGAGCCAGAAACTTCACCTGAACACCTGAAACCTACCCACCACTGAGTTTTCAGATACTGAAGCCAATAACCCCCTTTACTCTTAAATCAGTTTTAAATTTTATGCTTGTAGCTGAAAACATTATAAATGACAAAATGGAATCCCCAATGTTTTGTCTTGGGTCCCACAAACTAATTCCTGTTTGACCCTAATGTTGTTGACCTGAACCCACCTTCTGTACTACAACTTCCTGAACATTTTCACCTATGACCTATGACATTCCACAGAGTCAAAACTGAACTCATTAACTCTTTCCAAAACTACCTCTTCCTAGGAGTCTTATTTTTTAACTATTTGAAATAGTTGATAGAACTCCTGATGAACTATTTGCCTAGTCACTCAATCTAGAAACTTCTCTGATTCCTCCTCCGTAGATTCAAATTATCTAAGACTTCTCAGTTCTTCCCAGTCCCTACAAACAACTTTTCTATCTCCTGTTCCCCTACCCTAATCAATGATAAATGAGTGAGGTATTTATCACTCCTTAGTTATGTCAAAGCTCCTATCTTAGGCCTCTACTCACTTTCCACTCCACGCCACTCTTTACTCAAGTGATCCTTTTAAAATACATGGCACTTGGGTGGCTCAATGGCTTAAGCCTCTGCCTTCAGCTCAGGTCATGATCTCAGGGTCCTGGGATCCAGCCCTGCATGGGGCTCTCTGCTCAGCAGGGAGCCTGCTTCCCCCTCTCTCTCTGCCTGCCTCTCTGCCTACTTGTGATCTCTCTCTCTCTCCGTCAAATAAATAACTCTTTAAAAATAAATAAATAAATAAAATACATTAGGTATCCCAATGCAAAAGGACAGCACTTGGAATTCTAAGCCAAACATCCAAGGACTTTCCCAATCTAGTCCGAAGTACCTCAGGTTGGAGTCCACAGAAGTCGACAGAAACTAAGAGATAAATAAGGACAGGGATTCTTGTACAAGAGTTTTAGCAGAAGGGGGGGGGTAAGCAGAGCAGAACTAAGTGGGGAGAAAAAGGTAAGTCGGTTCAGGGGCTCAGCTCCCACAGGATGCTCTGGAGCACCAATTATACCACGTGCTGGTTTTGGTCTGAGGCAACCCTTCAGCTGTCAATCACTGGCTGCAGAACTGAGTGAGAAACCCGCACCTGGGTAAGACAGCTGCCTTGGGCCAAGGCCAGGACTCTGAGGAAGGGGGCAGCTAGAAGGGGTGAGCAGAGGACGGGGGAGAAATACATCGGCTAGTGGAGGGCATCGAGGAGTAGACCGAGTGCATCACCTACTACACTCGTTTCCCCTTGTAACTTTCAACACTCAAATAATTCCCGACAGACACAGCCTACTCACAGCCATAGGATGTCTCAGAAAACAGTGCTTTATATTTTCAAACTGTTCTGCTTTGGCTTGTGGTTTAATAATTAGGAGTAAGAATAAGAGCGATATATGCAGCTTTCATTTTGTGAGCGTCCAGTGTGTGCCCAGCACTGCCTTAACCCTTCAACAAGTTTAAGTAATCCCAAATCTTGAAATCAGAGTTAGCAATAGAGCAAATTCCCAACCAAATCCGTCAAACCAAAAATCTGTGTTCTCAACCACTATGCTTAATACCTTCCTGTATGTGAAAAATCCTATTCCTTCGAATAAAACCCAATCATTCTCAGAGCTCGGTTAGTTATCCTCTCTCAAACGAGGCCTTCCCTAACTTTCCTATTTTTCCCATTCTTACACCCTAACCTCTTGACCCTACTGCTCATAAAGCTCTTCAGTCATATAACTTGGCCCTTATTACTTGATATTACCCACTTTTTTATGTATTTATCTCATCCAGATTATCAACTTCTTGAGCATAGGAACAATGTCTTTCTTTTTTGTATCTCCAACATCTAACATAACACACGCTTAATAAATATTTGATGAATAATGAAATTTCTCAAGAAACATTATTTAATTCTAGATTCACTGTGTCAATTTCTACACATTTCACACACATTACCAGGATGAAAACCTTTATAGTGACAACAGAAATTGCGGGAGTCTGACTCTGTACTCAGTGGGGAGTCTGCTGGAGATTCTCTCTCTCCCTCTCCCTTTGCCCCTCGACCCACTACCAAATAAATAAATAAGTAAAATGTACACACCAAGTAAATGAAATGGTAAGATCTTCAGATCAATGGCTCAAATTCAACTCAACTAGGAAGTGATTAGTAAAAACAGCCATTTGAATGATTGCATTATATACTCTTTCTGGCACTCTAATTCTTTAATTTAGTATGGAGAATATATCAGTTAGGAAACATGTATAAATTACCTTAACAGGTTACCTTACTGTAAGACAATTACTAAAGTGTCAAAATTTTATTTTTTATTTTTTAAGATTTTATTTATTTATTTGACACAGAAAGCACAAGCAGGTAGAGCAGCAGGCAGAGAGAGAGGGAGAAGCAGGCTCCCTACTGAGCAGAAAGCCCATTATGGGGCTTGATCCCAACACCCTGGGATCAGGACCTGAGCCAGAGGCAGACACTTAACCAACTGAGCTACCCAGGAACCCCCAAAATTTTAAATCCCTCCTGTATGCATATCAAATTATGTTTTGCAAGTGAAACAACAATTTACCAAACTTGAAAAGGTCATCTGCCTGATTAAAACCTAAGGTACTAGAGGGGCACTTGAGAGGCTCAGTCAGTTAAGTGTCTGCCTTCCACTCAGGTCATGATCTTGGGGTCCTGGGATGGAGCCCTGAATCAATCTCCTCACTCAGCAAGGAGCCTGCTTCTTTCTCCCTCTCCCACTGCCCCTTCCCCTGCTTGTGCTCCTTCAGATAAATAAATAAAATCTTTATTAAAAAAAAAATCACAAGGTGCTAGAGTTCATGTCTTTATATAGCCTTATGCTGTGATGCATGTATATGTGGAATAAAAGCAGTAGGAAATAAATGATAATTATATATGCTAAATTCAGGATGGTTACTTGGTGAGGTGAAATGGGGAGAGGAAGAAAGGAGAAGTGACTGAGAAGGGGCATAAATGAAGTTCACAGTATGAGTAATTTTTTTTTCACCAGTTGGTAGCATATGCACACTCACTATATTATCTTTATGGAGGTTCTGTATGCCTGAATAGTCAGTAACCTTTTTTTTTTTAGTAAGAACTGTAAAGGACAATGAAACTACATACAGTATTAGACTAAAAACTGTTTCGTGTGAAGGATCCTCCCCCTTTAAAAAATCTGAGCTAGGGGGCGCCTGGGTGGCTCCGTGGGTTAAGCCTCTGCCTTCGCCTCAGGTCATGATCCCAGGGTTCTGGGATAGAGCCCCATATTGGGCTCTCTGCTCAGCAGGGGGCCTGCTTCCCTTCCTCTCTCTCTGCCTGCCTCTCTGCCCACTTGTGATCTCTGTCTGTCAAATAAATAAATAAAATCTTTAAAAAAAAAAAATCTGAGCTAGACATCATTGGGTCTAATTTGTTACTAGGAAATAAACAGAAAGCCTCAGCTCTCAAAAACAGAATAAACAATTATTGATTCTGGCCAGATAAACAGAAAACTACTGAAAGTCACTTGAACCTAGATGCAAAAAATCCCAATTTATAAGCTGCTCAAAAAAAGTATTTAATAACAAAATTTAACCTAACCCTCTATCCATAGTCACTTATTAAACTTTATCCCATGTCTCTCCAAAAAAAAAAAAAAGGTTTCTATATATTCTGATCCCATTTCTAATTATTTCCAGAATCACAATAATTAAGTAGGCCTCTAAATGTACATTTTCTGTACAATTAAATGTCAAAATTATTCCCAAAAATTATCTTAAAGCTCTGAAACATAATATTTAAAACCAACTTAACCATACAATGACACTCACACAGAGTAAGTAGATAATGGGACCATGAGGAACTTCTACCAGCCTCAATAACCACCGTTCCCAAAAATGCAAAAAGAAGGCACCTTTTATAAGTAGCTTTCTACAAATGCAATTTAAGCAATGTAGTTTAAATAGTTCCCATGTAACTCAGTTGAATATTCCTTAATATTATGCTTGACACCACTTAAAATGGTAGTTTTATTGACACTCATAGGCACCGGTTTTATTGTGATGTTTGCAAGGTTCATACTGAGAAGTGTTCTCACAAACAGAGCTAACCATACACCACTTAGAGCACAGACTACCTATAATTTTATCTGGTACTTGAATGGATTTCTCAAATCACTGCATTCTTTAACACACCTCTCACAGTTTAAAGTATCCTTCACATACTGTGAAATGCAAGAAATGGGTACTGGAAACACCCCGGCCCTGGAGGAAACCTAGGTTTGAGCTGTGACTCTACCAGTCCCTAACTGTGTCAAAAACTCTCTGATCACCAGTCTCCGTGTCTATAGAATAAGGAAACACATCACCTCCCTTTCAGGGCCAATGTGAGAATTATGAATCAAATCCATTTGGCAAAAAAGACAATATAATCCTTATTACAACTATTGTTCTAGTGCTCAGGCATTTAACATCATGACTTAGACAATGTTTGGGAATCGCCCAACGTCACCCTATGACTGATTTGTTATTAATTTACAGTACAATTCTGGGACATCATGATCCCCCTGGAACCAAGTTTCTTCTCCATAAGATGAGGCTACTTCCTACCTTATTTTCAGATCCCACCCACATCAAGAGGGAACTTAGGCACCACCTTGCAATCACCCTTAATGTAATCTTCTGTTTCTCACACAGAGAAAATGTAAACAATCAATGTTTCATAACACACATATGCTGGAAGGTAATACACAAAATGATAGCGTAATCTATCTACCAAACTCTTATGGTTGTCTGCAAGTAATACATACATCAGCAGCTGTGCACAAATTAACCAGGACGGCATTCTAGAGGGGGCTACATGATTTGAGAAGTATAGAATAAAGTTAGTGAAATCAAGAGTATAATAAAAACAAAACAAAACCTTAAAGACGGAAAAAAAATTTTTGTGTGTGTATGCTTATAACAGTCTCTACCACTGAATTCTAAGTACTTAGGAGTGAGCACCTTGGCTTGACTACTCCTTTGCTTCCAGCGGCAGGAGGCAGCTAGATAAAGCAGGTACCTCATAAATCATTTAAGAACTAAGCAGACAATGTGCCAGGATATGTGCAGGCACTGAAGATAAATGTTTGTTCAAGGACTGAATGAACAATCAGATGTTACTTTGAACCTGGATATAACATAAATATTTTACAGGTTCCATGGATTTAAAAACAAATGAATTTAAAGGTTTTTTTTTTTTTTTTAAGATTTTATTTATTTATTTGACAGAGATCACAGGTAGGCAGAGGCAGGCAGGGGTGGGGGGGAAGCAGGTTCCCTGCTGAGCAGAGTGCCCGATGCAGGGCTCGATCCCAGGACCCCAGGATCATGACCTGAGCCAAATGCAGGGGCTTTAACCCACTGAGCCACCCAGGTGCCCCTAAAAGCAAATGAATTTAGAAGCATATGTGAAACCATATATCTGTATTTTGTTTGCTGTTTCTTTAACAGGGATCCCCAACTAATCATGAGCTGGTAAGTTTCCAGACTCTGATAGGAAAAAATAACGATTTCTTTTGCCCATACAAGGGCCATCCCTTTTCCCAGCAACTTGAAAAAAAAAAAAAAAATCCTGATAACAAAGAGAGGAAATGCTTTAAAGATTAAGTACAATATGTCAGAAGCAAGATGACAGTAACTAACACTTTCTGTCCCAACCAGTAATGCACTATCACCGCCTACCTTAGTAACCTATTCACAGGATTTTAGAGAAAGCAAAGTAGTTTCTCATTGGGAAAAATCCAAAGACCTTTGTTCCAGCAGGTGTGACTTACACCTCTTCACTAGTCTAAGTAATTTCAAAGCTTTAAGTCTCTGATTGCGCTATTCACTCAAAAAACAAAGCTAAAATGTCACTTAAGACAATCCAGTCTTCTTTTAGTCAACTTGCTTTTATAAAGTCAATTCTGAATGCTACTTTTACCCTGAAATACTCCAAAGTTCTGACAAATCTAATTTATTTTAAGGAACCATCTTAATAAAAAAAGAAAAATCATTTTATAAAATGTTTAGAGAAAAGCAATAAAAACCCTAAGTGAAAACAATTGTCAACTACTGAATAAGGCTCTAAAAAGGAAATATTCCTGATTACTATGGGTTTTTTCTCCCTTGACCTCAAAAATCTGGGGATCATCTTATACAGTTCAACACCCCAAAAACAAATAACCCAATTTTAAAATGGTTAGAAGACATGAACAGATATTTCTCCAAAGAAGACACACAGCTGGCCAACAGACACATAAGGAGATGTTCAGCATCACTCATCATCAGGGAAATGCATATCAAATTATAATGAGATATCACCTCACACCTGTCAGAATGGCTAACATCAGAAACAAGTATTGACTACAATATGGAGATAACAGGAATCCTTGTGCAGTATTGGTGGGAATGCAAACTGGTAAAGCCACTGTGGAAGACAGTATGCAGATTCCTCAAAAAGTTAAAAATGGAACTACCCTATGATACAGTAATGGCACTACTGGAAATTTACCCAAAAAATACAAAAACGCTAATTCAAAGGGATACATGCACCCCTATACTTACTACAGCATTATTTACAATGGCCAAATTATGGAAGAAGCCCTAGTGTCCATCAACAGATGAACAGATAAAGACAACGTGGGTGTGTGTGTGTACACATACATACACACACACACACACACACACTGGAATATTATCCAGCCATTAAAAAAGAATGAAATCTGTCCAACACAGACAGACCTAGAGAGCATAACGATAAGTGAAATAAGCCAATCAGATAAAGAAATACTATATGATTTCACTCATATGTGGAATTTAAGAAACCAAATGAGCAAAGGAGAGAAACAAAAAAGGATAGAGAAACAAACCAAGAAACAAACTCTTAACTATGGAGAGCAAACTGATGGTTACCAGAGGGGAGGTGGATTGGGGAGATGGGTAAAACAGGTGAGGGGATTAAAGAGTACATTTAGGGGCGCCTGGGTGGCTCAGTGGGTTAAAGCCTCTGCCTTTGGCTCAGGTCATGATCTCAGGGTCCTGGGATCGAGCCCCGTATCGGGCTCTCTGCTCAGCAATGAGACTGCTTCCTCCTCTCTCTCTCTCTGCCTGCCTCTCTTCCTACTTGTGATCTCTGTCAAATAAATAAATAAAATCTTTAAAAAAAAAAAAAGTACATTTATCAGGGCACCTGGGTCTCTCAGTCAGTTGGCCAGTTTGGTTTCAGCTTGGGTCAGGGCCTCAGGGTCATGAGATCAAGCCCCCAAGTCAGGCTCCACACTCGGAGCAGAATCTGGGATTCTCTCTCCCTCTCCCTAACTGCTACTCTCTCTCTCAATAAATAAACAAAATCTTTAAAAATAAAAAAAAGAGTACATTTATCATGATTTATACAGAATTATTGAATCACTATATCATATACCTGAAACTAACTCTGTATGTTAATTACACTCGAATCAAAATTTAAAATTTATTAAAAAAAAAAAAAAAACTGGAGATCATCACCAAGAGAAGTGTTAAGAAACTGTATTGTTACCAAAATATCAACTATCTCATGATACTTTTCTAATTGTCTTAAAATGAAAGCAAGTGGAAGATACTGATACTGTTACAGTCTGTGTATGTTAGCCAACTTGATATCCGTGGGTTATATTAAAGGACATCACACGAGCATCAGAAGTTAGTATTTAGCAAGTAAAATACATTCCCTGACCTTTCTGTCATGCGTGGATTATACCAAAGTATAGAAACTCATTTTACAAACTAAAACTTGATAACGAACTCTTTAAAAACTAAACAAACAAAAAAAGCATGCTGCTGAAACCAGTCATGATCATGTTCAATTCTGAACCAGTCCTGGAAATGGTTTGCAGCTCTGAGCCCGGAGACATTAAGGCTACATATTACTGTGTACCTTTATAAATAAAGCATCTGTTAATTTCATGCAGATTTGAAGTCCCAAGGTCAAGGGGGAAAAAAAAAATCCCAGTGAGTTCTGAAATATAATCTGTTCGGCTGTTAATACATTTTGGAACACCGGCTAGCTCACACCTGACCAGTAGAGCACAGGAGCTGCACTGTTTCCCATGGGACTTTTCATAAATTAGGGGAAGAAAAATTAGAACCTTCTTCAGGAAACATCCTTTAGTTCAGTTGCTGCACAGGCAGGAATTCTTTGAGATCTATCTTGGGTGGCTCAATGTGTTAAGTCTCTGCCTTCGGCTCAGGTCTTGATCTCAGGGTCCTGTATTTGAGCCCCGTGTTGGGCCCTCTGCTCAGTGGGGAGCCTGCTTCCCCTGCCCCTCTCTCTGCCTGCCTCTCTGCCTACTTGTGACCTCTGTCAAATAAATAAATAAAATCTTAAAAAAAAAAAAAAAGAAAGAAAGAAAGAAAATTAAAAGTCAGCATCTGCCTCCAGTCTCCCTCTCCAGAAAGGCACACCTCCGGTCCAACACAGCTCTCAGCAAGGGCAGGCCACAAGACCTCCTGACCTCCTCAGGGGCAGACCACCCCATCAGCACTCCAGAAGCCTTTCCAGTCAATCCTGTCCCTTGAGGCACCCTCCAGCCGGCCTGCCTGGGCTATCCAGGTTATCCCCCAAGATGCCAGTTATTATTTCAGTTAGTGCTTGATGACTAAGTTGCCTTGACTTTGAGGAGTCTGCCCTAGTGCTCTTTTCCCATAAAACCTATTATTTGGGGATTTTTCAGGAACACATGATGGCCAAAAGTCTTGTTTTAGTAGTAATTCTACGCTTCATAGCTATGATCATAAATAATATCTTTCTATCATTTCACAACTATTATTTTTTAAGCATTCCAATTTATGAAAAGAATATATGCTCTATTAAGTAGATCTTCCAGAACATATAGTTTTAATTATTGAATCCAAACGTGGGAGTTTGGTTTGGTTTTTTTGTTTTTTGGGTTTTTTTTTTTTTTTTAAGCGAATGTATCTATTTTTGTTCCTATGTACCACGAAAGTTACAACACTCAAAGCCTAGGGGGTGAGGTGGGTCACGAAGTCTTTAAGAATGTGACATAGTGGGGGCGCCTGGGTGGCTCAGTGGGTTAAGCCGCTGCCTTCGGCTCAGGTCATGATCTCAGGGTCCTGGGATCGAGCCTCGCATCGGGCTCTCTGCTCAGCAGGGAGCCTGCTTCCTCCTCTCTCTCTCTGCCTGCCTCTATGCCTACTTGTGATCTCTCTCTGTCAAATAAATAAATAAAATCTTTTAAAAAAAAAAAAAAAAAAAAAAAAAAGAATGTGACATAGTGAAAAGGGACCCCTGGCTGGCTCAGTCTGTAGAGCATGTGACTTGATCTGAGTCACAAGTTCAAGCCCCCTGGGTCTCAAGCTTACTTAAAAAACAAATATATATACATATATATGAGCTACAGTCACCTCTGCTGACAACTCACTGGTACCACATGCTGAAACACTGCAGAATATCTCCGTACGTTCTGTCCTCACAGCCAGCCTCCTGTGACTTGCCCTGCCCATGCTGGTACAGACCACTCAGTTCTTGTGTTATAGTTTTATTCACCTTCCACCCTTCCTGAAAGCTACTGAAGAAGAAATTAGAATATCCTAAGAAGTATAGATAAGGGATATTCTAACATTTTCCCTTAGCCAACCAAACACGGAGGCAGGATAAAACAGGCTAGAGCAGCTGGCTTTGAGCTAAAGCCCAGAAGCCTCAGACAGACCAAGACGACTTTCCAGCAAGTTCGGATGGGATAAGGGGAAGGGTTTACAGATCTTCAGTGGCCACTGTACTCTCTCCTCAAACTGATCTAACAATTACGAGGACCTGCTAGTTCGCCTTCCCATAGCCCTTACAACTTCATTTCTCCTCCCACTTTACTTCCTGACTCTTACAATCATGCATTTCCCCAGGGGTATAAAATAACTTCTGGGACAGCAAACAAAGGAATAATAACTAACTTGAGTTGTACTTTATTGCATGCAGGCAACAAACTCCTGGCACAGCTACAAGCCTCAGCTATCCATCTGATCATCTGAATTCAGAGGTGAGACACCTTTCCAGCCTGGGCCTGACAGAATGACTCCTACAAAAAAGGACGGCGAGAAGAAGGGCCTCTCTGCCATCAGTGAGGTTGTGACCAGAGAACACACTGTCAACAGTTACAAGTGCACCCATGGACAGTGGGCTTCAAGAAGCGTGCCCTTCAGGCAATCAAAAAAAAAAAAAAAAAAATCTGGAAATTTGCCATGAAGATGAGAACTCCAGATGTGCACACCCACATCAGGCTCCACAAAACTGTCTGAGTCAAGGGAGGGAGAGATGTCCCACAGGATACCCACGTGTGGTTGTCCTGGAAACATAATGAGGATGAAGATCCACCAACAAGCTTAATACAGTGTTTGTCTATGCACCTCTCACCACTCAGAAAAATCTATAGTCGATACAGATGAGAACCAACCACTGACTGTCAAATCAAGTCATAAATTTAAAACAAAAAAAGAGGAGGAGACAGGAGTTAAAGTGTTTAGGTAACAATTTTTTGAGCAGAAAAATGGCACCAAGCTTTTTCTGAAAGAAATTAAGGTTGATTTTGCCTCTTTGGCTTCATGATGAGGGTTGGCTTTTTGCCAATTAGATTATGTGATGAACCTTTTCTATGACTTGTACAAGAAAAAAAAAAAAAAGAGGTTTAAGGTTTTAACAAAAATATACAATAAATGCACATAAGAAAAGCCAGGAATAAAATCCTTTCTAACTGTCTAAGTTTACTATGAAATATTTCTGATGTTAATTTAAATGAACAAGATGATATCCAGTGCAGCATGGTTTTTGTGCTTGTAGAGGCTACACAAACAAAAAGTCTGAATGACTCTGAGGTGGAGGCTTCCAAGTTATTAATTTCCCAGTTACACTTACTCTTCCCCTGCCTTCAGCCTTTCCTTGTAACAGAGACTGCATTCATTTCTACAAAAGGAAGTTCAAAAGGAAGTGGCATAAAACAGAAAACACTGAAGATTACTGGGAAGAAATTCTTTTTTTTTTCCTTAAGTTTGAAGGCAATGTTCAGGTTCTTTCTGTGTTATTCTGAAGTCACATTTTGTTTGAAAATACCTTGATAAATCTTACCAAAAAGCATTAAACTGATTTGCTAACAATATTTTTCTAGAAGTAATTTTCTCTGACCTTAAGAATTTTCCATCAAACCACATGCTGATTTTTACTGGAACTCTTAAAGTGTCAAGAATTCTGTATATACAAACATAAAGTGTCAAGAATTCTGTATATACAAACATCTTCTTCAAGAGGCACTGATTAAGAAGAAAGTTCTAGTAGAAGACTCTGGTGAATTGAGGGTTTTATGGTAATTTCTTCTACTCAATAGCTCAGAGGAAGCTCTGCCAAAGACAAAGAAAGTGATCTAAAGGTCCCTGGCCAAAATATATGGTTTTTCTTAGTCAATTTTGTTTTGTTCGTTGTATTTATTTACAAAAATATTTTATGTAGGAAATACTCAGAAAGAGAAACTCAATTATTAAGACCCCCAGAAGTGGCATGGTCAAATATATTCCTCAATCACCTCTCTACTGGCTTATAAGAACTCTGACTTCACCAAACCAGGCACTATTAAACATGGATGAAGAGCATTTTCCAGGTGTTCATAGGTATTTCAGGAGAGATCCACAAGAAACTGGACACACTGATTGTCTGGCGTGGCTGGGGTGGAAAGAAAACTTTTAACATCTACCTTTTTGGTGCCTTTTGAGTTTTGAACCATGAGGATGTATAATCTACTTTTATTTACAATTTAAGAATTCATATTCTCTAAACTCCCCAATATTTTAGTATATTGAGATGCAAAGAAAAATTCTCAATCCTAGCTATAAGCACTTGAGGATATGGCAAAAATCTAAGAAAATAGATTAACTTAGCTGCTACTGAAATAGCATACACCATGAATTTTGCAATGCTCTTTTTTTTTTTCACTATCATGCAAAGCCCACCTCAATCCAAAATACCTACCTTCACTTCTACCCTTGCTTCCTCTCACCACCCTTAATCTATCCCAAACCCTACAGCCAAAGTACATGCTTTCAAACTTACAATCAGATTAGATCACTCCTCTCTCAAAACCTTTAGAGGGCACCCTTTTCAACTACGATTAAAAGCCAAGGGGCGCCTGGGTGGCTCAGCCAGTTAAGCGTCTGCCTTCAGCTCAGGTCATGATCTCAGGGTCCTGGCACTGAGCCCCAAATCAGACTCCCAGCTCAGCGGAAGAGTCTTCTTCCCTCTCCCTCTGCCCCTTGCCCCCCACGCACCCATGCACTCTCTCACTCTTGCTCTCCCCACCTTCCCTCCCTCAAATAAATAAAATCTTAAAAAAAAAAAAAAAAGAAATCCTCCAGGATCTGCATGGACTCTGACCTCATCACCTACTGCTCTCACCCAACTCCAGCCACATCTGTCTCAATGGTGGCCTTCACATATGCCAGCCAGGCTCTGGACTCTTGGCACTTTGCACTGACTGTTCCCTCCACCAGCTATGCTCTTCCCTCAGATTTCTACCCTGCAATCCCCATCACTTCCTTTATGTTTTATTCAAATATCCCTTCTCAATGAAGCCTCTCTCAACAGCCTCTTTAAAAACAGCATTATGGAAACCAGAAAGTAGGTCAGTGGGGTAAGAAATGTGCACTGACCTACTTTTCTGTTTTCCTTAATGCTTACCACCTAGCATATTATACAATTCAATTAGAAAAAATCCACAAGGACAAGGATCTTTTTCTCATCTGCTCAGTATATCTCAAGGTACCTCAGATGCACTAAGTCAGCATCTGGTACCAGGTAAGCACACAGAAGTACCTGGTGAATTAATAAATGGCTTAACCTGCTTTTTCAACTTTATTTCACACCTCTTCTGCCTTAAAGAATCCCTGTTCCAAACAGTCTGGTGTACTCATCGTCCCAGCACACCTCTGCACCCCAGTCCACACCTTCTTCCCATTCAGGGGAACAAAAAAACAAATCACTCAAATACCTCCCTGCAAGTTCTCTGAGCACTCCCAGGCCCTGTGTTCCAAGGCACTTTCTGCCCAGCTCACTCTACTGCAGCGACCCAAGGGTGGATCCAGCTGAGAATGTGTATAAATCCCAATTTCCCTTAAAGCCTGGCTCTAATTTCCTTGAAATCCATCTTTGGATTTCAAATCCATCCATCCTTGAAATCCTTTAAGTCCATCTTCTTGAAAATCTGTTATAGAACTCAGTATGTTAAAAATGAAAAAATAAAAATAAAAACCTGTTCCAGGATGTTATTTTTTTTTCCATTCAAAATGAAAACAGCTTCAAGTCTCATGGAGAAATTTATGTTTTTGTGGCTTCTTTTCCTAGTTTATTAAATATTAAAATACCAATGAGAGAATTCTTACTGGATTTGAGTGACTCTACTCAAAAGGTATGAATACCTCCTCTACCTCCTAAACTCTGAATCCAATGTCCTATATTAGATTGAATCCAAAGTCCTACATCCAGATCCTACAGGATCTGACCTCCTCTCCTGATACCCTCCTTCATTCTGCCCCCCTCCCCCACACTGGCCAGAGGGCTATCTGTGAAACAGGACAGACATGCTTTGGGACATTCATATTTACTGTCCCTTCAGCCTAGAATGCTCACTCCCCTGGAATTCTCTCCCTGCTGAAATCTTTCCGAATGCCCTTCCTGACCACTCTAGCTAAAACTGAAAAACACTCACTCTTCCTTCCTTCCTATCCTCTTCTGGTTTATTTTTCTCTGTAACAGTTATAACAATCTAATAACAGTCTATATATATTTTTTTACCTATTTATCTAGCGACACTAGAATAAATAACGTGATCTGTTTTGTTCAGTCATACCCCCGCTATCTAGAATAGTATCTGGTGATTAGGAAGTACCTAATACTTGTGAAATGCAGAATTCAGCAAACAGATATATTGTACAAATGAATAGGCATAACAATGCAAATTTTGTTAATCTCTGTTAAATCAAAGAAGTTCTTTCAATCTATAGCATTTTCTTCCTTTTAAAAATCTGAATTCTAAGAACTGATTTCTGTTCATCAGAAACAGCCAAATTCCAAAGCTACCCTAAAAGTGGTTTAAAATCAGGTCTCTTCTACCATTCCCAAATACTTCTGCAATTCCTTCAAAATGACAAATCAATATACAAACAAATGTTCCTCAAGCACTATCTGTGTGTCCAGCACTGAGGTTTAAAAAAAAATTTTTTTTCCTGGGGCACCTGGGAGCTCAGTTGCTTAATCGTCTGACTTCAGCTTAGGTCATGATCCCGGGATCCAGGATCAAACCTTATGCGGGGTTCCAGTATGAGCTTGAGATTCTCCCTCTCTCTCAGCCTCTGCCCCTACCCTGTCCCCAAATGGTGTGTGTGTATGTGTGTGTGTGCATGCACATGCTCTCAAAAATATATATATATATAGTAATAATAAATTTTTTTATTTCCTTTAAGAAACAAAGAAACAGACTATCTTTCGGGGGAATCTAATTCCTAACACAAACCAAAAAACTGCCCACATTTTGCTTAAAATAAAAGTATAAAATGTCATGGAAACATAAGAAGCCATAGAAAGACTGCAAATATAGCTCAGTGACGACAGAATAAATTTTTTTTAAAAAGTCTAAATAACTTTTATTTAGGCTTCAAATAATTTTAACAAGGTATTTTTAAATTTTCCACACCTCTCCTCAACAGCATGGTTACAATGTGATTCAGTGAGGCACTACAGGGAGTGTCTCACTAGTTACAAAACCTGTCTCTGTTACAAAACCTGGTCTTCTCCTCTCCCGCTGATGGCTGCCAGTAGAGAAAGGGGGCTTTAGAAACATAAACATGTTAAACCTTCTACTCTGGAGTAAGCTCAATGGACTTTGGTCTGCACAGGTCTCCTGTAGTAATCATTGTAATACTACCCTGCATTTACTGAATTCACTTTATTGTTAGCTTCTGTTTTAATCAGGTGTCATATCCCCTTTTCCTGCATGGTAGAAACCATGTCTACACATGGTAAAAGTTCAAATACTGGCTGACAAAGCAAAAGCTAACTTATCATCTCAAATGTAGTAACAGAAAGCAGATGATAAGAGAGAAATTTAGGATATAGGCCCTAGCATGGAAGGATTTACAAAACAGATTTTTAAATCTTACTGTTTCAAGAACCATTTATGGTCTGCCTGACCTGACACAGATGCATTTCCTTAAAAACATATTGAAAATTATTTTTGGTGACTCACAATTCCCTTAGAAAATTTCAAAAACCCTCATATTCAACTGGGATTGACCTTTCAATTTATAACAACTGTTAATTAACTTCTAGCTTTTAGATTTGGGAAAGAGAAGCAAATTCAGATGTTCAGACACCCCTAGAAAATGTGCAGAAGTAGTTAATACCGAGGTATCAGTCAGTGTTCCTGAAAACAGGGACAACTTCAATTTATTAAAGGAATTATAGCAGCGACATGTAAACTAACGCAATTACCTTTTTTGAGAGTCTTTTTCTTAATACCTTTGATTTTTTTTTCAAGATTTTATTTATTTATTGACAGAGAGACACAAAAGGGAGGAACAAGAGAAGGAACACAAGCAGGAAGAGTGGGAGAGGGAGAAGCAGGCTTTCCATTGAGCAGGGAGCCCAATGCAGGGCTCAATCCCAGAACCCCCGGGCTCGATCCCAGGACCCCAGGATCATGACCTGAGCCAAAGGCAGATGCTTAACAACCGAGCCACCCTGGTGCCCCCTCTCTTAGGACCTTGCAACTCAGAGGCCATTTCTCAGACCGCCAGACAAATTTCTCTTACATGAAATCTTAGGTTGCTGGCAGGACAACCATTTTCAATGGAATTTTTAAGAAAGAATGTCTCTTTCCAAAACCATTTAACTAGCCACAAAATTGTTCTATGTGAAGCTTACTAACTACTAATGAATTTATGAAACTCAAACTAATCCACAGTAATTAAAGCTCCTGACTGGGGGGGAAATCCACTTTCTCATTCAGCCCCTTCCTCCACCCTAGGATGCAGACTTATCTCAAGTCGATGTTCCAAACTATACAATAATTAAATGCCTGACTTTAACTCTAGACGTTGAGTTAGAATAACAAAACAGCTGATATTAATTTAAGATTGGGTTATGTCAAAAGCATTACATTTCTACCTTGTATTAATTCAATCATGTGAGCTTTGAAATAAGTTTTGTTTTGGTTTGTTGTTGTTGTTTTTTAAATCCTAGGCTTAAAACCGTAGACTTCTATAGGACCCAATGCTAGTTGGTTGCAGTTCTTACTAGTTTCTTAAAAACTGAAATCACGTGGTCACATAAACCAATGAGAAGTCAAAAGCTTCAAAACAGGGTGACCTGGGTGGTTCAGTGGGTCAAGCCTCTGCTCTTGGCTCATCATCTCAGGGTCCTGGGATCCAGCCCCACATCAGGCTCTCTGCTCAGCAGGGAGCCTGCTTCCCCCTCTCTCTGCCTGCCTCTCTGCCTACTTGTGATCTCTGTCAAATAAATAAATAAAATCTTTTTTTAAAAAAAGCTTCGGGGCGCCTGGGTGGCTCAGTGGGTTAAAGCCTCTGCCTTCAGCTCAGGTCATGATCCCAGAGTCCTGGGATCAGGCCCCACATCGGGCTCTCTGCTCGGCAGAGAGCCTGCTTCCTCCTCTCTCTCTGCCTGCCTCTCTGCCTGCTTGTGATCTCTTTCTGTCAAATAAATAAATAAACAAAATCTTTAAAAAAAAAAAAGCTTCAAAAGGAAAAATCTATAGACACATTACATTTCAGTTCATAATTTACTCCTCCATCCCCCAAAAAGCCATCATCCAGGTTACTTATAGGATGCTGTTACTATTACTATGTAATACAGAAAAACCTTAATACCACTGACACTGTAGCATGTATCCACATGCAGACAAAAGCTTTACAGTGTAAAAGATTTAATAAACTCTAGCAGTGGGCTCTACATTCAACTTTTGACTTAAAAAGTGTCAATTTAGGGGGGCCTGGATGGCTCAGTGGGTTAAAGCCTCTGCTTTCGGCTCAGGTCATGATCCCAGGGTCCTGGGATCGAGCGCCGCATCAGGCTCTCTGCTCAGCCGGGAGCCTGCTTCCTTCTCTGTCTACCTCTCTGCCTACTTATCTGTCAAATAAATAAATAAAATATTTTTTAAAGTATCAATTTAGTGCAACATTGTTTAAATTCACTTTCAAGATGATTTTTAACTGAGGGACACCTGGCTGGCTCAGTTGGGAAAGCATGTGGCTCTTGATCACCTGGTTGTGAGTTTGAAGCCCACAGTGGGTGTAGAGATTACTTAAGTAAATAAATGCATACTTTTTTTTTTTTTTAAAAGAAAAAAAAAGGGACACCTGAGTGGCTCAATGTGTCAAGCATCTGCCTTCAGCTCAGGTCATGATCCCAGGGTCCTGCCATGGAGTCCCACATCAGGCTCCCTGCTCAGCAGGAAGCCAGCTTCTCCCTAAGCCTGTCATTCCTCTTGCTTGTGCTCACTCATGCTCTGACAAATAAAAATCTTTAAAAATAAATAAATAAATAAAAAGGAAAAAAGATGGCACACCTGGGTGGCTCAGTCAGTTAAGCATCCAACTCCTTACTTCAGCTCAGGTCATGATCTCAGGTTCCTCAGACGAGCCCCTACTTAGGATCGGAGCTGGGCATGCAGCCTGCTTAAAATTTTCTCTCTCAGGCGCCTGGGTGGCTCAACCGGCTTAAGTGTCTGCTCTTCAGCTCATGATCTTAGGAGTACTGGAATCAAGTCCTACATCAGGATCTCTGACCAATGGGGAGTCTGTTTCTCCCTCTCACTCTCCCTTTGTGTTCTCTAAGAAATAAATAAAATCTTAAAAAAAAAAAAAAAAAGATTCTCTCTCCCTCGGCCCCCCCTTAAAAAAAAAGACGATTTTAAATGAGTCAAGAAGCATGTGCTTCTATATTTTAGTATACATTTTAGAAAGATAAGTTCATGAGCTCTAACCTATAGAACTGCAACAACAAATAAATGGTTCAGGAAATCAGAACATACTTTACACTGAGACTTTAAATCCAAACTACGAATTACAGTTCTTAAGTTCTGGAAAGCTTTGGAAACAAGTAAGATGATAAATTTCCTTGCAAGCAGCTTAAGATTCCTCCAAAGTGTTGAAACAAAAGACATCTTTGAGTACAATCTTATGCTAGTTCAATACGAATAAACAGACTTACTAATGCTTGGAATGAAATCATCTCAGTCACTCCACCTAAATACAATAATGCATTTACAAAGCTGTTCTGAAGCTACTCCGAACTAAACCGCACTGAAAAGGAAGCCGTGTAACATACAGCGTTGTCAAATCAGTGTTGTATACCTAAAACTAAAGTAACACTGTGTTAACTATACTTCAATTTAAAGAAAATGGGGGACTCTGTATAAAGTAGATATGTTATGTGAAATGTTCCATATCGGCCTCCCAATTTAATAAAAAAAAGGAAGAAGAAAGTTATAGCTTATTATTAATATGTATTCTGCAAGAACAGTATCAAGGGATGTCAACACCGACAAATGATACAAATATCGCAGACTTCAGAAAGCCTTTTTTTCACAATCTTGCGTATTAAGTGAGGTTGTTATAAAGTTAGATGAGTTAAGATATAGGCAAACAGCTTAGCACAATTGCTGGGCTCATAGTGAACCTTCAGTAGTATCATTAACAAGTATCTATCAGCTATCTATGAAAACACAGTTTCAAACACTATCTACAATTAACCACAGATTCCTTTCTTGGCTCGACTACTATGGACTGTGAAAACAGCAAGTTAATGAATAAAACACACTCTTTAAACTCCCCATCTCGAAAACCAGAAAGGTACAACAAACTGTTTTCAAAGACTATACTGGGGTGGCATAAACACAAGTTCACATGATTAAGAGTCTGGTGAACACTGGTTAGCATTCTCATTAGGACCAAAGTCAGCTAACTCGGGGACAGTTAAAGGTCAAAGGCGTCCCAGCCGGGAACGATTTGCTCCATTTACACGGTCCCTGCCTCGCCAAGACCAGGGGACTAAACCAAAGGCAGGCGCGGCCGAAGTGCAGGCGAGGACAATCCTGGATAGACATCGCCCTGGGGGATTTCCTCCAATAGTAAAGCCGCTTCCACCTCCTTTCAAGCCACCCACAGGCCCCTCGTATCTCAAGAGTTCTAGCCCCGATCCTCCCCAACCTCGGGAGCGCTGCCCCCCGCCCCAGATCTCCGCCCCGCGCGCCCACAGCGAAGGGGCGAGTCCGCGCGCGCGCCGTCCCCGCAGGGCCGCCTCTCCGCCCTCCGCCCCCCAGCCTCCACCCCGCACCCCCTGGCGCCTGGGCCCGGGAAGATGGGGCCCGGGCGCCCGCTCGCCCACCCCGGCCCCCGCGCGCGCGGCCTGGGCAGGATACTAAACACAGTCCGCTCCCAGGGCTCCAGCATGTAGAGCGCCGTGACCAGCAGATACTGGTAGTAGAACCAGGACATTTGCTTCCAGGCCCGCGCCAGCGCCATGCCCTCCGCACGCCTCCCTCGTTGAGGCCGAGCGTCAGTCTGGCCCGCCAGCCTCCGGTTAGCGTCCTCCAGCCCCCGGCCGCGAGGCCCGCCCGCCCGCCACCGTGCGCCTATTGGCCGGTCCGGCCCGGCGCGTCACCCGTGGGCACGCCCAGCCCCGCGCGCCCCCGGGCAGCCGGCGGCGAGCCCCGCCCGGCCGGCGCTCATTGGCCCATGTGAGGCCACGCGTCGTGCCCGCCCCTTCCCCGGTTTCCCCCTCTGCGGGCCGCGCCCACGGGAGCGGGAGAACCATCTGCGCGAGAGCGCCCGCCGCGCGCTGCCGGCCGCGCCCTACCGGCCGCGCCCTACCCGCCCCGCCTCGCCCGGCCATTGGTGGGTGGGGAGTTAGTCCCGGCGGGGTCGCGGCGCCGGAGCCTGCCGCGGCCGCCCGGGGGTGGTCGGTACCTGCAGCGCGACCCAGAAACGCTCGTTGAAGACATATTTGTGGAATATCTGGCATCCTACTGGGCAGGGGGATTACAGGGGTGAGCAGGAACATAAGAGGTTCCTTAACTAGCGCAGGGTACGATCTAGCGGGGGCGACGGGCACTAACCACACGAATGCAAGTCCCAGCTATGATGGGTGTAGAGAGAATAAGATGCTCTTCAGGGTGGCGAGGCGGACGTCACCTAATCAGAGAGGTCAGGGAAGGCATCTCCGAAGAAGTGATGCACACATTGCCTGCTTCCTCCCTACCCCGGCGAGCGCGCACACACATACACACAAACACCCACATCGACCAGCATACCCACCCCATGCACTCCTTAACCTAAAGACAAAGATTACCTTAACTATATCGGCATACCTCTTTTAGTAGCCTGGCCATAGGTACCCTGTAGGTCAACGCCAGGAAAACGACGCTGATCTGGGGGTTCTGTAGGTGACAGGCTAATAATCCGTCTGTAGGCATGGAGAAGCCCTTGTAAATATCCAGATCTTTCCACTTGGCAGATGGGTCGACACTATTGCCCTCACCTTCAGGAACAAGATAAACAGCGTGTGAAATGACAATTAAATGGCCTGCTGTTTAAATGCGAAGAAGTTTCTTTTAAATATCCTACCGCTTAAACTTTAAAACTTTCATGGTTGATCATTTTTATTTATTCATTTAGAAATATTAGCGGCTGTTTATGAGCTAAATATTGGGGATAGCCAGCTAGATGGAGATCTGCCTTCATAAAGGACCCAGTCTACTAAGGATGAGAAGCAAGTTAACTGATGACAGATGTAGTGAAGGGTAGTTTTATGTTATGTGTAGGCTGCCATGAAAGCCCAGCGAAAATCAGATTGGAAGTGTAAACGTCTTCTGGGAAATAGTACTTGAGCTTAATATTGAAAGAAAGGTAGAAATGGCAGAATGAATGAGTTTAGAGAGGAGAGGGTAAGACAGATATTCCAAGCACAGGCACATGGAACCATTACAGGAAGGTGGGATGTTTTTAAAGGCTGGAAGAACTTTCCCGTGGCTGATGCAAAAAGATTGCATAGTCAATAGCAGGAGATGGAGCTAGATAATGAACAGGGACCACATCCTGAAGCACCTTGGGTAAGAAGCCAAGGAATTTTTACCTGGATATACAAAAGTTAAAGAGCCAGTGGCTTAATAAGATTAAACAAGCCTTGGGAGTCGACAGTCGCCTAGAAGACACTTAAAACAAAGAGGATCATGGGGTGCCTGGGTGGCTCAGTGGGTTAAACCTCTGCCTTCAGCTCAGGTCATGATCCCAGAGTCCTAGGATTGAGCCCCACATAGGGCTCTCTGCTCAGCAGGAAGCCTGCTTCCCCCCACCCTCTGCCTGCCTCTCTGCCTACTTGTGATCTCTGTCTGTCAAATAAATAAAATCTTTAAAAATAAAATAATGGGCGCCTGGGTGGCTCAGTGGGTTAAGCCGCTGCCTTCGGCTCAGGTCATGATCTCAGGGTCCTGGGATGGAGTCCCGCATCGGGCTCTCTGCTCAGCAGGGAGTCTGCTTCCTCCTCTCTCTCTCTGCCTGCCTCTCTGCCTGCTTGTGATCTCTCTCTGTCAAATGAATAAATAAAATCTTTAAAAAAAATAAAATAAAATAAAATTTTTTTAAAAAAGAGGATCAGGTCGGAGACATTACAGAGGGAGAACCTATAAATGGAAGCAACTATAACCCATATGCCCTCCGGGTCTCCCTACCCTGAAGAGATCTAAGTACATTTGGCCTTCCCATTTCTGAATCTTAACTGTATTGGGCTTCTCTCTGTCCTCATTCTTCTCCAAAGTATTTCTTTTCAGATCTGTTTGGGTATGTGCAAGCTTTGTTCCTTTTTCTTCAAGAACTCCAAATACCTCAGCACTTAGTGATGCTCAGTTAAGTTTACCCAGCTACCCTTCCCTCACTGGGCAAGCTCCCTCACTGCCATTCCCACCACATAGTTTTCCCCAACTTTTGTAGCCCCTCAATCCACAGCATCTCTTTGGGAGTACAGCCCTACCAAGCCAATCTGTATCCCTCACCTTCCCTGGGAATCTAGGGAGCAAAAATTCCTTCATCATACTATTACAACTGACTAGAAAGGGGGAAAAGAGACTAGGATCCTAGATGATGACAATATTCAGAAAGCATCCAGGGGAAGAAGCTTGGCTGAAAAGGCATGAATTCTGTTACAATGAGACTGAGGCTAAAGTACCTGGGGGACATTTAGTGGGCAGTTGGGCATATGGCCTAGAACTCGGAAGAGAAGCCTGAACAGGACCTAGAGGAATGTGAGTTTTCAATAAGACCCTATTAACTGCAGCTGTGATTGCAGATAAGGTCACCCAGGGAAAGCACACAGCCCAGGAAAAACAGTACACAATAAACCCAGCCACTCAGGCATTTACGGGAGGAAAGTCCAAAGGGAGCCAATAAATTGCACTCAAGAGAAGCTGAGATCTGATAGCAAAGACCAGGGACCTAGGGGAGAAGCCAAGAAAAGAAGGGACAGCTAGGAGATCAGGACAGGCAAAAGGAGGAAGGGAAGAACCAATTTGTTTTGTCCACTTGGGGCTCAACTGATGACTCATTCATTGTGGAATGATAGGGGCAAAAACCGGATTAGAGAGGGAGCAGGGAAGTCAGGAGACAAGGGAGCAAATCAGATTTATCTTTGCCGGAAGCTTGCCTGGGAAGAGAAAAAGATAGGATGGTACCAAGAATATTTGTTGTGTTTGATTTTCAGATGGGAGAGGTGTGAGCAAGTTTATGGGCTTAACGATACAGGTGAAGATGGTGGGCTGGGGGATCAGATCTACAGCCTTAAGAAACTGGAGCCAGTAGCTCTTTTCCTAAAAGGGCAAGGAGGGAAAGCCAGGACATAAACACAAGAGCTTAAGTTAAGGAACTCCCTACTTTACAGCCTCGGTTTTCTTACAGAAAAAGAAAGGGCTTTTCTAAAGTAAGGCCCTCTGTTGAAAATGAGCAAGATGTTGAGGTAAGGGGTTTGAAAAAGGAAAAGGGGAGTGGGAGACTCTCTCTAAAGCTTCTTAGGGATTGGCAAGCAAAAATCATGTAATTTTCACCTGCAATCCACAAGGACCCCTGTATGGAACTGGGGAGGATGAATTAGGAGACTTGCTCCAAGGTGGAGGTCCTGCTTGGCTGAGCCCAAGAGAGAAACAAAGAAGCAAGAAGGTTAGTGGGGAGTGCACAATCCTAATACCAGCTGCAAGAACTGGGTCAGAGTTCCTCTTAGCTTCAATAGAGTTGTACCTAATCTGTCCACAGCTACCCTGTCCACCTAGACTTTGAATGTCACTTTTTGTCACAGCACCTCAAGAGTCTCCTCTCTTCCCACACCCCCAGCTTCCCTGCACCCTCCATACATTTCTCAAGCAATCATTCTTCCCCTATTTTTCCCTCCAAATCCTTTTTGGAATAATAGTATAAAAAAATTTATGAGCTGTCTTCCCTTTGCTGTTAAGTTGTGGTGAGTCCCTGGGCCATCACTTCCTGTCTTTCAGTAGTCTCACCCACCCTCCAAAATATAGAGTCTGGGCTCTACCTCCAACCTCCACTAAGACCAGTTACTCAAGTTTACCATATCCAAACCAAATTAATCATACCTCTTCTTACTCAGCCTCTCTCTCTGTGTAGCATTTGATGCTGAACATTTCTGGCTTCTAAACCTCCTCCACACTCTTGGTTTCTGGGGAGTTTGATAAACCTTATTTTCTCTCCCATCCCTAAAGGGCTGCTGACCCCTCAAGCTCTCTCCAATGATACCTTCTTCCTCAGTTGTCTCATCCTCCTTAGATCCCAAGTGCCACTTCAAGTCTTTATTCTAACTGCTGGCAGAACATATCTAGATATAGTTAAAATAATAATAAAGGTTATCATTAACATAATTGTCTAGTCCTTCCCTTTTCAAATTTCAAAGTGCTTTCACATCATCTCATTGCCTCAGAAAGAGCAAACACAGCCCCTATTTTATAATTATGGACTCTGGAGTTCAGAGACCTGTTCAAGCCCAAACTAATCTGTACCTCCTTTCTTATCTCACTTTCTTATCTCTGCCAGCGGCAAAAAGTATCTTAATCTCCAGGGCAAAAACCTTTTACCAGTTTTAATTCCCTTCTCCCAGTATCTCAGGTGTGCCTTCTTTAGTCGAATCTGCCATTTTGGAGATCCACACACAACTTCACTCTATCAAGATAACAAGCCTAAGGAGAGTCCTCCCAACTTGGCTGACCAGCTACCATCAGTGCTTCCTGCTTGCTAACTACTAACTTGAGTTTCAAGAAAACTTTCATCCCAAAAATCCTTTTTTTTTTTTTTTTTTAGATTTTATGTATTTATTTGACAGAAATCACAAATAGGTAGAGAGGCAGGCGGCGGGGTGCGGGGGTGCTGGGGGGGGGGGCCGGGGGGGTGGCGAGGGGGGGTGGCGGGGGGGGCGGGGCAGGGAAGCAGTCTCCCCACCGAGCAGAGAGCCCGATGTGGGTCTCGATCCCAGGACCCTGAGACCAGGACCCGAGCTAAAGGCAGAGGCTTAACCCACTGAGCCACCCAGGTGCCCCCCTGAAAATCTTTTTCATTTATGAGAAAAGAATGACAGGTTTTCCAGAAACTATTCCATGTTTTTTGTGGGGTTTTTTGTTTTTATTTCCTGAATGTTTTCACTTAAATCATCCCTTCAGTTCAAGGGAGACAGTCATTCACCAAACCATTCACTCACTTCCCACTGCACTGTGCCCACAGTGGGCTGGGTTACAGGAAGACCAGCCCATTGGGACCTCTGCTCTCAGAGTTCATGGTCTCATAAGAAACGTGTCCATATGTCCCTCAGAAAGAATGTTATAATTAAGTTTAACCATAGTAAGTACCTCCCTTTGCCAGGGGCCATGGGAGTGGTAGGGCAGGCCACACAGAGCCAGCATTTAAGGAGTTCCTGGCCCCGCAGAAGAGACAGGAAGACACTGAAACAGAGGAATCCTAGGTATTTGTGACATTCTTGGACCAGCAGCCACAGTAATCTTGGGGTTCTTGGCCCACGTCTGTCTGGCAGGGGCTGGGCAGAGCCTCTGGAAGCTGAGTTATTCCAGGAGCAGTGAGGGAAACGTTTGTGGGTGAAGGAGAAAGAAAAGAAGGTGAAAAACAGATGGGCTCTGGGGAGGGCAGAGGTGAGAGTCCACAGGGTAGAGAAACTGCTGGTATGGTGGCTTGGTATGGGAGGAAAGGCTAGTCAGTTTGAATACGAAAACGAAGGAAAACCCTCCAAACCGTTGTACAGTCCCTCAAAACACAGTACAGGCGTGGTAAAACTTTTGTGCAATTTTTTATCATAGCACATACACAAAGGTACAAAGAAAATAAACATTTATTTATGACAGAATGACTATCAACATTTCCACCATACATAATTTATTCAAATGGATTGTTTCTGTGGAATCAGAGTTCAGCAAATGGATGGGCTTCCAAATGGGGGAGAATGAATTTTGGAGTTTCCTTCAGCAATGTTATGTTTAAAAGTTGCCAGCCTTCAAAGCACATTTTATCTGATGCAAAATGGGTTTATTCGGGGATAACAGGAATTACAATTCAGGACAAGCAAGCTATAGCAAAAGCCGCAGGCAAGTGCAGAGAACAAAGGACAGGAATGCTCTTTTAGAGAGGGAAGGGGGGAGTTGGGAAAGGCTGTTACAAACAAAAAAATTCACTAAAGTAAACTGTGAGTTGGAAGTGTTGTGGCTTTTCATTGGCTTAGCTGTGACAGTCTTGCCTTGTGGGGGCCATTGCTGGACAAGGAGACAACCTTTCTTTCTCTTGCTGGGGTAGTAATGTTGGGTCCGTAATCAAAGGAACGAGACTAATACAAAGCGAAAGTCAAGCAAAGCTTTATTTCGCGCCAATCATCGAGAATCAAACCGACCGTCCGGGCCGCCTCTTAACAGAGAGGGCGACCCCTCTCAGCCTCACAGACTAACTTTTTTAGAGCAAAGGCCATGTGGTTGAGCCTGGCCACACACAGGTGGCCAATGAGATTGTAACACACAGAGAGAGCTGCACAGTCACGCTAGGTCACAAATGGGTGACCAATTGAATTACAATTTACCCCATAGTAGCTAGTTGAACTAGCCTATCACCTTGGTCAGAATTGGCGCCCAAAAGAGTGGGGGGTAGGGTCAGTTTAAGTTTTACTGCATAAACAACAAAATCACTGTTTAACTGGATGGAATCACTCCGGGTAAATAGGCCCTTACAGTAAAGTGGGTTTCCTCCTGTTGAGAATGCAAGGTACTTAACAACAACAAAAATGCAAGGTACTTCACTTCTCTTCCTGATGGGTCTACAAAGTCTGCAATCAGTGGTAGGGTCTGAGGGCTCCCCTTCTGGCCTCCCAACTACATATTTTTTTTTTTTTAGGATTTTATTTATTTATGACAGAGATCACAAAAGGGGGAGTGCTGTGAATTGTGTAAGATGCAAATAATACATTATGTGTTAATAATAAATAAATAAAAATTTTAAAAAATTAAGACATCTTGAAATTTATAAATAAATAAATAAATAGCAGGCCATTCCTATTACGGCATTCTTTGTAGCCTTTAAAATAACCTCTGAGGGAGCAAATGTAGAATATAAAATAATTTACCTCACTACTTTGAAGTTCAGTGAATAATTCTGATAGGTGATCAACAGTTTTAGGAGGCTATATTCTTTTTAAAAAGATGTTATTTATTTGTTTGAGAGAGAAGAAGAGAGTAAGAGAGCAGGGGGAGAGGGCCGAAGCTAACTCCCCACTGAGCAGGGAGCCCAACATGGGGCTGGATCCCAGTGGTGTGGTTTTGGAATATAGGTGAGGTTCAGTGGGGTGGAGTCCAGAACCAACGATCAAGAAAGATTTCCTGAGAAATCTTTGGTGCAAAATGGTGGCTTATTAAAGCACGGGGACAGGACCATGGGCAGGAAGAACTGCTACCCTGGAGTGTAGGGGAGGAGGTGTGATTATATACTATGGGGTTGGAGGAGGTAAGGAAAAAGGGAGGTTTTGCAAGAACTTTCGTGTTAAAGAAGACACACAGGATACCATAGGCTTTGCTCTTTGTCAAGTTAAGGTTGCTTTTCCTTCTAGTAAGGCATTAACAGTAAGAGAGTTGGGAGCTTCTCCTATCACCTATCCCTACCAGTGAGTGGTAGGTTTAAAAGAAATTCAGTTTTATTTACATTTCCTTCTGCCTCAGCCTCCCTCAGTTTTATGGGGGAGCATGATGTTAGGGCTTGAGAAAACTGAGTTATGGGTCTCTAGAAATTAGGCTGTTGGTAAGAAAGCTTCTTCCTTGTAAATCACCAGGATATTTGTAAGCTGAGGGAGACTCAGGTCTTGCAGGATTATGATCTGTACAAGTTAACTATTTGTTTTTCCTTTGCAGCAGCCAAGAGCGCCTGAGGAATGTCACAAATATCCCACGGTGGGGGTGGCTTATAGGGTTTCAGCTTCTGCTTTGTCCTCAGATTGTCTTCCAGTCTCTCATCACCTCACCAGGACCGTTAGATCATGACCTGAGCCAAAGGCAGATGCTTAACCAACTGAGCCACCCAGGCTCCCCTAGGATGCTGTACTTTTAAAGTCTAAAATTCATATGCATGGGATTTGACTACTTAGGAAGATATATGAACTGATTAGTAGCTCACCTATGAGACAAAATTCTACAAAACAATCATTTGATAAAGTAAAATAACTTCCCTCTACGACTCTGAAAATTATATCAAATAGGCTTTGGACCAGGCTATTTAATCTAGACATAATTAACTAAGGTCTGGAAGAGCTTGTCCAAAACGTAAGGTGGAGGTGGTTTCCAACTATTGGCTCAAAAATGCATTTCTGCTCATTAAAGCTAACTGGTGTTTTCAGTCATTAATGCTAGATCTAGTTGGGCTTCCTACTGCTGAATTTCAATCCCATATGGAACAGATATTATGCAGGACAGGGATTTAGGTGCCTTGAATCATGATGTCATTTCATAATAATTTTATAAATTATTTGTACAACAAAAGCTGGATTATCTGACATTGTCCTAAGAAGTCCTAGGAATCTTTGGTTGTCTCTAATGTGCTACCAAAATAAATCTTTATGCTAGTTGACTATTAATACTGAAATTCAGCCAGTATCAACACATTTTGAAGACATGTCAGAGTCATCTCAAAGTCTTTAGCTAAGTGGAGGAAGGGAAAAAAAATAAATCTTTCTCCTAAAATTCAAAAATAAGAGAAGCTTAAGAGATTCATAAGATAATCCTTTTTAAAGAAATAAAATGTGATTTAGGATACAGGGCTATTGGATTCTATGCAGGGGATGTATGCTTAAAGACTTTATATAATTTAAAACATTAATTCAAAACAGAGCCTGACAAAGGGTGGCCTTTATTTTTGCTTATCTTCTAAAGAAGAAATGTCATGTAGCAATACTTAAATGGAATTTACTAAGCCAACTTCTTTTAGAATATATGATTCCTGATTATTTTTTAATTTGGGAGGATTTTCATTGTTTCAAACTTTGCATGTTAAGCATAACTTAATATCTTTATAATGCTCTATTTCAAATACAATGAAAAATACATTAAATGTGATTACACTACAGAAGAAACCAAAGGAGGTTATAGAAAAGGAAAAGAAACTGAAGGACATTCATTAAAATAATCTGGTTTGGTTACCAACTGCAATTTTTCCTTCATAATATTTGCAGCATATATGATAAAGAACCAATTTGCCTAATAATATACAAAGAATTCTTACAAGTCAACAATAAAAAAGATAAATTAGGGACATAAATCCTTCTCTCTACAGAATCTTCAGTAAAATCCACTTTAATCCTTAAAAAAAGATAAACTATATTTTTAAAAGGGTAAAAGAAATGGAAAAAAAAGTGTTTCACAGAAGAAATACATCCTATAAAGACTGATAAATAGCCAGTGTTATCATAGGTGGGGGTCAAGGATGGGAGAAGACTTTAATCCCTGTTAATGAGGATGTAAATTGTTACAACCTCCAAAAGAGGGTAATTTTGGCCATCTATGTGAGAACCAGAAATTTCACTTGTGGGAATTTGACCTAAGGAAATTAAGCCAAAAGGAGGAGCAAATGTCCATGAACATTGTTTACAAGGCCCAGGATGTGGCTGCCAGCCTCACCCATGAAGACTGACTCAGGTTTTCCAGATGCCAACTAGCACACCTTAACTGACCCTTCAGCAGCTCCCACCAGGAATCCAGCACAAAGAAAACACAGGGATTTCTGTAGCTGCTCTGGACTGGGTAAAAACATAGGTGGGATGTCACATCTCCCAGAGGCATTTCACTGAAAAACCCCCCAAAGATCTGCCTCTTCACTTGGGCCTCTGGCCAACCCTGTGGCTCCTCCCAGGTCACTATTATTCAGGAAAACTGGTAGCCCTCCTTAAAAGCCAGCCCCAGGGGCTGGCATTCCTGCTATAGTCACAGCTTACCAGACCACCTCTGCCTGGGAGACAGGATTGCTTTCAATGGCCACTAAGAACCTGAAAATGTCCCCGGTATTATGTTGGTAACACTGAAAAGCTAGGCCATGAGTGTCAATGTGCTCATATAGGGGGTCAGACAAATTATGACACAATTATCGAATGGACTAGCTTTCAAAAGGAATGAGTAGGATCCATTTCAGACTAAAACAGAATGATGTCTAAGAGATACAACTAAAGAGAAAAGACTTGCAGAATAGGATACAGGCCTCCTTGTACACAGAGGTACCCCAATGTCTGAAACAATGTCTCGAACAAAGGAAGTGCTTGATTATCCGTTGAATGGACGCAAGTTTGTAAAGAGAAAAGTCTAGAAGGCTTATAATCGTGTCTACCATGTTCCCTGCAGGCTTCCAGAAGCTGGAAAATTACCTAGTAGCTCAGGTAATCCTATAGCATGTCTTTAAAAAATACACAACAGTTACAGCAGCTAACCCTGAGAAGAGGAAGACAGCAGGAGGAAGGAAAAGAGACCACTTTTTGCTTTATGTGGTCCTATGTTCTGTAGCTTTTCTTTTCTTTTTTTTAAGATTTTATTTATTTAGGGGCACCTGGGTGGCTTAGTGGGTTAAAGCCTCTGCCTTCTGCTCAGGTCATGATCTCAGGGTTCTAGGATCAAGCCCCACATCGGGCTCTCTGCTCAGCGGGGAGCCTGCTTTCCTCCTCTCTGCCTGCCTCTCTGCTTACTTGTGATCTCTGTCAAATAAACAAATAAAATCTTCAAAAAAAAAAAAAAAGATTTTACTTATTTATTTATTTGACAGAGAGAGAATGATCACAAGTAGGCAGAGAGGCAGGCAGAGGAAGAGGGGAATCAGGCTCCCCGCTGAGCAGAGAGCCCAACGTGGGGCTCAATCCCGGGACACTGAGATCATGACTTGAGCCGAAGGCAGACACTTAACCCACTGAGCCACCCAGGTGTGCCTGTTCTGTAGCTCTTCTTACAAGTATGTAACACGATGGCAACCATTTACATAGTATAGAAAGATAGCAGAAAGCTTGAAGTTTTTAGAAAAATATGGGTAAACAATAGCCAGACTATGGAAAGAGCCCAAATGTCTATCAACGGATGAATGGATAAAGAAGATGTGATATATATATATATATATATATATATATATATATATATATATATCTCTACCATCAAAAAAAAAAATGAAATCTTGCCATTTGCAACAATATGGATAGAACTGGAAGATATTATGCTAAGCAAAATAAGTCAATCAGAGAAAGACAATTATCATATGATCTCACTCATATCTGGAATTTAAGAAACAAATAGAGAATCATAGGGGTAGGGAAGGAAAAATAAAACAAAATGAAATCAGAGAGGAAGACAAACCAAAGAGACTCTTAATCATAGGAAACAAACTAAGGGCTCTGGGGGGAGAGGGGTGGGGATGAGATTACTGGGTGGTGGACACTGGGGAGGGCATGGGGTGTAATGAGCACAGGGTATGATATAAAACTGATGAATCACTGAACTTTACCTCTGAAACTAATAATACACTATATGTTAATTGAATTTAAATTTTTAAAAATATATGGGCAAAATAAGTGTATGTCCTACAATCTGTTATCCTTCTAATCTCGATTTAACTACTTCACTACAGCCATTTTGTTCTAAGTCTCTAAGTGATCTAAGAAAAACTTAAAGTTAGCAACTGTATGACTCCTTCTCTGTGTCTGTTTACAAGAACAATCCTTTCCACATCTATTTCTAGGTCCACACGTGTTAAGTCTGGAGTAATCGGAATTTTGTGTACCTAAAAACTCCTGTTCCTCCAACACATGAAGTAGCTAAAGCTTTTAACATGGCACAAATTAATATTCAGGGGTTTTATGAAAAGGACGCCGGTGGGTGATGTGGAAAGTAGAGAGTGTCCCTTTTTTACCTTCAGTGGAGTGCTGCTGATGCAGTGACAGTGGGAGAGGAGTTGGCCGGAAATGTCCTCGCTGCCCCGGTCGGTGTGAGCCATGTGACCTTCCGGCACCGCCATCCCAAGTCTGTGAATCTCCTTAACTCTCCTCGCACCGCACACAGAGAGCGTCTCACCCACCCTTTCCACCACCCTTTACCGCTGAGGTGTCCCAGAAGTCTTGGGGGGGTGAGGGGAGGTGACTTCACCCCTAAGGCGACAGAGAGGCCAGCAAGAACAATTGGCACATTTATTTGAAACCCCATTCTAAATTTGCGTTTGCATTCTGTTCAAGACCATGTATCTGCATTTGTTTGTTTTAAGATTTTATTTACTTGGGGCGCCTGGGTGGCTCAGTGGGTTAAGCCTCTGCCTTTAGCTCAGGTCATGATCTCAGGGTCCTGGGATGGAGCCCCACATGGGCTCTCTGCTCAGCAGGGAGCCTGCTTCCCCCTCTTTCTGCCCGCTGCTCTGCCTACTTGTGATCTCTCTCTGTGTCCAATTAATACATCTTTTTTTTTAAAAAAAGATTTTATTTACTTATTTTAGAGAAAGATAATATGGGGGGATGCAGGGGACAGAGAGAGAGGGAGAAGCAGACTCTGTGCTGAGTAGGGAGCCTGAATGGGGTTCGATCCCAGGACCCCGAGATCATGACCTGATCCAAGGCAGCAGGGAGATGTTTCACTGGCTGAGCCACCTGGGAGCCCCTACATCTGCTTCAGTATAAAAGTACGTAAGTATTTTCCCCCACAACCTCCCAAATAAATCCTCTGTGCCAGGAAGATGGGACCTGTGAAGATGGTGGTTTCAAGCATCCCCAGCACACACACCAACTGAAATTTGAGTTGCAAACTAATGGCGGCCTGTCCTACTTCACCTTCTGCTCAGACTTGATTATCAAAGTTAGCTCCCAGGACTCCAGGATTCCCAGACTTCAGTCATCTACACACACACACCCCCCCCCAGGGCTGTCTCATCACTCTTCTTGCTACTCAGAAAGCACAGAAAGCACCTCTTTCTTCCTTCTGCATTTGGCACGAACTGCTGTACCATGTTCTCCCAAATCTCCACAGTTGGGACGGCCCCCTCCGACTACTGTAGTGCCCACACCTGCTGGTGGTCCCACACTCACAACGACACGCCTCCATGTATAAACATGATGTGCTGCTCCCACCTTTATGCCTGGAATTTCTTTACCACTCACCTCTAAATGGCCCACTCATGTTCTTCCAGACCCAGCTTAAGCTTTCCTTCTCAAATGTAATGATTCCCTGCTCTTCAAGAATGAGGAGGCAGCTAACTAACAATTTGGCAGGTCGCTTGATTTTTTTTTAAAGATTGTCTTTATTTATTTGACACACAGAGAGAAAGAGAGACCACAAGTAGGCAGAGAGACAGGCAGAGAGGGGGGTGGGAAGCAGACTCCCCACTGAGCAGAGAGCTGGATGCTGAAGGCAGAGGCCTGAGATCATGACCTGAGCTGAAGGCAGAGGCTTAAACCACTGAGCCACCCAGGCGCCCCAGGTCGCTTGATTTTTTTTCTCACATTTTGGGTCATGCCTTACCTCTGGTCCCTAAGCCCCCCTGAAAACATCTCCCCCAGCGCCTTCTCCCACTCCCCCCAGCGCCATGCCAAGTCCCTGTCTTGGTCCCTGACTACCTTGTCTCTCCAGCCCTTCCAGTGATCCTGGCCCTGAACCCCAGCCCTTTCCTGCTGGTCCTCTCTGATGCCCACCTACAGCTTCTTCCCCGGAGCCAGGGCGTCCTGCCCCTTGTAGCCTCCTCATGGTGGGCTCTGGGTTCCAAACCTTCCCAAGCAGATAGAACATTGGTTACTACATTTCTGAATCCTGTACACTTCAACCAAATGAATTAAACTTAGGCTGTTTCCATAAGTGAATAATGGCATCTCAAAGATGGGTCTATGCAGCCTCTATTAAAAGAGCACACAGTCTACTAGAGAAAATGGGCCGGGAGAGCCAGGGGTTCTTTAACTGCCTGTGACGTGAGAGTGTCAAGGAGACAGAAGGAGCAATATTTGGCCTGGGTCTCGAAAGGTGTGTTACGATTCCTTGGCCTGAAGTTGGAAATGGTGGGGGTGGGGGAGACATGGGGAGACATTCTAGACAGAAGAAACTGCCTTGACATTGAAAACATGAAAGGCCAAAGCCTCTTGAAAATACCAAACACACTAGCTCAGTTCAGGACTGAGTTTTCACTAAATCTTTCCTGTTATGATATGTTTTCCTAGTTCCAGATAAAAGAAAACATTTTAAAGAACAGGGTAGAGCTGGGGCATGTTCTCTTGCAAATCCTTACTGGAGGGTAAACCTGATCCTTTTTTGTAAATATCCCAAAGTGAATTAAAGGATAATCTAATGATTCATGTGGGTTACCAAACTGGTTCATTCACTATGGAATGAGAAAAAGGAATACTAAATGAGTCATCTTTATGCTCTATAGACTGAGTAAAAAACGAAGGACTCTGATCTTGACCCATGAAAGGTCTCAGAAAGCAATTCTTTTCTCTTTTTTTTTTTTTTTTTTTGAAGATTTTATTTATTTGACACAGAAAGAGACAGCAAAAGAGAGAATACAAGCAGGGCAAGTGGGAGAGGGAGAAGCTGGTTCCCTGCTGATCAGGGAGCCTGATGCAGGGCTCGATCCCAGGACCCTGGGAGCATGACCTGAGCCAAAGGCAGATGCTTAACAACTGAGCCACCCAGGCAACCCTCACAAGGCAATTCTTTTAAAGATTTTTTTTTATTTTATTTTATTTTTAAAGATTTTATTTATTTATTTGACAGACAGAGATCACAAGTAGACAGAGAGGCAGGCAGAGAGAGAGGAAGGGAAGCAGGCTCTCTGCTCAGCAGAGCGATGTGGGACTTGATCCCAGAACCCTGGGATCATGACCTGAGCTAAAGGCAGCGGCTCAACCCACCGAGCCACCCAGGTGCCCCAAAGATTTTTTTATTTTAAAGAGAGAGAGTGAGTGCACATGCAAGGTGGGTGGGGGGAGAGAGGCAGAGGGAGAGGGAGATCTCCTTTCCCTAACTTAGGTTAGCCATTGATTCTCACCTGGATAAACCGAAGGTGCAACACAACTAACATATTCTCTGGTTGGGTAGAAGGTAGGGGAAGTCAGGTTATCATTTTCTACATTGAAAAATGTTGGGGCATCTGGTTGGTTCAGTCAGTGGAGCATGAGACTTTTTTTTTTTTTTTTAAGATTTTATTTATTTTTGCAAAAGAAAGAGAACATGAGTACATACGACCGTCGGGGGAAGGCTAAAGGGAGAAGCAGATTGCTGAGCGGGGTACACAATGAAGGACTCCATCCCAGGATCCTGGGATCATGGCCTCAGGTGAAGGCAGACACTTAACTAACTGAGCCACCCAGGCACCCAGAGCATAAGACTCTTGATCTTGGAGTTATAAGTTCAAGCCCCATGCTCGGTTTAGAGACTATTTTTTTTTTAATTTTTAAACATTTTTTAAAAAATGTTTAAGGGTGCCTGGACAGTGCAAACAATTAAGTGACTGACTTTTTGATTTTGACCCCAGGTAGTGATCCCAGGGTCGTGAGATCGAGCCCTGTGTCGGGCCCTATGTTCAGCATGGACTCTGCTTGAGATTCTCCCTCCTTCTCCCTCTGCCCCTCCCACTTGCACTTTCTGTCTCTCTCTCTCTCAAATAAATAAATCTTTAAAAATAATGTTTAACTGCTATGTTCTTGCAGGACAGATGGAACTATAGGCTACATTTCACCATGCACGTCAACGGTTCACATACTGGATGGTTCTAACATGTTTCTCAGAATTACAAAGGTATTTCACACCCCCCCCAGGAATTTGGGGGTGCAGTGCATATTCCTTTGGGCACCTCCCACAGTGCCACCCAACTTTGTGCAAATGAGCAGTGGTGACCTCCATACTTCCTCTCCCTGTCTTGTCCCTGAACCCAGTCCTTCCTCCTCACTACTGTAGGAGTGAACTTTCTAAGAATCTTTCCATGATTCTTTATTATCTCAGCACGACCGACAAGGTTCTGATCTGCCCCATCTCTCCCCCACACACTGAAAGATTACTACTCTCTGCGGAACACACCCTCTCGGTACCTTGTGCCTACACGAAGGAACTGTTCTTCCTTCTGTCAGGAAGCCCGTGAGTCTCCACCCTCCCTTGCATCCTGCTGAACTCCAGTTCACCTTGCAAGGGTGAGCTCCATGTTGCCTCTCTGTCTCCTTCAGACCCCAAGCAGCCCTCCCCCCTCACACCCACCACAATGAGCCAGCACATAACTCACCCCACCCCTACAGCACCTTCTACCTACACTGTCACTGTCCCTGCGCTGTCACAGCTGCCCCACCATTCGGAGAGCTCCTGAGGACCAGCCCTAGGCTTTTTCATCTTTTTTTTTTTTTATGATTTTATTTATCTATTTGAGAGAGCTAGACAGCACAGGTGGGGAGGGAGGGCAGGGAGAGATGGAGAGGTTCCCTGGATACGGGGCTCAATCCCAAGACCCTAAGATCATGACCTGAGCCAAAGGCAGAGGCTTAACCCACTGAGCCACCCCAGTTTCCCCCATGGGCCTTTTCATTTTTATGTCACCTGCAGTGCCTAGGACAAAACGCATTCTCGATAAATGTTTGTTGAAGGAATAAACAAAAGAATGAAGAGCTCTTAGAATATTTTACCAACAATAGCATCAGGAAAATAAGCACACAATTTCACAAAGTCACTGCTGTTAAGAATAAAATTAATTTTTAAAAATAGTGCCATATTGGGATGCCTGGGTGGCTTAGTTGGTTCAGCATCTGCCTTTGGCTCAGGTCATGACCCCCAAGGTCCTGGGATGGAGTCCCGCATCAAGGTCCTTGCTCAGTGGGGAACCCACTTCTCCCTCTCCTTCTGCCTGCCACTCTCCCTGCTCATGCCTTCTCTCCACCCCCCCATCTCTGACATAAATAAATAAATAAATCTTTTTTTTTTTTAAGATTTTATTTATTTATTTGACAGAGAGAGATCACAAGTAGGCAGAGAGGCAGGCAGAGAGAGAGAGGAGGAAGCAGGCTCCCCGCTGAGCAGAGAGCCCAATGTGGGGCTCGATCCCAGGACCCTGGGATCATGACCTGAGCTGAAGGCCGAGGCTTTAACCCACTGAGCCACCCAGGCGCCCCTAAATAAATAAATCTTAAAAAAAAATAAAAATAAAAAGAGTGGTACATTATACTTACATTGGATCTTGCAGGGGAAAAGTCATTTTTTTAAATACAAAGATTTCAGTGATACCATCACCTGACTTAAAAAGATATTAAAAACGTGTCATATTTAAACACCTAATAGCCATGACAAATCAAGCAAGAAATTATCACCTTCTTCTTCCTGTTCTAGCCTGGGATAAAGATAGAAATCAGAAGGTATGAAAATCTGATGACTAGCAAGGAGTTGTTTGGAAGAAAAAAAAGTAAGTGTCTGATTTCCTGATATCACTCTAAGTACTTAATTGGATATGCATCAAACCAACAAACTGGGAGATTTTCCCCTTCTCTGTCAGCTTTTCCTTCCTCCTGCTCAGGCCAGCCCAGCCAAGAGCTCATTTAACGAACTTCATCAATGTGCTGGGCAGGCACCATGCTAGTAAGACTTGCAGCCCGGCCGAGACACGGTCCCCGGATGTAATGGCTCTGACGCAGGCTTACTGGGGAGCCACTGAAGCCCAGATGGGAGGCACCCGGCCCAGCGAGGGACACCACCCATTCCCCAAGGAGCTCATTTTGTCACTTTACTTCATCAGCAGGCTGCCTTTGACTTCATACTTAGAACTTCCACAGAACTTGCATTTTTTTCAAGATGTCCCTAAACCACCCCTTGTGAACAGAATTCAGCTCTTCTGCCCAGCTTCACGAACATTCGATCCTAGCACTCCCCATTCTAACCAAGAGAATCTCACCACTTCCTAAGTATTATTTGTTCATGCCCCGATTAGTGCCTCTGTAAGCACCCTCCTCTGGCAAGCATCTCTCTCAGGCAGTCCAACGTAGTCCCCTCCTGTAAGTCAGTGGTTCTCAGGCTGGGGTGATTTTGCCCTCCGGGGAGTATTTGATAATATCTGGAGACATGTTTGGTTGTCAGAGCTAAGGACTGCCACTGGCATCCATTGCTCCTTGGTAGAGACCAGGGATGCTAGGAAACCTTCCACAGCGCACAGGACAGCCCCACCCCACACACAGAATCACCTGGCCCCAAAGTACCAGTGGTACCCAGACTGAGAAATCCTGCTATGAGTTAGTCTATTTCAATCAGGAAATATTCCCAAATTAGCCATTCCCAACTCTGTTTATCCCTTTGCTCTGTACAACCTCAGAACGTATCGAGGTATACGTTGTTCTATATTAACTCGGATATGAGCATAAGAATCAGAGGCTCAAGATCAGATAGGACTTTGAGAGTCACCACTTCCTTGATGACTTTGCTTTGTAAGTGTCTGTTGCATGTGAAAACCTTGTCTTTCTTCAACTAGATTATAAGTAGTTCTGTTAAAGCCTTCTACATTCATGTGCTCTGCAAACATTTACTGAGCTCCTATTCTGTACCAAGCACCATCCTAGGCACTGGGGAATGCAGTGATAAATAGACGTTATTTCTACCCTTGTGGATCTTAAACTTAGTGGGGGAAGACTTTGTTTTTTAAGTCACATAACTTCTACTGTAATAAGCGCTCTAATAGGAAGAATGTGGTTTACCTGATAACAGAGGTGCCTAACCTGATCTGGGGCATCAGACAACGCTTCTCTGAGGATGGGACCTTTAAACACATAGTAGGCACCCCAACAAAAAGGAGAATTATAGACCAATATCCCTGATGAACGTGCATGCCAAAATTCTTACCAAGATACTAGCCAATAGGATCCAACAGCACATTAAAAGGATTATTCACTGTGACCAAGTGGAATTTATTCCCGGGCTGCAAGTTTGGTTCAACGTCTGCAAATCAGTGTGATACACCACATTAATAAAAGAAAAGACAGGAACCATATGATCCTATTAGTGGATGCAGGAAAAGTGTTTGACAAAATACAACATCCTTTCTTGATTCAAAGTCTTCACAGTGTAGGGATAGAGGGAACATATCTCAATATCATAAAAGCCATCCATGAAAAACCCACAGTGAATATCATTCTCAATGGAGAAAAACTGAGAGCTTTTCCCCTAAGGTCAGGAACACAGCCAGGATGTCCACTCTCAGCACTGTTTCTTCATTTTGTTTTTAAAGATTTTATTTATTGAGAGAGAGAGAGCAGAGAGGAAGAGGGAGAAGCAGACCCCTGCTGAGCTAAAATTAACCACTCAGGAAATGACAGGTGTTGGCAAGGATGTGGAAAAAGGGGAACCCTCCCACACTGTTGCAAGCTGGTGTAGCCACTCTGGAAAACAGCATGGAGGTTCCTCAAATAGCTGAAAATAGAGTTACTGTATGACCCAGCAACTGCACTACCCCAAAGATACAAATGTAGTAATCCGAAGGGGCACCCGTACCCCAATGTTTATAGCAGCCATGTCCACAGTTGCTAAACTATGAAAAGAGCCTAGATGTCCATTGACAGATAAATGGATAAAGAAGATGTATATATAGATACATATATATGTATCTATATATATATACATAGATCTATCTATATATATGCATATTACATATATATAATATCAAAAAAATGAAATCTTGCCATTTATAATGACATGGATCGAACTAGAGGGTATTATGTTAAGTGAAATAAGTCAATCAGGGAAAGAAAATTATATGATCTCATATGTGGAATTTAAGAAACAAAAACCAAGGATCATAGGAGAAGAGAGGAAAGATAAGATGAAATCAGAGAGGGAGACAAACCATTAGAGACTATTAACCACAGGGAACAAACTGAGGGTTGCTGAAGGGGGGAGGGGGGTGGGGGGATGGGATAACTGGGTGATGGGCATTAAGGAGGGCACATGATGTAATGAGCACTGGGTATGATATAAGACTGATGAATCACTGAACTCTACCTCTGAAAGTAATATATGTTTAAAAAAAAAAAAAAAACCCACAGGGGCGCCTGGGTAGCTAAGGCATTTAATTGTCTGCCTTCGGCTCAGGTCATAATCCCAGGGTCCTGGGATGGAGCCCCGTATGGAGGCTCCCTGCCCAGCCGGGAGTCAGCTTCTCCCTCTCCCACTCGCCCTGCTTGTATTCCTTCTCTCGCTGTTACTCTCTCTGTCAAATAAATAAAATCTAAAAAATACAAAAAATAAAATAAACCCACATACTAGGCCTTCAGTTAGTATTTGTTAGATTAATACTAATACTATTATAATACTAAGGGGAAGCCTGAAGGATAAACAGAAGTTATCCAGCTAAAGCATGCAGAGGCCAGAGGGAGACAGCTGGAGAGCTGAAGGACCATGATGAGTTTGAGATGCCCTATGAGACCTCAAGGTGAAGAAACCACAATGGCCATTGGATGTTTATATCTGGAGCCCAGACAGGGAGGCTGGGACCACACCCAGGAAACTCTAACTCCAACATGTTAAGTCAAAAGGGATGGCAGAACCAATAAGAAACTGAGAAGAGGAGGCCAGAGACAGAGGCAGAAAACCCAGAAAGCTTTTCAGGAAGAGGACAGCCAACCTGCAAGACTGACCAGGAGGCCCATCCTCTTGCTGCCGTGTCTCCTCAGCATGAGGAAGTAAAGAGCCTAAGCTAATTACAAGGCATCCTAGAGGATGAAAAAACTACTATTTTTATATTTCATTTTTGGGTTTTGGGGGTTTTTTTGTGGTTTATTTTTTGCTTTTTTTTTTAATTTTTATTCATTTATTTGACAGAGATCATAAGTAGGCAAAGAGGAAGGAGAGAGAGAGGAAGGGAAGCAGGCTCCCTACTGAGCAGAGAGCCCAATGTGGGGCTCGATCCCAGGACTCAAGCCACCCAGGCACGCCTGTTTTTATATTTTGAATTAGCATAAAATCTTCTCCTGATGAATCTTCTACTTCAAAGTTGACCGCATGGATTTATCCATCAGGATTAGATTTTGTGGATGTTTTCATTTATGACACTGAAATTTTACCATCATTTTAAAAAATTAAGTCTAGCTAATTTTAGTTTCCTTTTAGGCCTTAGTATCACAGTGTTCTACCAGGTTAGGGCATCAATGAGAAAGAGTTTGAGGTTGGCATCTCAGTAGCTTAATAAATAAAAGATGCATCTGGCAACATACAATTAGATCTTGATAACTGGTACAAGTGAGGGGTAGGAATTTGTGAATAAAGTTAATGGAATCTAAAACACCAAGTTCAATCTTTTTTCCAATTAAATACTTACTTTTTTTTCAAATTATATTTTATTTTATTTTATTTTAATTAATTTATTTTTTTTAAGATTTTATTTATTTACTTATTTATTTGACAGGCAGAGATCACAAGTAGGCAGAGAAGCAGGCAGAGAGAGAGGAGGAAGCAGGCTCCCTGCTGAGCAGAGAGCCAGATGCGGAGCTCGATCCCAGAACCCTGGGATCATGACCTGAGCCGAAGGCAGAGGCCTTAACCCACCGAGCCACCCAGGCACCCCAATACTTACATTTTTAAAAATTGCTAAACAGCAGGGATGCCTGGGTGGCTCAGTTGGTTAAGCGGCTGCCTTCGGCTCAGGTCATGATCCCAGCGTCCTGGGATCGAGTCCGCATTGGGCTCCTTGCTCGGCAGGGAGCCTGCTTCTCCCTCTGCCTCTGCCTGCCATTCTGTCTGCCTGTGCTTGCTCGCTCTCCCTCTCTCTCTCTCTGACAAATAAATAAATAAAATCTTTAAAAAAAAAAATTGCTAAACAGCAGCAAAATCGGATAGTAATCTCATTCTAAGTTCCTTTTCACCCTGATCTGGAAGAGATGAAGCTGCTAAGAAGCCACTGAAATGAGGAAAAATTAATAAGGTACCCAGCTAATCTAGAAACTGAGAAATCAACTCCTCAATAAGGTTAAGTATAACAACCTCTTATTGTATAACATTAGATCCACAAAGAGTACTCTCATTTCTTTTTTTTTTTTATATATTTTATTTGAGAGATGAAGGGAAAGAGAATAAACACAAGTCGGGAGGGGCAGAGGGAGAGGGACAAGCAGACTCCGCTCATCAGGAAGCCCAATGTGGGGCTCGATCTCAGGACCCTGAGAACATGACCAGAGCCAAAAGCAGACACTTAACTGACTCAGCCACACAGGTAACCTTCCATTTCTAATTCTTTAAGAATGAGTTTTTATTGAGTACCCAACACAAGAATTATGAGATGAGCAAGACAGTATCTTGCCCTGAGACTCCACCAGAGAGACAACAAAGTCTAACTGCAAAGGGCTGACAGAATCACAAAATGGAAGCCCAGAAAAGGGAGTAAGTCATTCCAACATGTGTGGCAAATGACAAAAGAGATCACAGAGGGCAGGGTTCCTGGGTGGCTCAGTCGTTAAGCAGCTGCCTTCAGCTCAGGTTGTGATCCCAGGGTCCTGTAATTGAGCCCCACGTCGGGCTCCCTGCTCAGCGAGAAGCCTGCTTCTCCCTCTCCCATGCATCCTGTTTGTGTTCCCTCTCTCGCTGTGTCTCTCTCTGGCAAATAAATGAAATCTACTTTAAAAAAAAGAGATCACAGAGGGCTTCATGGAAGATAATGGGAGGTAAGGGAAGAGCATTCTGGGTAAAGGAAGAAAGGAACAGGACCTTTAAGTTACTCTGTGAGCCCAAGTAAAACTCGTGATTAATTTGGCTGAAATGTGCAGATGCATAAGGAAAATGGTGGAAGAATGAGCAGGAAAACCTATTACAGTCAAAACATAGAAAGTCTCAAAGATCTTGAGTATGGACTGTATTTTTCATGAAAATGGAGAGGCTTTCTGAGAACCGAAGTGCCAAGATTGGCTCTGAGTTAGAAATGAAATTGTGGCAACAATATAAATCGTGGACTTAGGATAAGAGAGATGGAGATAGGACAAACCCCATTAGGAAGTTATTGAAATGACCAGGTCCAGGATTGCCCAACATGTTCTAAGGAATACTGGTATTCTCAAAAGAAAGGGGTGGGGCTCCTTCTTGGAGAGCTTTAATGCACATTAGCACACAAGCTGCTCTTAGAAGTCCTCTGTTCAACCCAATGTGTCCCAAACTCAGCTGACCAAAGCATCTCTGTTGTTATGGTGATGGTTGTTATAGAATACCTACCAATACTGCGCAAGGCACTAAGGTATAAAACAGAAAGCAACGTGAGTGTACTAGAAGATTAAGTTGAGAAAATCTCCCAGAAAAAAACGAAATGACAAAGAGATGGACAATGGATCTTCTACATGGTGGCTAACTGAACATAATAAAAATATGTTAAACATTTCTTTTTCTTTTTAAGAGTTTATTTATTTAGTTGACAGAGAGAAACACAGCTAGAGAGGGAACTCAACAGGCAGGGAGCCTGGTGCGGGGCTCAATCTCAACACCTTGGGATCATGATCCAAGCCTAAGGCAGACACTTAACAACTGAGACACCCAGGTGCCCCTAAAAATTTTTTGAATAAAAAAGAGATGGATGATACTTATCCTGGCTGGAATAAAGACAAACAGATGAACAGATTTTTATCCATTCATCTTCTAAAGCAAACGTCAGAGAATAAGAATAAATCTAAAAGGTCCTACATCTGACAAGAGATTCTAAAAGAGAAGAGAGCCTAGTGGGAGGGAAATTATAAAGAAACAGTTCTACAACTGAAGATCCAGACTGAACGGGCACCTGAGTAACCACTCTATGGAGTAAAGGCACATTACTGTGAAATCTCAGAATATCATGGGAAAAAGAAGAGGGGTAGAATACAGGCTCTCATAGGTTGTGTATCTCCAGAAGAACACCTTGAACCTGAATACAAGTAGTTTATTTAGGAGATGACCTCAAAGAAACCTTAGTAGGGAAGTAGTACGATAGAGAAAGTAGACAACTCTGTCCCACAAGGGACGTTTTGGAGACAGTGCAGAACACATTTCAGAGCTGTCCTACCCCAGGGGTACTAACCACCCACTCCTGTAATCACTGGTTGCAGGCTACTCAGAAGCTGCCTGGCACTTTATCAGCTGGTGGGCATGGGCATTGCGAGCTCCAAGGCCTAGAGAAAGCCCTGGGGCAGAGCTGCTCCAACGTGTACAGGGAGAAATGTTTAACATGTAGGGAAAGAGGGGTGCCTGGGTGGCTCAGTGGGTTAAAGCCTCTGCCTTCGGCTCAGGTCATGATGGATCGAGCCCCACATCAGGCTCTCTGCTCGGCAGGGAGCCTGCTTCCTCCTCTCCTTCCTCCTCTCTCTCTGCCTGCCTCTCTGCCTACTTGTGATCTCTGTAAAATAAATAAATAAATAAATCTTAAAAAAAAAAAAAAAAAAACATGTAGGGAAAGGGGCTAGTGGAGGGATTACAAATGGGATCTCACAGTATCTGCACCATCACATACAAAGAAATCAAAATGGCCTCTGATTGCAACCCCAGATACTAGAGTACAGACAACAATGTCTTCAAAATATTTAGTGACCATTATTTCTTATCAAAATTATTTTTTTAAGAGACAGAGAAATAGATCACAAGCAGGCAGGCAGAGAGAGAGGGGGAAGCAGGCTCCCCACCAAGCCGAGAGCCTGACGTGGGGCTCCATCCCAGGACCCTGAGACCATGACCTGAGCCGAAGGCAGAGGCTCAACCCACTGAGCCACCCAGGTGCCCCTCTCATCAAAATTATTTTGAAATATTTATTTTAGAGAGAGTGAGCAAGAGAAGCGAGAGAGAGAAAGCACAAGCCAGAAGAAGAAGGGGGTGGGGGGCACAGGGAGACGGAGAAGCAGACTCTCCACTGAGCAGGGAGCCTGACATAGGGCTCCATCTCAGAACCCTGGGATCATGACAGAGCCAAAGGCAGATGCTTAACCCACTGAGCCATCTGGGTGCTCCTCTCATCAAAATTCTTAACTGGCCAAACTTTCTTACATGGGACCTATCTCTTAGGTCCCATATACCCTTTCTCAGGTATTAAAAGATATGCTCTAGCAAAAAAAAAAAAAGAGGGATTAAGCCAAAAATGATTAAGTCCTAGAATCCCAGAAGCAAGGTTCAACAAAGGAGAGAAACAAAGAGAATTTCCCATATTATGGCAAAAGGGAAGTCCCAGAATGGCAAGTGTATGGCAGAACCAGAGAGAGGTAGAGTAAGATCAAGGATTCCAGGAATATAGTTTCTAGGAAACCTGGAAGGGACAGTTTATCTGTCAGGTTTGACCACATGGAATGATTCACTTAAAAGCAGTTAAAGGTGTGGGAAGACTTGCTTAGTTAAAGGTAAAGAAAATTAAGCAAATGAATAAAGGTAATTTTTAGGTTTTAAGATTTTTATCTTTAGGGTCACCTGGGTGGCTCAGTGGGTTAAGCGGACCATTTCGGCTCAGGTCACAATCTCAAGCCCTGCATAGGACTCCATACTGGATGTAGAGCCTGCTTAACATTCTCTCTCCCCCTCTCCCTCTGCCCCTTCCCCCCCCCACACACACACACAAAAAAAACATAAGATTTTATTATTTATTTTAGAGAAAGCGCGCATGCACATACCTACACAAACAGGATGGTGGGTGGGAGAGATGTCTTTGTTGCTCTAGGTCTTTGTTGACCAGACAGAAAATAAACACTATTACCTAAAGTTGATGAATCCAGAATCCATGGTATAAGCATATTATATAGAGTAAATACCGGAAAAAAAAAAACAACTAAATTGGAAGGAGACGTCTCTAGACAGAAGCAGCATAGCTAGAGGAGAGAAACACTGTTTTTGTACATTAGTATTATTCTTAAAACAGTATCTGTATTAACTTGATAAAAACTAAAACTAAAAAGTTCCCCCCAATTTTTTTTTTAATTTCAAGATTTGCAATGATAAAGGACAAAATTTTAGACATTATCTAAAGACAGAGATCAGGGGAGACTGGGTGGCTCAGTGGGTTAAAGCCTGTGCCTTCAGCTCAGGTCATGGACCCAGGGTCCTGGGACCAAGCCCCACATAGGGCTCTCTGCTCAGCGGAGAACCTGCTTCCCCTTCTCTCTCTGCCTGCCTCTCTGCCTACTTGTAATCTCTGTCTGTCAAATAAATAAATAAAATCTTTTAAAAAAAAAAATAAAGACAGAGATCATTCTTGTATTCAGGACACATTGACAAAGGACACTTTTCATGCAAGTCTAGAGCATCTGTACAAATCTCTCTTGAGATCTCCAGGTAAAAGCTAACAAAGGCACAAAGTATATTTTGACAGATGACAATCCTCCCTATGAATTATTTATCATGTTATTATATAGCAGAAAACTGCCTTGGCAACGGGTGTATTATGTGCATTACAGATGCACATGGTTAATAAGCAGGGGCTACGATATTTGATTTGATAAAATCATTCTGAACCAAAAGCTGAAACTGGAAAGCTGCAGGTACTTCATAAAGCAGCATACTACAGTAAAATTAGAAAGATTTCTCCAGTCCTAGTACCTGGAGCCTCATGAAAACTGGCATTTCTGCATTGCTAGGGGCCCTGGGTTAAGCACACCCCATCTGACAATTTAAAAACTGAAGGATGGGGCATCTGGGTGGCTCAGTTAGTTAAGTGTCTGCCTTCGCTCAGGTCACAATCCCAGGGTCCTGAGATCAAGCCCCGCCTTGGGCTCCCTGGTTAGCGAGGAGCCTGCTTCTCCCTGTTCCTCTGCCTGTCACTCCCCCTGCTTGTTGCTCTCTCTGTCTCTGCCAAAATAAATAAGTAAGTAAAATCTTTAAAAATTAAAAAATAGGGGTGCTTGAGTAGCTCAGTGGGTTAAGTCGCTGTCTTCAGCTCAGGTCATGATCTCAGGGTCCTGGGATGGAGTCCCACACAGGGCTCTCTGCTCAGCAGGGAGCCTGCTTCCCCCTCTCTCTCTGCCTGCCTCTACCTACTTGTGATCTCTTCCTGTCAAATAAATAAATAAAATCTTTAAAATAAATAAATAAATAATTTTTTAAAAAATAAATAAAATAAAAACCCAAGAAGAAGTGATTTGGTTTGAGGGCCTGTAAAATGACTCCTGTTAGGGGTGCCTGGCTGGCTCAGTGGGAAGGGCATCTGAGTTTGAGGCCCACACTGGGTGTAGAGATTATTGTGGAAAAAAAAATTTTTTTTTAAAGTGACTCATGTTGACTGCTCGCTCCTACAATACAGACAGCTTACACACCCAGTGAGGGTGGTTTAAGAGGCTAAGAGTTCATGTAAATATGATACCGCTCCTTTTAAACTCTGAGAATTGACAAAGCCATGACTGCTGCTTATGTATTTGCATTGTTCCAGGAGAGCGTGAAATCACACTTCCCCGGGGCAGCTCAAGCCAGAAGTCTGTGCTGGGGTCCAGCCCCCACAGCTAAAGGACAGGAGGTGTTTTTAAAGGCCGGGGCCAGAGATTCTGCAAGAAGCTCAGAATATGACGTAAGGCCCTGCATGAAGACTCTGGCTTACTTGCTTTTGACACATAAGCAAATGACTCGCCTATCCTCTGTCCTCACCGATTAAGCAACACGGGGAGTCAAAAGCTCTCTTGCGGTCCTTGGGATTGTTGAAAGAGTGACAGACAGATTGGGAAAAACTTGGAGGTGAGCAATCCTGATGACTCACGTGTGAGTTCGCTCAATGTCATGTGCCGGAAACCAGCCGTACAAAGGGACTCTTTCAAAGGCTCAGCTCTCAAGAAGCTCACAGCCCAAATACAGAGCAGATGATTCCACACAATTCCTTACAACGGCGAGCTCAGCAGCTGATGCTGGCAGCAGCAGCCTCCAAGCCCAGGCTTCACCGAGGAGCACCTGCCTTCATCAGACCCCTCTGCCTTTTGTCCACAGATCCTGCTTTATTGTCAAAGGAGCAGTGAAAAAACCAAAGCTGGGCAGGACTATGAAAATTCAACATCTGCCTTACCTTGTCCAGACGAAGGTAACAGTTACAGATGAAGGCAGCCACAAAATAAAGAGAAAAGTATCTCTCCCCATGGCACATTATCAAGTATCAAAACACCCTCCTTTGGGTGACTATGGCTTGCTACCTCCCTGAAAGCCTTGTTCTCTTTACAGATTAGATTATCAGAAATTTTGCTATTTGGGGCACCTGGGTGGTTCAGTCGGTCAAGCCTCTGCCTTTGGATCAGGTCATGATCCTGGAGTCCAGGGATCAAGCCCCACATGAGCCCCACATCCAGGCTCTCTGCTCATCAGGGAGTCTGCTTCTCCCTCTGCCCCACCCCCCACTTGTGTTCTCTCACTCTCTCTCAAATAAATAAATTCTATAAAAAAAAAAATGAAATTTTCCTTTTTAAAATTTTATCAGTAAAAAGGAAACAACCATTGCCGGATACAGAGAAGCAGTCTTGATTTACAACCTAGGCGCAAAGCTTCAGAAAAGAAGTTGTGGACCCAACATTCCACATCCAAACCCTATGGTTTCCAAGGAAACAACACAACAGTTTAGACTTAACACTGACCCCTTTCCATGAGTCTGTTTTGCTTCTAGCCTATCAAAATACTGCTTTATTTAAATTGTATTTCCTCCCTTCCCCCAAGTCTTACATTAATGCTTATCTTTTGTTTGGTCCTCTGGTGGATTGCCTCCCCCATTGCAATGAGCTCGTCAACCTAAACTGGTCAGATTATAGGTCTGTAGATGGGCTGAGACACCATCAAATCTATGAGAACCTTGTTGATCTCCAAAATGCCATCATAACACTCTAGATAGCATTGTATTTGGGGTAATTAGCAAATTCATACCTGAAGTTTAGTTTCTTAGTAAATGTAGTCATTTGATAGCTTGAAATTTGGTCCTGTACATGGGTTATGATGAATGAAATCTGAAAACAGCATTTTAAGAAACTTAAAGTCTACTATTTTAAATAATAATAATAATAATAAGATAGATGGAAAACTTGCATTCAGACAAAAAAAAGTTTCCCAAAGAAGAGTTTGGTCAAACGAAAAATTAACAACCTCCGAGGGCTGCATTTCTGACCAATTCACACTAAAGCCCTAGGATTCAGCTCAAACATGATCTCCTGTACAGAGCTGCTCCTAGTCCTTTCTCTTCTATACTCTGGTGGCACCTGCTGTCAAACGGGTGCCATGGCACCCATCACACACTACCGTCACTGCTGGTTACCTGCTTCACTGACTCCTCTCCTGTCAACTTGTTAACAGCAGGCCCCTGCCACTGACCTGTCAATTCCTAGCACCTGGAATAGTCCCTGCACATGGGAGGAGCTCAATTCCTGAAGAACAGACAAACGAATGAAGGAAAGGGAGATGAGAAGAAAGAAAATCAGTTGGCAGGTAGTTGTCATGGTCCACAGGGAATGAAAATGACCAGCACTCAGTGTGACTAGAAGGAAAAGACAGACGAATAAGGGCCATTTGAGAGTGAGAAGAAAAAAGATTTGTTGGGGCACCTGGGTGGCTCAGTTGGTTAAGCACCTGCCTTTGGCCCGGGTCATGATCTCGAGGCCCTGGGATAGAGCCCCATGTGGGGCTTCCCACTCAGCAGCACTTCTCCCTCTTCTTCTGTCCCTTCCCCTTTGTGTGCTCCTGCACAATTTCTCTCTCTCTCTCTCTCTCTCTCTCTCTCATTCTCACTCTCAAATAAAAAGATACAATAAAATAAAAGATCTGTTAACTAAAAGCAAGTGTGAAATGAATAAAAAGGAAATCACCATGAAATTTTTTTTAAATTTTAAACCTACACTGTTAGGAGGCGGCTACCACAACTGGCATAAAGGAATTCGAGAGGAGCCAGTTTGTCCATCTTTAGAAAAGCAAATTTTGCAAGGTCCTGGAAAAATCCAATATGCTATTGCACATTCAGAATGAGAGTCAAGGGCGCCTGGGTGGCTCAGTGGGTTGGGCCGCTGCCTTCGGCTCGGGTCACGATCTCAGGGTCCTGGGATCAAGTCCCATATCAGGCTCTCTGCTCAGCGGGGAGCCTGCTTCCCTCTCTCTCTCTTTCTCTGCCTGCCTCTCTCTCCATCTACTTGTGATCTCTCTCTGTCAAATAAATAAATGAAATCTTTAAAAAAAAAAAAAAGAATGAGAGTCAAGGCTCAAAACAGACTTAGGAGCCACTGGCATTGAGGCTGAAACAATTGAAAACTGTGGATGAATTCTTAGGAAGAGACTGCATTGAGTAGTTGAAGGATTGAAATTTCGAGAATGCAAAGGCCTCAAGGAAAGGAAGAAGAAAAAAATGTAGCAAAGAAAAATGTGTTTGTGGAGGGGCAGGGCTGTGCAGTATCCCAGACACCAGTAGAGAAGTACCCCTTGCAGACGAGAGGTAGAAAACCCAAGAGAATGCCCCCCAAAATTATTAGAACTCACAGTTCAGCAAGGTGGTGGGTTACAGAATCCAACAAGCAATTGTCTGCAACAATCAATGGCTTTCCTCCAACTACAACCTGTTAAAAAATATAATAGACAAAAGATCCCATTTGCAATAGCAAACAAAACAAAACAAAACAAAAATAAGTAGGGATGAACTTGGAAAATGTGTGGGACTTTTATGAATTAACAAAAAACTGAAAAAGGATTTTGATAATGAGAAGGTTTGGTAAATTGGAAACATGAAATGTCAGTGTCCTGACACTGTATACATTTAATGTATATACTTAATATGTTTAATGTATACATGTATTATTTTATAATCTGTACATTTAATACAACTTCAAGCCAAAATAAATTTCCAGGTGGACCAATGAAATGTATGAAAAATAAAAACATAAAATAAGTATAAAAGAGGAAAAAAGGGTAGAAAGGTTTTCCAGCCATAAGCCCAAAGGCTGTACTCTAAAGAAAATGTTTGCTTGCTAGATAGGATTCTGAACAAACCATGATTCCGAGAGCACAAGCATCCTCGCCTTGAAAACGTCTTCCTAAGTCCTTGGATCTGTGATAAGGCCATTCCCATTTTTCTCCCCCTTAGCTCAAAACATTTCCATCCCCTGTTCAGAGGAATCATCTGTAAGTACTCGTCAATGCTCTCCACAATCCTTCTGTGAGCAAACCCACACAGCGCATCCTCTCAAAGCCTTCTAATATAGCAAACACTTAGCCCTGGCTAAGAAACGGGATCAAGAGAAAAAAAAAAGGCCAGGCCCCACTTGGCACTGATAATCCAGAGGCCAAAATTCCACATCTGGAGTGTGGCTGGGGGCGAGCATTGTTCTAGCCCTAGAAGTAGAAGTAACACACCCCACCCAACCAAAAGCAGAGAGAAGACAGTAGCAGGTGTTTGTATTAGGGTAAATGTTCCAGTGTTCTTGGGCTTGCTTTTTCTTTGATAAGTTTTTCTTTTATTTTTTTTTCCATAATAAGTGTACTCTTTAATCCATCCCCATCCCCTATTTCCATCATCCCCCTACCTACCTCCCCTCTGGTAACCATCAATTTGTTCTCTTTAGTTAAGAGTCTGTTTCTCAGTTTATCTTTCTTTTTTTTTCCTTTGCTCATCTGCTTTGCTTCTAAAATTCCACATTGAGTGAGATCATATAGTATTTATCTTTCTCTGACTTATTTAACTCAGCATTATACTCCCTAGCTCAATCCATGTATATATATTTAACACCTTGACTGTGGTGGGTTTCATGGATACATACATATGTGAAAATAAAATTGAACGCTTTAATATGTACTTATTGTACATCATTTATACCTCAAGAAAGCTATAAAAACATTAAAAATATGCAAGCCAAAGTGCACCTGGTGGTAGTCAGTAGAAAAATATGACTGGATCTTGGGGTTGCAAGTTTGAGCCCCATGTTGGATATAAAAAAAAATCTTAAAATAAGGGGCACCTGGGTGGCTCAGCAGGTTAAAGCCTCTGCCTTCAGCTCAGGTCATGATCCCAGCGTCCTGGGATTGAGCCCTGCTCTCTGCTCTTCAGGGAGCCTGCTTCCTCTTCTCTCTCTGCCTGCCTCTCTGCCTACTTGTGATCTCTGTCTGTCAAATAAATAAATAAAATCTTTTAAAAAAATAAAAAATAAATAAAAATCTTAAAATAAAAATAAAATTCCATATGAAAAGCAAATCCAGAAATATAGAAAAACTATAATATGAACCTAAAACTATTCTAAAAAATTATCTATTAAAAAGAGGAGGGGGGCTCCTACTCTTGATCTCAGCTCAGAAGTTGATGTCAGGGTCATGAGTTCAAGCCCTGCACTGGGTGTGGAACTTATTTAAAAATTAAAAAATAATAATAAATAATAAAACAAATAATTGTGTCTGGGCAGGGTTCCCAAGACCATGCCCAGGTTCAACGGTTCAGAAGGAGGACTCACGGGATTCAGCATATAGTCACACTCATGGCTATGATTTACTACAGCGAAAGGGTACAAAGCAAAATAAGCAAAGGAGAAAGGCACATGGGCGAAGTCCAGAGGAAACAAGGCACAAGGTTCTGAGAGTCACCTATTGGAGTCACTGGGACACACTTAACTCCCCTAATAACAAGCTGTAACAACATGTGTGAAATGCTCTCTACCAAGGAAACTCATTAGAAATGTGGTTCCCAAGGTTTTTATTTGGAGCTGGTCACATAGGTACGCTCTGCCTAACTCTACCAAAATTCCAGGCCCTCTGAAGGAAAGTAAGTGTTTAGCATAAATCATATTGTTTACACAAACAGTTTAGGCATAGTGAACCGTTCTTATAAGTTAGGGTGTTACAACCCTCCCAAAATTCCTGGTTCCCAGATGCTAGACAAGAACTAACCTGGTAAGAAGGACTTTCAAAGGATAGCAGTCAGGCCAGCTATGTTAACCCTTCTCCACACAATACTACAAGCTAGCTGAATATATCCCAGAAATGTAAGGGGAGTTAACATTTATAAAATCTATAAATAATGTTCCCTAATCAAAAGAAACTAATCATTTTAATAAACAGAGAACATATTTCGTTAAATTCAATACACATTAATTATAAAAACTTCAGCCAAGCATAAATTAATCTGATAAAATATATCCATTAAAAAAAAAGATCTATAGCAAACATGATTTCTTAAAACATTAGAAGCAGGGGTGCCTGGGTGGCTCAGTCAGTCAAACAGCCGAATCTTGGTTTCAGCTCAGGTCATGTTCTTGCTGTCATGAGATTAAGCCCCGTGACTGGCTCTGCGCTCCACACACAGTCTGCTTCAAATTCTATCTCCCTCTCCCTCCAGTTCACTCTTTCTCTATCTCTCTCTCAACTAAAGAAAGACTTAAAAAAAAAAAAATTTAGAAGCACACTCTTTAGTTAAGGAACAAACAAGAATGCCTTCAATCATTGCTTCTATTCAACATTTTATTGGAGGTTCTCACCAGTCCAGTAAGAGAAAAAAATAAAAGGTATAAGGATTGGAAAGGAAAAAAGAAATGCCATTATTCATAGATGACAGCGTTGTCTACCAAAAAAAAAAAAAAAAAAGACAAAAGTAGGGGCGCCTGGGTGGCTCAGTGGGGTAAGCCTCTGCCTTCGGCTCAGGTCGTGATCTCAGGGTCCTGGGATCAAGCCCCACATCAGGCTCTCTGCTCAGCAGGGAACCTGCTTTCTCCCTCTGTCTCTGCCTGCCTCTCTGCCTACTTGTGATCTCTCTCTCTGTGTCAAATAAATAAATAAAATCTTTTAAAAAAAAAAAGTTAAACAAATTTACAAAAAAAAAGACAAAAGTATAGTAATACAAGAGTCTAGCAAAATGACTGAATATAAGATTGATTTATAAAATCAATTGGCTTTAAATGGACAAACTGGGGGCACCTGGGTGACTCAGTGGGTTAAGCCTCTGCCTACCGCTCAGGTCACGATCTCAGGGTCCTGGGATCAAGCCCCGCATCCGGCTCTCTGCTCAGTGGGGAACCTGCTTCCTCCTCTCTCTCTGCCTGCCTCTCTGCCTACTTGTGATCTCTGTCTATCAAATAAATAAATTAAATCTTTAATAAATAAATAAATAAATAAAAATGGACAAACTGTATAGTATAAAGTATACAGGTATACTGTATAAATTACAGTATACTGAGGTATGGTTTCATGTCTCATCCAAAAGCAAGTACCAGATTCTTTTTAATACAGCAGCCACACCGAGATATAACGCATATACCATACAACTCACCCATTATATATAGACAGACAGATACAGCATATATATGTATATATACATATATATATATATATGTATATATATATATATATCTTCTAGTCAGTCATCTTGCTAAACTCCTATATTTCTGAACACTTAGCTTGCCGAATCACTACATCATATACCTGAAACTAATATTATAATACATGGCAATCATACTTAAGTAAAAATAGAAAAATTTTTTAAATATTCTAGGCCAGACAATTACTAAAGTTAACGTACTCAAACAGAGACCATGATCATGATATTGTTTAATTATACTTTTTTTTAAAAGATTTTTATTCTTTTTTTTTGAGAAAAGAGCATGAGCAGGGGCAGAGGCAGGGGGTGCGTGGGCAGCAGGCTCTAGCTGAGCAGAGAGCCAGATGCAGGACTCAATCCCAGGACCCTGGGATCATGACCTGTGCCGAAGGCAGACACTCAACAGACTGAGCCACCCAGGCGCTCCCTAACTGTACATTGAAAAAATCCAAAAATAATCCAGAATTAGAAACAAACACTTAAGTTCAAAATTGGAAAATCTGACTTCAAGAGAAAACTCCATGCTTAAACGACAAACTCTACCAGAGATATTTAGAAGCTGATCAGCAAACTAATAGAACACTGCATGTCAACCAAGTGGAATTAAAATAAAGATTTAAATTAAAAACAAAAAGAAGTTCATCAGCATTATCAGGAAGGAACCATCAACGGTCTCCACTGGTGTGAAGAGACTCCGGGATAAAAGAAATTAAAAATACAGCAGTACCAAAACAAAAAGAATGAATGAGCCTTCCCATGTCTCTCATTGCAGCACAACTAGTGATTAATTAAATTCGGATAAAATAATGGAGGAGATGATTTTCATGATGGTTGATGCTTGGGTAGGACAGAGGACCATTCTTTCAAGTGGACATTAGACCCCGTATTAGTGATCTGACTTCAGTGAAAGTGAAGGAAATGACAAAGTCACTATGAGTAAAAATGAAAGTCTTGGTTTTTATGAAAGGAAAAGCCCTAGTAAAGAAAGGGAGAAGAATCCACGTAAATCAAAATGTAGTACTTTAGGAACCCCAGGAGATGCCGTTGCTATAGCAGCCAATAAACGAATCAGCTCACATCAAAAGGGGTTTCTCTCACTTCAAAGCCCTCAAGGAAACCACTAACAAATATTAAGTCCCGCAGCTAAGAGCAAGGTCTAAATGGATTCCACAAGCAGCCTCAGGAAGTGGTGGCAACAGAAACCAACCTGTGCATGCTTCTAGTAAGTCTTGATAACTGGTAGAATGTTTTACAACAATTTCACGCATCTTCCTATAGAACACAGCATCTGCTTAAACAGAAACACAGTGAAACTGAGGTTGGCATTTTTGTTTAATGCATGGGAGGAAGCTATGTGAATGCCTGTGTGTGTCTGTGTAAAGAATCGCTTTATATGAAATCACTGATACAGGAAGTACTTCTCTAGTACCCCATTAGCCCCACTATAATGTCAGTTAATATTTTTTAAGAAAGCATAGGTCTGAATTTATCATGGATAAGTACTTAGAAATATTTTAGATAAAGGTGTGAATTTTAATCAGCTGCTAGTCATATATATGTAATTAATATACATATATATTTGCTTATATATGTATTTCAACTCTTGTTAACCTTAAGAATTAATAATACCCAATGTGGTTGTACCTTATAAAAACATAGATGTTAAACCCAAAGTAAGCAATTCAGAAATATGATTAAAGAGGGAATTTGCCTTTTTTATTTAAAAGCAATTGTACCTCACGCCTGGGTGGCTCAGTCATTAAGTGTCTGCCTTTGGCTCAGGTCTTGATCCCAGGATTCTGGGATTGACTCCCAAGTCAGGCTCCCTGTCTGCAGGGAGTCTGCTTCTCCCTCTACCCCTCCTCGCACTTGTGCTCTCAATCTCTCTCTCTAATAAAGAAATAAAATCTTAAAAAAAAAAAAGAAGAAGAAAGAAGAAAGAAAGCAATGTATAAGAATGCTCATGATACCAATGTTTATAATAGCAAGATAAACAGGGGACACCTGAGTGGCTCAGTCAGTTAAGCTCCAACTCTCCATCTCAGGGTTAGTCCTCAGTTCAAGCCCCACATTGGGATCCACTAATTCTATAATAGCAAGATAAATAAATAAAAAGAAAAGCAATCCAAATATCAACCAGCAGGAAAATAACTCTTCTCAATGGCCAGGTTTCAACTCAAACATCACTTCCTTGGGGCTTCTCTGAGCTTTATTTTTTTTTTAAGATTCTTTTTATTTATTTGAGATAGAGAGGGAGAGAGAACACACACGAGCTGGGAGGGGCAGGGGGCAGAGGGAGAGGAAGAAGCAGACTCCCCACTGTAATCCTCCCTCAGAACAACGTGCTACTTAAAATATGACCTATGAGGGGCGTATGGGTGGCTCAGGTCTCTGCCTTTGGCTCAGGTCATGATCTCAGGGTCCTGGGATTGAGACCCGCATCAGGCTCTCTGCTCATTGGGGAACCTGCTTCCTCTTCTCTCTCTGCCTGCCTCTCTGCCTACTTGTGATCTGTCTGTCAAATAAATAATTTATACACACACACACATATATATATATATATAAAACCTTATAACCTATGTTATATAACCTAGTTACCAAGCATGCTTAGATATAGCTTTAAGAAAAACATGTACTGGCAACAGGTCTTTGGGGAGAGAATGATAGACGTCTTGAAGCTGAGCAGCTGGGGATGCCAGACTCGCTCAGGACGGAATGCCGCCTGCTTCATTTTTTCGTTATCTCCCCTTCTCCCGAGAGCATCAGCAGTTAGTCAATGCTTTCATTTGAGCTAGCTCACTGTAGGTCATGTACTACGTGACCAAACACATTTTGCCTTTCTTCTTACATTATCTATAAGATTCATGGCCAATGTGTAATCTTCTCTGGCTTTGTTGATTGTTATTCACTTTCTAATAAATATGAGACTGAGGAGTCGTTTGGGGCAACAATATTTTCTACTGTCACCCCCTGTCCCATTCTCTTGCAGCTGACTTGTTTGTGCCTCATTCTTCTCCCATCAGGAGGTGACAGCCCACTGAGCAGGGAGCCAGCCCCACATGGAGCCAATCCCAGGACCCCAGAATCATAACCTGAGCCAAAGGCAGATGCTTAACTGACTGAGCCAACCAGGCATCCCTCTCCCCGCTTTAAATTTAAAACACACACCCACACTCAGTCACTCTCTTCTAGCAGCTACACTTACATCAAGACACAACTATCAATTGCTATCCAGTATCAACACTTTATGATCTGTCTTCTCCCCAAGAGACAGTAAACTCCATGAAAAGAAGAATATTATCTCTTCTTACTTTGTATCTCTAGGCCTTAGCACATAGTAACACTGAAAACAAAGCAAAGGAGGGAGGGAAATCTCAGAGTGGGAAGGGCAGGGGGAGGAGTCAAGATGGCGGAGGAGGAGCAGACTGAGATGACATCAGGTCGCAGGAGTTCAGTTAGTTATCAAACTTCTGAACACCTACAAACCCAATAGGAGATTGAAGAGAAGAAGAGCAACAATTCTAGAAACAGAAAATCTACCACTTTCTCAAATGTAGGACATAGGGAGAAGTAAATCCAGAGCAAAGGGAAGATAGACCGTGTGGGGTGGGGCCGGCTCCCGGCAAGTGGTAGAGCAACAGAGCACAAAATCAGAACTTTTAAAAGTCTGCTCCATTGAGGGGCATCGCTCCAGAGGCTAAGCTGGGATGGAGCCCTCATGGGGACAGTGTGGTCTCAGGACCCATGGGGTCACTGAAAGATCAGGGGTGTCTGAGTGTGGCAGAGCTGCCAGGTATCAGAGTGGGGAAAGCCAAGTGCAGAGACAGAGCCGAGGAGTAAGCTCTCAGCTTGGGGTTACCTTAAACCGTGATCCAAGGCAGAGTCGGGCCACTGCTCTTTGAGAAGGGACTCCACAAGTGGCAGATCCCGGGAGACCCACCCTCATCCACTGGAAGAGCAGAGCGACAGGATCTGCTGGGTGTGCAGACTCCAAACAGGGCCGTATGCCAGAGACAGAAATGCTCTGTCACAGGCCGGGTGAACTCAGAGCACATCCGGAGATGTGGGAGACGGGAGGGATTGAGTGGGGCCCCTAGCTCTTGGCTCCTCTGGGCCAAAGATTGGGAGGCTGCCATTTTCATTCCATCCTCCAGAGCTCTATGGAAAGTGTTCAGGGAACAAAAGCTCCCAAGAGGGAACCCGAGCAGATTACTTAGCCTAGCCCCTGGCAAGGGTGGTGCAATTCTGCCTCAGGCAAAGACATTTAAGAATCACAGCAAGAGGACCCTCCCCCAGAAGATCAGTAAGAATATCCCACCAAGACCAAACTCACTGATCAAGGAGAACAGCAGAATTCCAGAGGAGGGGAAAGCAAAGCATGGAATTCATGGCTTTCTCCCCATGATTCTTTAGACTTGCAAAGTTAATTTTTTTTTTATTTTTTCTTTTCTAATTTTTTTAACCTTTCCTCTTTCCTCTTTTAACATTTTTTAACTAGTTTATCTTAACAATACCTTTCTTTAAAAAAAATATTTCTCAGGGATGCTCAGTTGGTTAAGCAGTTGCCTTTGGCTCAGGTCATGATCCCAGGGTCCTGGGACTGAGTCCCGCATCGGGCTTCTTTCTCAGCGGGGAGCCTGCTTCTCTCTCTGCCTCTCCTTGCCGCTCTGCCTACTTGTGATCTCTCTCTCTCTCTCTGACAAATAAATAAATCTTTAAAAAAAACTTTTCAACCTTCATTATTATAGTCCTATTTTATCCTTCATTGCATCTAACTTTATTTTTTGTATACATATAGGGGTTTTTCTTCTAAAAAGTTCTGACATACAATTTCTAGTAGATAAAAATATACTCTAAATCTAGCATAGGGCTTTGTTCTAGTCTCCAGCCTGAGCAAATTCTCTCCTCTGCCCCTTTTTTTTCCTTCTCTTTCCAACCAACTTATCTTCTCAATCCCTTTTTTAGATTTTTTTTTAATTTTCATCTTTACAGTCATATTCCATCCCTTCAGCATGTTTACACACATTTGTGTGTGTGTGTGTGTGTGTATATACATATATATATGATTTTCTTTCTTTAAAATTTTGGGAGGTAGTTTCCTCTAAGTGACCAAAATACACCCAAAATCAAGTGGGTGGCTCTATTCTATTCACCAGTCTAATATATATTATTTTTTAATTAAAAAAAATTTTTTAAACTTCTTTTCACCCCCTTTCTTCTCCCCCCCAATTTGGGGTCTCTTCTGATTTGGTTAGTGTACATTTTTCTGGGATCTTTGCCACCCTTTTAGTATTTTATTCTATCATTCATATATTCTTATCTGGATAAAATGACAAGGCAGAAAAACTCACCACAAAAAAAAAGAACAAGAGGCAGTACTGAAGGCTAGGAACCTAATCAATACAGACATTGGTAATTTGTCAGATCTAGAGTTCAGAATGACGATTCTCAAGGTGCTAAATAGGCTCCAAAAACACATGGAAGATATTAGAGAAACCCTGTCTGGAGAAATAAAAGCCCTTTCTGTAGAAGTAAAAGAACTAAAATCTAACCAAGCTGAAATCAAAAAACCTATTAATGAGGTGCAATCAAAAACGAAGGCTCTTACTGCTAGGATAAATAAGGCAGGAGAGAGAATTAGTGATATAGAAGACCAAATGACAGAGAATAAAGAAGCTGAGCAAAAACAAGACAAAAACTACTGGACCACGAGAGGAGAATTTAAGAGGTAAGTGATACTATAAAACAAAACAATATTAGAATAATTGGGATTCCAGAAGAAGAAGAAAGAGATAGAGGGGCAGAAGGTATATTTGGAGTGAATTATTGTAAAGAATTTCCCTACAATGGAAAAGGGAATAAGCATCAAAATCCAGGAGACACAGAGAACCACCCTCAAAATCAGTAAAAATAGGTCCATACCCCATCATCTAATAGTAAAACTGACAAGTCTTGGTGACAAAGAGGAAACCCTGAAAGCAGCCCGGGACAAGAAGTCTATAACATACAATGGTAGAAATATTAGATTGGCAGCAGACTTATCCACAGAGACCTGGCAGTTCAGAAAGAACTGGCATGATATATTCAGAGCACTAAATGAGAAAAATATGCAGCAAAGAATACTATATCCAGCTAGGCAATCATTGAAAATAGAAGGAAAGATAAAAAGCTTCCAGGACAAACAAAAACTAAAAAACTAAAACCAGCTCTACAGAAATATTGAAAGCGATCCTCTAAGCAAAGACAGAGCCTAAAAGTAGTAGAACAGAAAGTAACAGACGATATACAGTAACAGTCACCTTACAGGCAATACAATGGCACTAAATTCATAACTATCAATAGTTACCCTGAATGTAAATGGGCTAAATGCCCCAATCAAAAAATACAGGGTATCAGAATGGATAAAAAAACAAAATCTATCAATATGCTCTCTACAAGAAACTCATTTTAGACCCAAAGCCACCTTCAGATTTAAAGTGAGGTGGTGGAAAAGAATTTACCATGCTAAGGGACATCAAAAGAAAGCTGGGGTGGCAATCCTTATATCAGATCAATTAGATTTTAAGCCAAAGACTATAATAAGAGATGAGGAAGGACACTATATCATACTCAAAGGGTCTGTCCAACAAGAAGATCTAACAATTTTAAATATCTATGCCCCTAACATGGGAGCAGCCAACTATATAAACCAATTAATAACAAAATCAAAGAAACACATTGACAATAATACAATAATAGTAGGGGACTTTAACACCCCCCTCACTGAAATGGACAGATCATCCAAGCAAAAGATCAACAAGAAAATAAAGGTCTTAAAGGACACACTGGACCAGATGGGTATCACAGATATATTCAGAACATTCCATCCCAAAGCAACAGAATACACATTCTTCTCCAGTGCACATGGAACATTTTCCAGATGATATCACATCCTGGGTCACAAATCAGGTCTCAACTTGTACCAAAAGGTTGGGATCATTCCCTGCATATTTTCAGACCACAATGCTCTGAAGCCAGAACTCAATCACAAGAGGAAAGTTGGAAAGAATCCAAATATATGGAAGCTAAAGAGCATCCTACTAAAGAATAAATGGGTCAACCAGGAAATTAAAGAGGAACTAAAAAAATTCATGGAAACAAATGAAAATGGAAACACAATTGTTCAAAATCTGTGGGACACAGCAAAGGCAGTCCTGAGAGGAAAATATATAGCGATACAAGCCTTCCTCAAGAAACAAGAAAGGTCTCAAATACACAACCTAACCCTACACCCTAAAGGAGCTAGAGGAAGAACAGCAAAGAAAGCCTAAACCCAGCAGGAGAAGAGAAATAATAAAGATCAGAGCAGAAATCAATGAAATAGAAACCAAAGGGACAGTAGAACAATTCAACGAAACTAGGAGCTGGTTCTTTGAAAGAATTAATAAGATTGATAAACCCCTGGCAGACTGATCAAAAAGAAAAGAGAAAGGACCCAAATAAATGAAATCATGAATGAAAAAAGAGATATCACAACAAACACCAAAGAAATACAAACAATTATGAAAACATACTATGAGCAACTATACGCCAGCAAACTGAACAATCTGGAAGAAATGGATGCATTCCTAGAGACATATAAACTACCACAACTGAACCAGGAAGAAAAGAAAACCTGAACAGACCCATAACCAGTAAGGAGATTGAAGCAGTCATCAAAAATCTCCCAACAAACAAGAGCCCAGAGCCAGACAGCTCCCCAGAGGAATTCTACCAAATGTTTAAAGAAGAATTAATTCTTATTCTCCTGAAACTGTTCCCAAAAATAGAATTGGAAGGAAAACTTCCAAACTCATTTTATAAGGCCAGCATTACCTTGATCCCAAAACCAGACAGAGACCCCATCAAAAAAGAGAATTACAGGGCTCAGTGGGTTAAAGCCTCTGCCTTCGGCTCAGGTCATGATCCCAGGGTCCTGGAATGGAGCCCTGTATCGGGCTCTCTGCTCAGCAGGGAGCTTGCTTCCTCCTCTTTCTGACTGCCTCTCTGCCTACTTGTAATCTCCATCTGTCAAATAAATAAATAAAATCTTTAAAAAAGAGAGAGAGAGAATTACAGACCAATATCTTTGATGAACACACTTGCGAAATCTCACACCAAAACACTAGCCAATATGATCCAACAGTACATCAAAAGGATTATTCACCATGACCAAGTGGGATTTATTCCTGGGCTGCAAGTTTGGTTCAACATCCACGAATCAATCAATGTGATCCAATACATTTATAAAAGAAAGAACAAGAACCATATGATACTCTCAATAGATGCTGAAAAAGCATTTGACAAAGTACAGCATCCTTTCTTGATCAAAACTCTTCAAAGTGTAGGGATAGAGGGTATACATACCTCAATATCATCAAAGCCATCTATTAAAAAAAAATCCACAGCAAATATCATTCTCAATGGAGAAAAACTGAGAGCTTTTCCCCTAAGGTCAGAAATATGGCAGGGATGTCCATTATCACCACTGCTATTCAACATAGTACTAGAAGTCCTAGCCTCAGCAATCAGACAACAAAAAGAAATTAAAGGCATCCAAACCAGCAAAGAAGAAGTAAAACTATCACTCTTTGCAGATGATACAATACTTTATGTGGAAAACCCAAAAGACTCCACTCCAAATCTGTTATAACTCACGCAGGAGTTCTGTAAAGTATCCAGATGTAAAATCAATGCACAGAAATCAGTTGCATTTCTATACACTAACAACAAGACATAAGAAAGAGAAATTAAGGAGTCAATCCCATTTACAACTGCACCCAAAACCATAAGATACCTAGGAATAAACCTAACCAAAGAGGTAAAGAATCTGTACTCAGAAAACTATAAAGTACTCATGAAAAAAATTGAGGAAGACACAAAGAAATGGAAAAAACATTGCATGCTCATGGATTGGAAGAACAAATATTGTGAAGATGTCTATGCTACCTAAAGCAATCTACATGTTTAATGAAATCCCTATCCCTCTCTGTGTCTCTGTCTGTCAAATAAATAAATAAAATATTTTTTTAAAAAATGAAACTAGACCATTTCCTTACACCACACACAAAAATAGACTCCAAATGGATGAAAGACCTCAATGTGAGACAGGAATCCATGCAAATCCCTGAGGAGAACACAAGCAGCAACCTCTTCGACCTCAGCCACAGCAACTTCTTCCTAGAAGCATCACCAAAGGCAAGGGAAACAAGAGCAAAAATGAACTAGTTGGACTTCATCAAAATCAAAAGCTTTTGCACAGCAAAGGAAACAGTCAACAAAACCAAAAGATAGCTAACAGAATGGGAGAAGATATTTGCCAACGACATATCAGATAAAGGGCTAGTATCCAAAATCTATAAAGAATTTATCAAACTCAACACCAAAGAACAAATAATCCAATTAAGAAATGGGCAGAAGACATGAACAGGCATTTCTGCAGAGAAGACATCCAGATGGCCAAAAGACACAGGAAAAAGTGTTGTACATCACTCAGCATCAGGGAAATAGAAATCAAAACCACACCAGTCCGAATGGCTAAAATTAAAAAGTCAGGAAACGGCAAGGATTCGGAGAAAAGGGAACCCTGCAACACTGTTGGTAGGAATGCAAGCTAGTGCAGCCACTCTGGAAAACAGCATGAAGGTTCCTCAGAAAGTTGAAAATAGAGCTACACTATGACCCAGCAATCACACTAGTGGGTATTTACCCTAAAATACAAATGTAGTGATCCGAAGGGGCATGTGCACCTGAATGTTTATAGCAGCAATGTCCACAGTAGCCAAACTATGGAAAGAACCTAAATGTCCATCAACAGATGAATGGATAAAGAAGATGTGTGTGGGGTGTGTATATATCTATACACATACACATAATGGAATACTATGCAGCCATCAAAAAACCCCCAAATCTTGCCATTTCAATGACATGGATAGAACTAGAGGGTATTATGCTAAGCAAAATAAGTCAATCATAGAAAGGCAATTATATGATTTCTCTGATATAAGGAATTTGAGAGGCAGGGTGGGGGTCATGGGGTGTAGGGAAGGAAAAAATGAAACAAGATGGGATCAGGAGGGAGCCAAACCATAAGAGACTCTTAATCTCACAAAACAAACTGAGGGTTGCTGGGGGGCGGAGGGGAGGGTTAGGGTGGCTGGGTTTGGACATTGGGGAGGATATGTGCTATGGTGAGATGGTGAGTGCTGTGAATTGTATAAGACTGATGATTCACAGATCTGTACCACTGAAACAAATAAAACATTATATGTTAATAAATAAACAAACAAACAAACAAATCTGTTCCTGCTTTCTAGCTTACACTCTTACTTCCACTATTGATATGCTTCATCACTTAGGAGTAGGGGGGGTTTCTATTAGAAGGCAATGGAAAATAAGACTCATCTTCATTGAAATGTGCTTTACTATCAACTTTGCTCATCTCATAAAATGAAGGATGACAATTGTTATGGGCTTAACTGCATCCTCCCAAAATTCATGTTTGAAGTCCTAACTGTAGTGTCTAAACACGGTGTCTGTCAGATCAGATGGGGGCCCCCAAACATGAGGCGAAAATTTGGTGGAAAGCGGTAGCTTGGGCAGTCGAAGAACTCACCTGAGGCAGAACAAAGGATAGAGAAGTTTATCAAATATAGCACAAGGGAGTGGAGGGCAGGACAGCAGAGGAGACGGTGTCCCTGAGGAGACAGTGGGTAGGGGCTGCATTCAAGGGGGGAAAGGTGAAGAGGTATTGGTGATATATGGAATTTTCCCATTTTTGGTTAACTGTGCCTGGTTGTAAGTAGCCCACTGGTTAGTTAGGGCCTACAGATATTTTGAGGTGGGTCACCCTGATGGGCTTTCTATTCCTCCGGGGGGGTCACTGTGGGCCCTTTCTACATTCCATTGCTCAAGCCTGTTTGCCTGAAAGCTAACTACCCTAATACCTTTTCCTTACCATGTGACTATACTTGGAGACAGGGTCTTTAAGGAGATAATCAAGGCAAGTCCTAATCCACTGTGACTGGTTCTTATGAAGAGATTAGAACACACACTTGGGAACACAGAGGAACCACAGTGTGAAGAAACCACAAGCAGGTAGCCTTTTGCAACGCAAAGCAAGAAACCAAACTTGCTGACACCCTGAATGTGAACTTCCAGCCTCCAGAACTATCAGGAAATAAATGTATATTAAAGCTGCCCAATCTGTAGTATTTTGTATGGCAGCCCTAGCAAACTAATGCACAGATATAAATGAAAAGTATTCTGCCTAGAATTGCTTTAGTATGAAGAAAATTTTTCCTGTGCTTCTCTAAGTCCCATAAACTAACACCTATTAAGTGAAAGTAAAATCTGTCATACTATTAAGAATTACTGAAACTGCTTAATTTTCTGAGGATGGGATGTTAGTAAACTGCTGTCAACCTTTTGCCCCCTTACTGATCCACAGGCAGAGTCAAACAAAACCATTTTATCCATCTGGCACTGCAGGCACAGTACCCAGGGCTTATAAGCTTTTCCAGTAAAGAAAACCCACAGGGAAAAAATGTCTGTGATATGGGCAGGTCCTGGTTCTAAATAAAATAAACCTACAAAAGTGAGAGATGTTTAATTAAATTCACATATAAACATCATTAATTTTTAAATTTAAAACATAGATTTTCATTATATTTGACATTAATTCATACACTGGATTTCTGTATTTAGGAATTCCCATGTACACACAATGACTGTTTAAAAATCAAATCATAAATGAGGCAATATAGTCTAATAATCTCAAAAATAAAAATAATCCATTCAAAAGGTTTTACAAGAAAACTATTCCACATTGGATATAGGTGCATCTTACTATTTGCTATGACAGGGCAAGGGTCTCCCTTTTCTCCCCCTGCTCCCTAACTGCCTTTCTCCATTAGTGCCAAATCACTAATAACAGTTCAGAAAGCCTGAGGCAGTATTCCTGCCAGGGAGGGCTGGCGGTTGAGAGGGCAAAGTTTCAAAGGAGTAGGAGGATGAAAAGCTAAGAAAAGAAGCAAGCACAATCTGAATAGGACCTGCATGCAAACAGATGAAACACAGCTACATCCAGGGCCCTTTGAAACGTAAGTGACAGACTTAACAGGCAACAGATTTCATGCTGTATTTCCACAGACAGCTGCAGGAGGCCGCATCTAGAAGTAGATTCCCTTCTAGGAGCTAAGAGCAGATCTTGGCTTAAGACCAGCCAAAAAACAGCAAGCTCAGCTCTATAAGCATAAGGCAGTGGGTCCTGCCAGTAATTTAAGCGAATTTACAGGTAGGATCTTTCCCAGTCAAATCTCCAGCCAAGAATGCAACCTGGCTGGCAACCTGATTACAAATTTCTGAGGTGCCTGGGTGGCTCAGTGAGTTAAGCCTCTGCCTTCAGCTCAGGTCATGGTCTCAGGGTTCTGGGATCAAGCCCTGTATCGGGCTTTCTGCTTGGCGGGGAGCCTGCCTCCCCCACTCTCTCTGCCTGCCTCTCTACTTGTGATCTCTGTGTCAAAAAATCTTAAAATTAATTAATTTTTTTTTAAATGTGGAAATCTATCACAGCCTACCCTGCTTCAAGCCAGAACAGTGTTCACCACTAATTTCCTTAAGTGATATTTCAAGGAATTTTTTTTTTAAATAAGAGGACATCTGGCGCTTGGGTGGCTTAGTTGGTTAAACATCCAACTCTTGATATTGGTTGAGGTCATACATAATCTCAGTCATGAGATCAAGTTCTGACTCAGCTCTATGCTCAGCATGGGGTCGACTTGAGATTCTTTTTCCCTCTGCCCCTCCATCCCCAACACCGCTCATGCATTCTCTCTCTCCCAAAAAAATAAAATAATAAAATAAGCAAGAAATAAAGGGACATAAAGAGCTGTATAGTTTTATATTTTATGATATAATACTCATATATATTATGCTCTATTCTTGGGTCACTTTAAATATTCTTGTTGCAACATCTTCATGGTGACCCTAGGAATTATAAGTGCCTTCTTAAATTTCTTTTTTTTTCTTTTTAAAGATTTTATTTATTTGACAGAGAGAGAGAAATCACAAGTAGGCAGAGAGGCAGGCAGAGAGAGGGGAGAATGCAGGTTCCCTGCGGAGCAGAGAGCCCACGCGGGGCTCGATCCCAGGACCCTGGGATCATGACCTGAGCTGAAGGCAGAGGCTTTAACCCACTGAGCCACCCAGGTGCCCCTAAATTTCTTTTTTTTTTTAAGATTTTATTTGAGGGGCACCTGGGTGGCTCAGTCGTTAAGCATCTGCATTCAACTCGGGTCATGATCCCAGGGTCCTGGGATGGAGCCCCACATCAGGCTCTCTGCTCGGCAGGAAGCCTGCTTCTCCCAATCCCACTCCCCCTGCTTGTGTTGCCTCTCTATGTCTCTCTTTGTCAAATAAATAAATAAATAAAATCTTTTAAAAGTAATGATTTTATTTGAGAGAGTGAGCAAGAGAGAGTGCACAAGCAAGGGGAGGAGCAGAGGAAGAGAGAGCAGCAGACTCCCTGCAGAGCAAGGAGCCCAACTAGGGGCTGGATCCTGTCATGACCCAAGCTGAAGGGAGATGCCCGAGCCAAACGTAAACGCCCAACCGAATGAGCCACCCAGGCACCCCAACATCTTAAATTTCTAACAAACTAGCTTGAACTTACCTTCAATAGTACTCAAATCTCTGCTCCTACACAGTTCTGTATCTCCCCTTTATGTTACTGCCTGAAGTTACATCTTTATATATTGATTTCCTGCTCACTTTTATTATCGAGTCACATTCTGAGCAGGGCCTTTTACCCATCTGCCCCAGGTGGCCTTTATGTGTAAGACTGCTGAGATCTTTCAGTGAAGTGGAGAAGAGGGTACAATGGAGGAATGGTTGTAGGATCTGAGAAGACAATAGGGTTTGCAAAGACAGTAAGTAGGAAAGAGATCTTCCAAGCTGTAATATGGCAAAAACAAGGTTAAAATACATTAGTAGTATTATTCCGTACCATATCACCTGGCAATACCTTAAAACATTTATAAGTAGGGGCACCTGGGTGGCTCAGTAGGTTGAGCCTCTGCCTTTGGCTTGGGCCATGATCTCAGGGTTCTGGGATCAAGCCCCACATCGGGCTCTCTGCTCAGCGGGGAGCCTGCTTCCCCCTCTCTCTCTGCCTGCCTCTCTGCCTGCTTGTGATCTGTCAAATAAGTAGATAAAATCTTTAAAAAAAAAAATTTAGAAGTAAGTCAGCATACTATAAAAATTATAAAATATGCTATTAAGATACTGGAAATTCCCTAGAAGCAAATCTATAATTTTTCTGCCTCCACCCAATTCTGAGGAAGACCACATCATCACTGGTTCCAGCTCTCCTTCTGTGCCACTTTTAGAAAACACAGAAGGCAAGGCAGTGGGAAGGACATGTCTTCCCTCTTGGAGGTGTATCATTCTGAGGGAGTACAGAGGTTCCCCTCAAGCTCTGCTGAGCCCTGACCTCTGTAAGGAATCAGTGCCCTTGTCCTATCTTTTCACTTTATAGATGGGAAAACAGAGACTCACGGGAACAAACTTGACCAAAATTAGTGTGAGAACCTGAATTAAAACATATTTCCTGGGCCACCTGGCTGGCTCAGTCAGTAGAACACGTAACTCTTGATCTCAAGGTCATGAGTTCCAGCCCCACATTAGAGATTACTTTCAAAAATTAAAAAATAAAATCTTTAAAAAAAAGTATTTCGTGTGGCGCCTTGCTGGCTCAGATGGTTAAGCATCTGACTTCAGCTCAGGTCATGATCACAAGGTCCTAGGATTGAGCCCCCCATCAGGCTCATCACTCTCCTCCTACCCGCCTCCTTGTATTCCCTCCCTCTGATAAATAAATAAAGTCTTTAAAAAAAAAAAAAAAAAAGTACTTCCTGGGCACCTGAGTGGCCCAGGTCATGATCGCAGAGTCCCAGGATGGAAGTCCCACTTTGGGCTCCTTGCTCAGCCAGAAGTCTACTTCTCCCTCTGCCTCTGTTCCTTCCCCTACTCATTCTCTCTCTCTCTCTCTCTCTCTCTCTAATAAAATCTTTAAAAAAAATATTCCCTGACTTTACTTCACTCTATCATATCTCTATGAGAATATCGGGACTCTGAGTTTCCTAATGTTTTGGAAACAGTTCCTTCTTTTCAAAAGCACCAATGCCTATGATGCAATTTCCTCCAAGCTGTCACTAATGATTTTTATACTATTAATACAAAGAAGAAAGAAAGGAAAAACAACACATTGGTTGCTGGAAACAGAAGTTCCAGAACAAATGGGGGTGCAAGAGGCAGCAAAAGGATTTTTAAGTCTAAGGATGGAGGGTGAGGTTGCTTTTCCTCACCAGAAATTTCTATTTACTGTGTTAATTCACTACATTTAGAATACCATTACTACACAATCCTTTTAGGGAAAGACCTATATTAATTACTCAAAATACCTGGCAATATTAAGTCCATGTAACTGTAACAGTTACTAAATACTGTCACTCCATACTGTAAGGCAGAAAGTAAATAAAGATACTTCTTAGCAAAAACAATATAGACAGAAGCCAGGAAATAGTTTCTAGTTTAATCACACCACAAGTACAACCAAAATAAAAAATAAAAATAAAACTGACAGAAAGATTACTTATAACTCCAGAACATTTTAATTCTAAAGAGCTTTAATATATAAAAAGCCCCATAGTTTCCAAATGCCCCTCAAAAAGGGAATGAATAATGAGTCCCATCAGAGCTGGGGAAAAAAACTTTAAGGGGGTGGAGAGATGAAGGCTGACAATCATTCTCTTTCAAAAAGATCAACAATGTGTCCTCAAATAACCGCTCAGAAGGAAAAGAACTGTCCGTATTTGCCTTACATACGGTATTGGGCAATTAAATGCCAACTTAGCTATTTAAGAATGACTTGCTAAAACATTGAAAAAATGAAAGACTTCATCCTTGTCATAGACTGCAACTTCAGTGGAACATTCGGTGCACATGACTGGGTGGTAGAGTTCTTCTGCTTGTGCCTCTGCTGGCTCTGCAGCATCCTCATGGCTGGACCTCATCTTCTTAGGGCCTCGCCTTTTCTTCCTGTTCTCTGGGATTTTGTATCTTAGAACCTCCTCTTTGTTGACAGAACAATTCATCACAAACATTGCTCTATACTGAGTTTTGTAGGATTCGTGCCTAAGAGGAAAATGAAATGAAGAATTTGGATTTATGTTCTATTTTAATAGGTTATCCATTTAGATTTTTTTTTTTAATTTTACTGAAGTATAGTTGACACAGTGTTACATTGGTTTCAGGTGTACAACACAGTGATTCAAGAAGTTTGCACACTACTATACTCAACAGAGCAGTGCAGCTACCATCTGTCAACAATGCTATTACAGTATCACTGTATTTTATCCCCATGACTTATTCACTCCACACCTGGAAGCCTTTATCTCCCCCACTCCCCTTCACTCGTGCTGGCCATCCCCCACTGTGCTCCCTTCTGGCAACCATCAGTTTGTTCTCTGTAATTATGGGTCTGCTTCTCCTTTTCATCGTTTATTCATCTGTTTTGCTTTTTAGATTCTACGTATAAGTGAAATAATATAATATTTGTCTTTCTCTGACTTAATTGAACTTAGCATAATACCCTTTAGGTCTATCCATGTTGTCACAAAAGGCAAGACCCTCATCCTTTTTATGGTTGAGTAATACTCCACTGTGTGCATATATCACAGTCTATTCATCGATCAAAGCACACTTAGGTTGTTTTCATATCTTGACTATTGTAAATACTACAATACACACAAGGGTGCATATATCTTTTCGAATTTCATTTTTCACTTTCTGGATAAATACTCCGTACTGGAATGACTGCATCACTGGTTATTTCTTTTTTTTTTTTTTTTTTTAAGATTTTATTTATTTATTTGACAGAGAGAGATCACAAGTAGGCAGAGAGGCAGGCAGAGAGAGAGGGGGAAGCAGGCTCCCTGCTGAGCAGAGAGCCCGATGCGGGACTCGATCCCAGGACCCTGAGATCATGACCTGAGCCGAAGGCAGCGGCTTAACCCACTGAGCCACCCAGGCGCCCCTCACTGGTTATTTCTATTTTTTTTTTTTTTAAGGAATTTCCATGCTGTTTTCTACCATGACTGCAGCGATTTACCTTCCCACCACCAGTACACGAGGGTTTCCTTTTCTCCACATCCTGACCAACACTTTTTAATTCTAGCCATCATGACAAGTGTAAGATGGTATCTCACTGTGGCTTTAAGTGCATTTCCCTGATGATTAATGATCATCTTTTCATGTTATCTGTTGGACATTATAAGTCTACTTCGGAAAAACATCTATTCAGTACTCTGCCCATTTTAATCAGATTATTTGGGTTTTCAGTGTTGAGTTCTATCAGTTCTTTTACATATTTTGGATATTAATCCTGTAACAAATAGATCACCTGCAAATATCTTCTCCCATTCCATGAGCTGTTTTTTCATTTTGTTTATGGTTTCCTTCACTGTGCAAAAGATTTTTATTTTGGTGTAGTCTCATCAGTTTATTCTTGCTTTTTTTTCCCTTGAGAAGACATATCTGAAAAAATGTTGCCGTTTTTTTCCTTGCCTTACTGGGGAAATGGCTGATAGCAAAGAAATTACTTCTTACTGTTTTTTTTCTAGGAGTTTTATGGTTCAGGCTTCACATTTAGGTCCTTAATTTATTTTTGTGTACGGTGCTACAAAGTGGTCCAATTTTCCCAGCATCGTTTATTGAAGAGACTATCTTTTTTCCCCACTGGATATTCTCATCTCTCCATGTAGTTAAAATTTTTTTAAAGATCTATTTTTTCAACAGACGGAGACCGCAAGTAGGCAAAGAGGTAGGCTGCGGAGGGGAGGGAATTGGGGAGAGAAGCAAGGATCCCTGCTGAATGTAGTTAAAATTTAAAGACAAAAAAAACTTACTGAAATATAACCAAAATAAAAACATGAGAACAAAATGGGAAATTTAAAGAAATGTTAAATGGGGTGCCTGGGTAGCTCATTCGGTTAAGCAGCTACCTTCGACTCAGGTCATGATCCCAGGGTCCAGAGATCAAGCCCTGCACTGGGCTCCCTGCTCAGTGGAGAGCCTGCTTCTCCCTCTCCCTCAGCCTGCCACTCTGCCTACTCATGCTCTCTCTCTCTGAAAATCTTTTAAAAAATAAAATAAAATAATGTTAAGAGTTATTTTAAGAACAGGAAAAAACTTATTAATAGAGAATAGTTTAAAGAATGAATATATCCGGAGTGCCTGGGTGGCTCAGTGGGTTAAAACCTCTGCCTTCGACTCGGGTCATGATCCCAGGGTCCTGGGATCGACACCCAAATCAGGCTCTCTACTCACCGGGGAGCCTGCTTCCCTTCCTCTCTCTCTGACTGCCTTTCTGCCTACTTGTGATCTGTCAATTAATTAATTAATTAATTAAAATTAAAGGGGTGCCTGGGTGGCTCAATGGGTTAAGCCTCTGCCTTCAGCTCAGGTCATGATCTCAGCATCCTGGGATCGAGTCCTGCATCAGGCTCTCTGCTCAGTGGGGGCCCTGATTCCCCCTCCCCCTCTGCCTGCTTCTCTGCCTACTTGCGATCTCTGTCAAATAAATAAACAAAATCCTTAAAAAAATTAAATTAAAAAAAAGTGGTACTATTCTTGTCACCATTTTAGTAAAAGCTACAGTTTTATGAAAGCTTAAAGAGCTTCCAACTTTACAATGTCCACTCCTGGCTTTTCTCCAGCAGTCTACAGAATAGATAATGCTTCATTTGTTCTCCTCATATACTCAATATTCTCCTACCTCTTTCCCCACCTAATAAGTTGGATTTTTCTCCCCTTAAACCTCATGCAACAGAAATATCTATCTGGCTAAACACAGCAAACTCAAGTATACTTTCATTAGTTCCAAACGTTGATCTCCACCACTAACACCACCCACAAAGAATTTAGATTATGCAAGCTGGTACTTCTCCAAGTAAGATTATAAAAATTTCATTTATACTCCACTGGACTAGAATCCTGTATTAACATGGAACACAGTTTTTACCAAGGCTGATTTCTATCTGTTACATTATGGAACAACTTCTTTTGAGTACAGCAACTCTGTAATAATATGGTTTAATCTGGAAGAGAAACAACTGCAGTACAAAGACATTTTACTTTTTCTACATTCCATAAGTATACTCTGGGTTGTCAACTTATACACAAAAAGCACAAGAGTTCATTTGGAAAGCACAAAATTTAATTGCTGCAGATGATCAAAAACCTCAAGCTAGCTTATAATAAGGTGAACCGTATCTGGCTATTCATTAGTACCTAGAACAAATCCACCACCCACAGTACCACTTAGTTTTGGTTATATATATATAATATATACATTTCATATATATACACACACACACACACACACACACACTTTTTTTTTTTTTTTTTTGAGACAGACAGACAGGAAGGGAGAGAGACAGAAGGGAGGGAGGGAGAGAAAAGACAAGAGGAGTAGAGGGAGAGAGAAAATCCCAAGGAGGCTCACTGCCCACCACAGCCCAATGCAGGGCTCAAGCCCACACCCTGAGATCATGACCTGGGCTGAAATCAAGAGTCAGATGCTTAACTAAGGGAGCCACCCAGGCATCCCAATGACATGACATTATATGTAGGAAACTGAAGACTGCACAGAAAACTACTAGAGCTGATAAACTAATTCAGCAAAGTGGCAGAGTACAAAATCAACACACAAAAATCTGTTCACTTCTATACATGAGCAATGAATGATCCAGAAAGAAAAACAGAATAGAAGTTACCACAGGCTGGGGTGGGTAGATGTGGAGAATGGGGAAATTTTGTCTAATGGGTACAGAGTTTCTGTCTGGAATGACAAAAAAAGAAGTTCTGGAAATGGACTGTGAAGATAGCTGCACAATACTGTGATAGTAGTTAATGTCACTGAATCGTTCATTTAAAATGGTTAAAACAGGGACACCTGGGTGGCTCAGTTGGTTGAGCAGCTGCCTTCGGCTCAGGTCATGATCCCGGGGTCCTGGGATCGAGTCCCACATCGGGCTCCTTGCTCGGCAAGGGAGCCTGCTTCTCCCTCTGCCTCTGCCTGCCTCTTTGTCTGCCTGTGCTCTCTCGCTCGCTCTCCCTCTGTCTCTGGCAAATAAATAAATAAATAATCTTTTAAAAATAAATAAATAAATAAATAAAATGGTTAAAACAGAGAACAAAGAGTACCCCCTCTCACCACTCTCACCTATTCAACATTGTCCTTTAAGTTTAGCCAGGGCAAAATCAGGCAAGAAAATGAAATAAAAGGTATCCAAATAGGAAAGAAAGAGGTACAACTGTCTGTTTGCAGATAATATAATCTTTTAAACATAAAATATCACAGACACCACCAAAAAAAATGTTAAAATAAATATAAGGAGTGCCCTGGTGGCTCAGCTGGTTGGACGTCTGCCTTCGGCTTGGGTCATGATCCAAGGGTCCTGGGAACGGGCCCTAAAAGGGGCTCCCTACTCAATGGGAAGCCTGCTTCTCCTTCTCCCTCTGCCACAGTCCCTCTTGTGCTCTCTCACTCTCTCTCGCAAATAAATATCTTAAAAATAATAATAAATAACAAAATAAAAAATAAACATGAAATTCAGGCAAGTTTCAAAATACAAAACCAATATACAAAAACCTACTGTGTTTCTGTACATTAACAGTAAACTATCTGAAAAAGAAATTAAGAAAATAATGCCATTCATGATGCCATCCAAAATAATAAAATACTTGGAAATAAACTTAACCAAGGAGGTGAGAGATTTATATACTGTAAAACATTCATGAAAGAAACTGAAGAAAATACAAGTAAATGGAAAAAAATCCCATGTGCATGAATCAGAGAACTACTATAATTTTTTTAAGACTTTATCTATTTATTTGACAGAGAGAGAGAGATCACAAGTAGGTAGAACAGCAGGCAGAGAGAGGGAGAAGCAGGCTCCCCACTGAGCAGAGAGCCCAATGCGGGGCTCAGTCCCAGGACCCTGAGATCATGACTTGAGCTGAAGGCAGAGGCTTAACCCACTCAGCCACCCAGGCGCCCCAAGAATTACCATTATTAAAATGTCCACACTACCCAAAGCCATCTTAGTCAATGCAATCTAATCAAAATTTCAATGGCACTTTTCACAGAAATAGAAAAAACCCTCAAAGCTGTATGGGATCACAAAAGACCCCAAACAGCCACAGCAACCTTGAGAAATAACAACAAAGTTGGAGGCATCACAATTTCTAATTTCAAACTGTACTACAAAGCTATAGTAATCAAACAGTACAGTTTGGGCATAAAAACAGACTCACACACCAATGGAGCAGAACAGAGAGCCCCAAAATGAACTCATGCATACATGGTTAACTAATACTTGACAAGGGAGCCAAAAATATGCAATGCCAGAAAGATAATCTCTTCAGTTAGTGATTTGGGGAAAATTAGATATTCACATGCGAAAGAATGAAACCGGACCCCTGACTTACTCCACTCACTAAAACTAACTTGAAATGAATTAAAAACATAAATGTGAGACCTGAAATTACAGAATTACTCAAAGAAAACACAGGGAAAAAGCTCAATATGGGTCTTGACAATGACTTTTTGGATAAGCACAGCAACAAAAGCAAAAATAAACAAGTGGGACTACATCAAGCTCAAAAGCTTCTGCATAGCAAAGAAATCATCAGCAAAAGGAAAAGGCAACCTATGGAATGGGAGAAAATATTTGTAAATTATGTATCTGACAAAGGGTTAATCCAAGAAACTCATACAACTCAACAAAAAGTAAAGTAAAGCGGGCGCCTGGGTGGCTCAGTGGGTTAAAGCCTCTGCCTTCGGCTCAGGTCATGATCCCAGGGTGCTGGGATCGAGGCCCGCATCAGGCTCTCTGCTCAGTGGGGAGCCTGCTTCCTCCTCTCTCTCTGCCTGCCTCTCTGCCTACTTGTGATCTCTGTCTGTCAAATAAATAAATAAAATCTTAAAAAAAAAAAAAAAGTAGAGTAAAGCAAAAATTGACAAAGAACCAAAACAGACATTTTTTCCAAAAAACGATACACAAATGGCCAACAGGTACATGAAAAGGTGTTCATCATCATTAATCATCATGTAAAAATGTAAATCAAAAACTACAGTGAGGTATCACCTCACAACTGTTAGAATGGCTATTATCGAAAAGACAAGAGAAAACAAAAGTGAACCCTTTTGCATTACTGGTGGGAATATGAATTGGTATAGTCACTCTGGAAAACAGTATGGTGCCTCCTCAAAATACTAAGAATAGTGGGGCACCTGGATGGCTCAGTCAGTTAAGTGGCTGCCTTCGGCTCAGGTCATGGTCCCAGGGTCCTGGGATCAAGCCCCACATCAGGCTCCGTGCTCAGCGCCCTCTCCCTCTGCCTGCTGGTCTGCCTACCTATGCTCTCTGTCAAATAAATAAAACCTTTAAACAAACATTAAGAATAGAACTACCATATGATCAAGCAATCCTACTTCTGGGTATGTGTCTGAAGGAAATGAAATCACTATCTCAAAGAGATATCTCCATCCCCACCTCAGCTAGGTGATCAAGTTCAACATTAACAGTCATAAATCTGTTGATTTTTTTGTTGTTGACAGTCTGTGCCCTTGATATAATATAATGAAAACAACACTTTACCTTTGTGGTCTTCTCCCCCCAAATCTACTGCAGCTTTACTCATAACAGTCAAACATGGAAACAAACTAAGTGTCCATACACAGGTGAATGGATAAAGAAAACATGATGTATAAATATAATAGAATATGAAAAAAAAAAAAGAAGGAAATCCTGCCATTTGTGAAAACATGGATGAGCTTAAGGGCATTATGCTAAATGAAGTAAGTCAGACAGAGACAAAAAACTACTGACCTCACTTATATGTGAATCCAAACAAAATGAACTCATAGAAACAGAGAGCAGATTGGTGGTTGGTGGGGGAAGGGTGGATGAATGAAAACAGTCAAATGGTACAAACTTCCAGTTATAAGATGAGGAAGGTCTGGGGATGTAATAAACAGCATGTAGTTAACAATGTTGAACTACATACTTGAAAGTTGCTAAGAAAGCAGATCTTAAAGTTCTCAACACACACACACAAAAAAGGTATAAATGTGAGGTGATAGATGTGTTAACTTACCTTATTGTGGTAACTGTTTTGCAATACATGTGTATACCAAATCATCATGTTGTACACTTGAAACTAACATATAAACAATGTTATATGTCAATTACATCTCAATAAAGCTAGGAAAAGAGTCTAAAATTTTAAATGGTCTAGTTGACAATAAAATATTCAATTTGAATATCCAAATGATGTACTCTTTTTTTTTTAAAGACTTTATTTATTTATTTGACAGACAGAGATCACAAGTAGGCAGAGAGGCAGGCAGAGAGAGAGGAGGAAGCAGGCTCCCTGCTGAGCAGAGAGCCCGATTTGGGGCTCGATCCCAGCACCCTGGGATCATGACCGGAGCCGAAGGCAGAGGCTTTAACCCACTGAGCCACCCAAGCGCCCCTGATGTACTCTTTAATGTAAAAATTTTAATGGCTAAAATGATAAATGTTATATGTATTTCGTCACAAATTTTTTTTGAAAAGAGTGTCTTTGACAGATTATGTCATTCTATAACATACATGCAGTTTCACTGAATCCTTGTCAGCACTGATAAGTGCTTTATTAGAAAAACTACTTATAACAGAAATACATATAACCAAAATTATTTGTATAAAGATTAATCATGTAGCAGCAAGGATATGTGAGGACAGAACTTTATCAGAATTTCTAAGTATAGGGGTGCCTGGGTGGCTCAGTCAATTAAATGTCTGCCTTCAGTTCAGGTCATGATCCCAGAGTCCTGGTACTGAGTCCCGCATCAGGCTCCCTGCTCAGAGGGCAGCCTACTTCTCCCTCTCCCTCTCCCATTCCCCCTGCTTGTGCTATCAAATAAATAAAATCTTAAAAAAAAAAAAATTATTAAGTATATACCTCGAAAGTCTATTCCTGATTTAAACAAAGACCACCAAATTTTTTTTCGTTTTGTGTGTGCATGTGGTCAGCCTTTATTCGTTACCTTTGGCAATCAAGACATAGTGTGGTCATGCAGGCAGGGCAATTCAAGACAGCATCACTATTTGGAACAGGCTGCTGTTGTTGATGTGGCCTCTGTATTCCAAAACCATGGTAGCTACAACAGAAAAAGAAAGGTTGGTGGGGGTAGTGAAAAAGACATATATTAAAGCCAGATCCTGATTCTTTTTTTCTAAAGGGCTCCATGCCCAACATGGGGCTTGAACTCACAACCCCAAGATTAAGAGTCACATGCTCTGGGGTGCCTGGGTAGCTCAGTGGGTCAAGTGTTGAACTCCTGATTTCAGCTCAGGTCATGACCTCAGGGTTGGGAGATTGAGCCCTATGTCAGCCTCCACTCTGGGCATAGAGCCTGCTTAAGATTCTCTCTCCCCCTCTGCTTCTGCCCTTCCCCACCTGTCTCTCTCTCTACCCCTCTTAAAAAAAAAGTCACATGCTCTACCAAATGAGATAGCCAGGTGCCCTCAAGATCTTGATGTCTAGGGGCGCCTGGGTGGCTCAGTGGATTAAGCCGCTGCCTTCGGCTCAGGTCATGATCTCAGGGTCCTGGGATCGAGTCCCGCATCGGGCTCTCTGCTCAGCAGGGAGCCTGCTTCCTCCTCTCTCTCTCTGCCTGCCTCTCTGCCTACTTGTAATCTCTCTGTCAAATAAATAAATAAAATCTTAAAAAAAAAAAAAAAAGATCTTGATGTCTAATGCCACTCTCCAATAAAAGAAACTAGTACTCCTGAGAAAAATGGCTGATTCTAGGAATAGGCATACGAGATGAACCTGGAGCTTCCTGTACTGCCAGAAAGTAAGGAAGTGCTCAAAAACAATGAAGCAGGTATGTCAAGGGGTCACAAAAGTCAGCTGAAAGAGTTCCCAATGGCCAAAGCTGAAACAATTAGAACAAAATAAAGCAATATTGGATTATAACCCAAAGTATAAATAAATACCTGAGTCTACACTGATATGAATGAATGAATGAACGAATGAATGAACAAACGAACAAAGGGAAGGATGAAGAACAGACAAATCTCCCGTATGAAAGAATAATTTATGAAGATATTCTCCCCTCAAGGAAGTGGAGCATAACTCCCCACTCCTCAAGTCTGGGCTACACATAGTGACTTCCTTCCCAAAGTGCAGTATGCAAAGGAGGGGTGGAGAGTTAACTTTACAGGAGGAAACCTGACAAACAGTTCCTCACCAAGGTAACCAAGATCAACATTAACAATCATAAATCATGTTGACAATATGTGCCCTTCATTACAATGTGATGAAAATGGCACTTTGTCTCTGTGGTCTTCCTCACCAAAACCCATAATCCCAGTCTAATCTATGAAAAACATCACACATTCCAATAGAGTGGCCTCCTACAATATACCTGACCACTACTCCTAAAAACTGTTAAGGTCATCAAAACCAAGGAAAGTCAGAGAAACCGTCAACAGCAAGAAGAGCCTAAAGAGACATGACAACTCTAAGTACCTGGTATCCTGGATTGGCTCTTGCAATCAAAATTACATAGCAGGTAACGAAGAAATTCTGAATAAAGTATGGACCTTGGTTTATAGTGATATATAAATACTGGTTCATTAATCGTGACAAATGTACATATTAATCTAACATGTCAGTAATAGGTGAAACTCTTGTGTGTGTATGTGTGTGTTATTGTGGGAGGATATACAGGAACTCTGTATTATTGGCTCAATTTTTCTGTAAATCTAAAACTGTTCTAAAAAATAAAGTCTCTTGGGGTGCCTGAGTGGCTGTGTCAGTTGAGAGTCCAACTTCCGGTTTCGACTTGTGACTAGTGGTGGGACTGACACAGCATCAGGCTCCACACTCAGCAGGGAGCCACTTGAGATTCTCTCACTCTGTCCCTCCCTCATCTGCGTTTTCTCTCTCAAATAAATTAAAAAAAAAAAAATCTAAATAAATAAAGTCTATTAATTTGAAAAACCTAGCAAAGCTACATTTTAAAAGCAAGCATGTAAGCTCTAAGTACTTTAAGATTTTTGTCCGTTTTGTTCTTTGTTGTATTTCAAGAATCTAGAACAGTGTCTGGTACATAGTCACTGTTCAGTGAACATTTGCTGACTGCAAAAGTATAATACGAATCTACTTATGAAGGTACTAAAGTATAAAAGCATATGTTTCTGAAAAGGGAGTTATGGTAAACGCCCAAAAGCCAAACAACAAAAGATAAATTATTTGACATTACTTCCCAAACTCTTCAAATGTCTCTAGGGAAAAATACTGAAAATATGTGGTACTTATTTTTAACTGTTGTTATATCCCTCCAATGCTTAGCAAATTTCAAAACCCAAACCTAAGAAAGTAACATATTCATTCAACATATACTTAATGAGTGTCCATTTAACACAAAGTCTAAGATGTCTGGGATGTAGCAGTGAACATGACACTGAAAACGTAGTCAACTGATTATTTTAAGTTGGTTTCTGTAATCTCACATTCCAACTACCGCTTGATGCAGGAATGTGAATAAACCAATAAAATGTTAATTCTTCTCAAGATATATATATAACAAAAGGCACGCCTGGTTGACTCAGACGGTAGACTATTTGACTCTCAATCTTGGGGTCTTGAGTTCAAGCCCCATGTTGGCGACAGAGTTTACTTTAAAAAAAATTTTTTTTAAGATTATAGAACGATGACAGATGCCTGGATGGGTCAGTTGATTAAAGATTATAGAATGATGAAAATACATTCCATCTTACCTCACTGAACAGAATCAAGAGCTACACTGTAATCTCCTTAACTATCTCAGTATCAATCATGGCATTCAAAATGTTCATTTTGCACAGGGGTAACCAAAACATATTTATTTAATAAATACAAAGGGTAGTTGGAGGAAGTGGTACTTGGGTAAAACTTTGAGAAGGAAAGAAGGAAAAATAACAAAGAACAAAGTGGGAGACTGGAGGCTAAAAGGTAAGGTACAAACACCCAACAACATCAAACTCTCTCTGGACTTAAATATACTTTATTTATGGGTAGCCTGGGTGGCTCAGTGGGTTAAGCCTCTGCCTTCAGCTCATGTCATGATCTCAGGGTCCCAGGATCAAGCCCCATGTCGGACGCTGCTTGGCAGGAAGCCTATTTTCCCTTCTCTCTCTGCCTCCTCTCTGCCTACTTGTGATCTCTCTGTCAAATAAATAAAATCTTTTTTTAAAAAATACTTGATTTATCTTTTGTTGTTCAGTTTTCAAGAGTTTACCATCCCGGCCCCTATTACCTTAGCTAAATCAAAGCTTCCTAGAATGGGACTCCAGGGTTTGCATTTAATTCTTCCCAGGCGATTCTGAAGCACAGCCAGGTGAGGGAAGCACTGGGTAACAGCAGTATACTGCCTAGATTTTAGTTGTATAACAAATTAGCCTTCATAAACTCGAACTGAAAAACAAGTATGGCCATTTCCTCTTGGGATGATGAAAATGGTTTGAAAAATAGAGGTAGGAGTTGCCTAACACTGTGAATATACTAAATGCCACTGGATTGTTCACTTTAAAACAATGAATTTTAAATAAATTAAATGGAGGCGCCTGGGTAGCTCAGTGGGTTAAAGTCTCTACCTTCAGCTCAGGTCATGATCCCAGGATTCTGGGATCGAGCCCCACATCGGGCTCTCTGCTCAGCAGGAAGCCTGCTTCCTCCTCTCTCTCTCTGTCTGCCTCTCTACCTGCTTGTGATCTCTGTCTGTCAAAAAAAAAAAAAAAATCTTTAAATAAATTAAATGATTAATTTTATATTATGTGAATGTCTCCTCAATTAAAAAAAAAATCGGGACGCCTGGGTGGCTCAGTTGGTTAAGCGGCTGCCTTCGGCTTGGGTCATGATCCCAGCGTCCTGGGATCGAGTCCCACATCAGGCTCCTTGCTCAGCAGGGAGCCTGCTTCTCCCTCTGCCTCTAGCCTGCCACTCTGTCTGCCAGTGCTTGCGCTCTAACAAATAAAAAAAATCTTTAAAAAAAAAAAAATCTAACTTGTGGGGCACCTGAGTGGCTCAGTCATTAAGCATCTGCCTTCAGCTCAGGTCATGATCCCAGGATCTAGGATGGAGTCCCATGTCAAGCTCCCCACACAGTGGAGAATCTGCTTCTCCCTCTCCCTCTGCCACTCCCCGCCCCCCCAGCTCATGGTCACTCTAATAAATAAAATCTTTTAAAAATTGAATCTGTAAATAATTAAAAAGAACAAGTCAGGTGTAAAATGTAACATCCACTCTTTATCCACATAAATGTTTACTCTCCAAATAATCTGAAATTATGTCTATTTGAAAAAAGTCAGCATTATTTCTTCAATGGAGAGACTGACTATAGCAGTTTGAATTCAACAACAGTTTTTTAAAAATAAATTACCTGACAGGTGCCTGAATGGCACAGCCAGTTAGGCATCTGACATTTGGTTTCAGCTCAACGAGATTGGGCCCCAAGTCAGGCTCCATTCTCAGAGCAGAGTCTGTTTAAGACTCTCTCCCCAGGGCACCTGGGTGGCTCAGTCAGTTAAGCATCTACCCTCAGCTCAGGTCATAATCCCAGGATCCTAGAATCGAGCCCCACATCAGGCTCCCTGCTCAGCCTGGAGCCCTGCCTGTCCCTCTCCCTCTGCTGCTCCCCCTGCTTGTGCTCTCTCTTCTGTCAAATAAATACATATTTTTTTAAGAGACTCCCCATCTCCTGCCCCTTGCCACCAAACTTATTCTCTCCCTCGCTCTCTCTGTCAAATAAATAAATAAATCTTTCAGAAAAATTTAAAAAACAAGTAAGTCATCTGAGTGAAATCTGCTGGTAATTTTCAAAATAAATAATTCAACAGTTTTCTTCCAAAATTCTTTTTTTAATGTATGTCTGTATGAACACAATACACATAAATTCAAAATGTGAACACAGAGATGCTCAGGTGGCTCAGCCGGTTAAATGTCTGCCTTTGGCTCAGTTCATGATCCCAGGGTCCTGGGACTGAGTCCCACATCAGGCTCCCTGCTCAGCGGGAGCCTACTTCTCCCTCTGCCTGCCACTCCCCCTGCTTGTGCTCTCCCTTTCTCTCTGACAAATAAATAAACAAAATCCTTTTTTTTTTTAAAAGATTCCATCCATCTACTTGACAGACAGAGACCACAAGGAGGCAGAGAGGAAGGCAGAGAGAGAGGAGGAAGTAGGCTCCCTGCTGAGCAGAGAGCCCGACTCAGGCTCAATCCCAGGACTCTGGGATCATGATCCAAGCTGAAGGCAGAGGCTTTAACCACTGAGCCACCCAGGTGCCCCTAAATAAAATCTTATTTTAAAAATGTGAATGTAGTAAAAAACATCTCTTAATCATTTTTCTCTAAAGATTCTAAATATTAAAGTTAAGTTCTTACCCTCTTCTCTGTGCATCAACCCAGGCCTGATCTCTGTTATCTTTTTCAGGATCATATAGTAACTCATCATTTGTTGGAATCCTGTGTCGCTTTTTCTTCTTCTTCTTGGTCACCTGTGCTAATTTTTAAAATGTTACGCATATGGCTAGGTATCAGGTCTAAAGCACACACTTCTATAATACAGAACATAGAATCTTCAGCTACATTTTTTTTTCTATGTGTATTTTCCCCCCAAAATTTTTTTTAACTATTTCTCCAAATAAATTTCTTGTCCAATTAATAAGGCATTAAAATGAAAATGACAGAGGAAAAAATTATTTCTTCACTAAAAATATACTGTTATCTCAAGAACTGTACTCAAATAATAAGAATTCAGTCTCAGAAAGACCAACATAAACCAAGATCAAAAACTTCCTGATGTTATAAATTCTCAACAAGTTCCCATATATAAAATACTACTGAAATCAGAATAAAAGTATTTCAGGGTACATGGGTAGCTCAGTCAGTCAAGGGTCTGCCTTCAGCTCAAGTCATGATCCCAGGGTCCCAGGATGGAGTCCCACATGGGGCTCCTTGCTCAGTGAGGAGCCTGCTTCTCCCTCTGCCTGCCTTCCCCCTGCTTATGCATGCACTCTCTCACTCACTCTCTGACAAATAAAGAAGTAAAATCTTAAAAAAAAAATCAGGGGCACCTGGGTGGCTCAGTCAATGAAGCATCCAACTCTTGATTTCAGCTTGCATCATGATCTCAGGGTCATGAGATCAAGCCCCGTGTCAGGCTCCATGCTCAGGGTGAGGCTGCTTGAGATTTTTCCCTCTCCCCCTGCCCCTCCCCTGACTCACGTAAGCAGGCATGTGTGCACACAGTCTCTCTCTCTCAAAATAAATAAAGAAAATCTTTTTTAGGGCGCCTGGGTGGCTCAGTGGGTTAAGCCGCTGCCTTCGGCTCAGGTCATGATCTCAGAGTCCTGGGATCGAGTCCCGCATCGGGCTCTCTGCTCAGCAGAGAGCCTGCTTCCCTCTCTCGCTCTGCCTGCCTCTCCATCTACTTGTGATTTCTCTCTGTCAAATAAATAAATAAAATCTTAAAAAAAAAAAAAAAAAGAAAGAAAATTTTTTTTAAAAAAAGTGAAAACCCACTATGGTTATCTACATGCACTAGACTCTTAAAATTTCCTTAAGTAGGTTAACATTTAGGTAATAATATATAAAAATATAAAATTGTTTCTTGGAGTGCCTGAACGGCAGTCAGTTGAGCATCTAATTGTTTACCATATAAATGTGTTACTTGTGCATTTCAGCATAATTACTGATATAATTAAATCAGTTTTAACTCTTATTATGTTTACCTTTGCTCTGATTTTATACAAAATCAATTCCAGAGAACAGAGAAGCCGATAAAAAAGCAATGAGTTAGAAAAATTTCTGCAAAATATAAAGTATTATAAATTTCTATATTTTCTGTAAAAATAATATTATTAATTATTTGCAGGTATGAAAGCAAATGTGGCTGTACTAAGGAACCTTAAGAAGGGGGCCAAGAGCCCTGAAGATGTTAGGACTGAGCTGGGACACACACTCTCCTTTCTCCCCAATATGCCCATGCAGTGCCCAAGCAGCACCCCTGCCGGTCCCATGTCCTCATATGTGCATTCCCATCCGTTCTTATTTATCAATTCCTGCTTTTGTTTTCACATCAACAGCCTAGAATTTTTTTTTTAAGATTTTATTTATTTATTTTACAGAGAGATCACAAGTAGGCAGAGAGGCAGGTAGAGAGAGAAGGGGAAGGAGGCTTCCCGCTGAGCAGAGAGCCCAATGTGGGGATCGATCCCAGGACCCTGAGATCATGACCTGAGCCGAAGGCAGAGGTTTAACCCACTGAGCCACCCAGGTGCCCCAACAGCCTAGAATTTCTAAAAGATAAAACTCGGGAGGCAAAATCTAATATACAGTAATTGTTAAGCTTTTTTTTCTATAAAATATAACGTCTAAATCTGATAAACATGCTACTTACCTGGTTTGTCTTCATCCTCAGAATCAGAATCAAAATATATATCATCATAGTACTTTGTCAGAGCTGTTCCAACTTTTCCAGCTCCCGAGGAAGACCCTATTTACGTAAGAGCAGTTTAGAGACTAAACCATATGCAACTGACAAGAAAAAAAACGCAACTTACTCTTCCATCACCTCAAAGTAATTATCAACTCACTCCCAATCTCATTTGGATGAAAAAATACTTTCACATCAATGACTTACGGAATTTCTATGCCCTATGCAATTACAGAGAACTGTAATTGTTACAGTGTAATGAAGTGTTCCAACTCATGAGAAAATTTTTCTCTCCCCCTTCTCACAAATCTTGAATTAGATTTTACTGAATTACAAAATAGCCTATTTCCAGGTTGCCACCATACATATCTCTACCTCTCAGCCATGTGGTACACTGTTAAGAACAGAAAATAAACATCTCCTACACAACTTTAGGGGAAAGAGGATAAGAGCCCTAAAGAGAGACAGGGGGCATGATTCAAGGACACACTTTCCTCTCCCAGTTGTGCCCAGCACCTCAACTCAGACTATATTCACAAGCCTGTGTCCCTAATTCCTCCTCTTAATTAACATCTGCTTTTGCTCTTATTGTTATTACTATTACATATGCTTTCAGTTCCTAACAGTTAATACATGCAAACCAAAGCTGAGGCACAAATCAGTTTTGGGGCAGGTACACTTTACATAAAAACAAAGCATCAAAATGAAGTATAAAACGAGACAGGAATTTGTGGTGACCTATCATTCACTCTGCCGTATCAGTGCTATATAACCCTAAAAACACCTCTATAAGCTTGTGTCTTTTTTATCCTAGGGTAAAAATTACAAAAGAAAATCACACAAGTAAACAAAACTAAACAGTGTCATTTCGACAACAGGAAAATTCTTCACTAGTCATCAATGAAAACTATGCTCAACTTGCCAAACATATTTATTCATTCACTCAATAAATATTTATTGAGCACCTACTCAAAGTGCCAGTGTGACACAACAGAGCATAAATAAGGTTCCTGCCCTTGCAGAGCTTAGAAAATTATCTATATGAAAATTTAACTAAAAGTTTACCTGTTTCCAGAGAGGATAACTTGTCCTCCATTGTTTTTATGGTAGAATTTAATTCGGCTTCCATTTCTTTTTCAAATTCATCTTCACTAGATGATTCACTTTCTCCAGTAAGACATTCTCTGATGAGTTTTCGTTTTTGGTCAGGAGTTCCATGTAAAAGCACATCCACTTCATCTTCAGAACTAGTTTGCATTTAAATCATAAGACATGTGAATACTAAAGAATTAAAATGACCTAAAACTTCCACCATCTCACTGCCCAACAATTTTAAGTTTTTACAAGGTTGCATTTATGTATTATATTACATACAGCTATTTTCATTTAAAGATCAACCATTTCTCAGGGGGCTTGGGCGGCTCAGTCAGTCAAGCATCTGCCTTCCGCTCAGGTCACGATCTCAGGGTGATCTCAGGGTTGGCAGGCTCCCTGCTCAGCCGGAAGTCGACTTCTCCCTCCCCTTTTGCTCCTCCCCCCTCATGTGTGCCTGCACGCCCTCTCTCAAATAAATAAAATCTTAAAAAAAAGATCAACCATTTCACATATTTCCAAATATATTTCCAATGTCTGCATAACATTTCCTCTTATAGATGCTGTATGTTTATTTCTCTTTGCTATTACACTACAATGATTAGCTCAGTAGGGCATATGTAATTTTGTTTCTGTTGATTTCCTTAGGATAAATGTCCAGAACTAGACATAAAAACATCTTTCTAACTTCTTGAATTATCACACTGTTTTCCAAAAGTATTGCACCATGCACCAATTCATAACTCTATCAGCAATGAAAAGTTTACTTCACAAAACTAGGAGTTTTCTAACATACTTAAATAAAACTTATTTGTACTTAAAACTTAATACATGTAGTCAATATACAGCTAATATACCCAAACAAAATGTTAACAGATAGAAATTAGATGTTACAATTTTAAAAGCTAAAGAGAACTATAAAAAGAAGGTTAAATTATATTACAAATTCTCCTTAGCAATTACTGCCAATTTACTTGGCCTTTTGCCCCTGGGTTTCCCATTAATAGCAATATGACAGAAAAAAACCAGATACCAGAAAATGAAATGTTATCAAAATGAATGAAACACCTAACATATTTCTAATACAATCAATAGTTCATAAATAATGTTCAATTATTTGTGGTCTGATGAATAGTTACAGACTACCCCTGGTTTTCGTTTCTCTACGTTCTTCTTCTAGGACAATGCCTTTAAGCCTCCAGCAGAATGTAAATCTGAAAACATGCAACTTGCACCATTCAATTCTGCTAATGATAGAGGCCTTAGCCAGACTCTACTCATAAGAGAATTCCCCATCTAACACTCCTCATCCTGAACCATATACTCCCTTTCTCCTTTACCACTCTACTCATTTGGGTCCTCTTAACTCTGCCTGTTCCCCCATATCCTCAGGATCACCATGCCTCCAAATTCTTTTATTTCATTCTATCCTTAATCCTGCTGCCAAAATGTTAGTCCTAAAAAACTGTCATCACATCACTACCCAATTCTTTTTTTTTTTTTTAAAGATTTTTTATTTATTTGACAGACAGAGATCACAAGTAGGCAGAGAGGCAGGCAGAGAGAGAGAGAGGGAAGCAGGCTCCTTGCTGAGCAAAGAGCCCGATGCGGGACTCGATCCCAGGACCCTGAGATCATGACCTGAGCCGAAGGCAGCGGCTTAACCCACTGAGCCACCCAGGCGCCCCCACTACCCAATTCTGAAAGAAATCATCTATGGCCAGATCTTCAACTACAGCACTCAGAAGAGCCTTCCCCATTTTGTTTCACCTTATCCTTCCACCCGCACTGGGATCCCTGCTTAGCGGGAAGCCTGCTTCTCCCTCTCCTGCTTCCCCTGCTTGCATTCCCTCTCTTGCAGTCTCTTTCCCTGCCAAATAAATAAATAAAGTCTTTTAAAAAAAATTTATCTTTCCAGTCTTAACCCCTCACCCTTGAATTACACCACTGGTCTCCAACTAGGGGGCATCTTGCCCTCCAGGGACTATATGGCATAGCTAGACATTTTTGACTGTGACAACTAAGAGGTGGGAGGAGGGACTACCGGCATCCAGTGGGTAGAGGTCAGGGATACTGCTAAACATCCTACAATGCACAGGACAGCCTCCCACAACACAACAGAAACTTACGTGATCCAAGATGTCAATGCTACTGAGGCTGAGAAACTCTGATGTATCCTATATTCCAGTGTTTCCAAAGTGTGCAATGTATTATCTTAATGAGTACCAGGACAGACAGGCTGCTAAACAACTTTGAAGTCATTGTGAAAGGACTCTAAAATGATACAAATACTATGGAAAATAGCTTGACAGGGGCAGCTGCGTGGTTCAGTGGTTAAGATTCTGCCTTCAGCTCCATAATGATCCCAGGGTCCTAGGATCAAGTCCACATCCATTCCCTGCTCAGCGGGAAGCCTGCTTCTCCCTCTCCTGCATTCCCTGCTTGTGTTCCCTCTCTCACGGTGTCTGTCAAATAAATAAATAAAATCTTAAAAAAAAAAAAAAGAAAAGAAAAGAAAAGAAAATAGCATGACAGTTTCTTCTAAAACCAAACATGCAACTACCACACAACCCGGCAATCACATTCCTTGGCATTTATCCCAGAGAAATGAAAACTTACATTCACACAAAAACCTATACATGAATGTATAGATGCTTTATTCACAAGAGTCAGACCAAGAAACTAGACATCCTTCAATAAGGGAATGGTTAAAAAAAAAGGTGAAATAATTGTCAGCAATAAAAAAGGAATGATTTACTGATACCTACAACAATGTGAATGAATCTCCAGAGATTTATGCTGAATAAAAAAAGCCAATTCCAAAAAATTACATACTGCATGATTCCATTTATATAATATTCTTAAAAAGAACAAAATTATAGAAGTGGATAATAGATTTATGGTTACCAGCATTTAAGTAGGCCACGGTGGAGCAGGAAGTTGGCAATGAGGGATCCTTGTGGTAATGGAAATGTTCTACATTTTGTTTGACCATATTAATGGTCATATTTCACAAGTTGTAATATTATACTAATGTTAACATTGAGGGAAAGTGGGTAGAGGAGACACAGAATCCTCTGTATTATTTTTTGTTTAACTTTTCTTGTGGCATTAATTTGCTGTCATAAATTCTTACATTTAAATATACAATTGGGGCGCCTAAGTGGCTCAATGGGTTAAGTCTCTGCCTTCGGCTCAGGTCGTGATCTCAGGGTCCTGGGATCAAGCCCCGCATCGGGCTCTCCGCTTGGCGGGAAGCCTGCCTCCCCCCACCTCTCTCTGCCTGCCTGTGATCTCTGTCAAGTAAATAAATTAAATAACTAAATAAATAAAATCTTAAATAAACAAACAATTAAGGGCACGTAGGTGGCTCAGTTGGTTAAGCAACTGCCTTTGGCTCCCGTCATTATCTTGGACTCCTGGGATGGAGTCCCACATCAGGTTCCCTGCCTAGCAGGGAGTCTGCTTCTGCTTCTCCCTCTGACCCTCTCCCCTCTCATGCTCTCTCTCTGTCTCTCAAATAAATAAATTAACTAATTTTTTTAAATCTTAAGTATACAATTCACTGATTTTTTTTCCATATACTATTTCTTATAACTACCCCTGAACCTACCTCAAAATGAAGTTTAATTTTTTAAAGAAAGAATAATCAGAAGACAAGAGAGTTACTTTTATTACAAATTTTCTCTAACCCTTGTGACTATTTCAGAAGTGTCAGCACAGCTAGCTGAGGCAACACTGCATGCGCCAGGTACATTCTTGCTGAGGGTGTCAAGAAATGCAAAGTTCTCACCACTCTTCACCTAGGCCAATTCTCAGGGTTGTGTTTTACAGTGTGCAGCCTTGAAGGATAAGGTGAGGTCTCTCTCCAGGAGAAAGAGCAGGCTTATTTACTGACTGCTGTAAAAGAAGTGGAATTCCCAAGCTCAAGTGGTCCTCAGCCATGATGCAACCCACTGAATATGTAGCATCCACCTCGGCCTCTCCGTGCAACCACTGTAGGAGTTGGGAAGTAAGAGCAACCAACTTGATCGCAATGCTCATTCTGCCTGCTCTGTGTAGTCTCCAACCCAGGAGTTTCTTATTTTCTGCCAGGTTCCATGAAACAGTAAGACTATAAAATACTAGCTTATAAGTAGGATAAAATCAAATCCTGACAGACACTTCCCGAATCTCTCCAATCTCCCCTTTTTTAAGACAACAAGCACCAGACTCAGAGCCTTGAGCAGGCAATACTGTCTAATAACACTGTTCCATTTCATAATATTTATTCTTACAGTTACCTTACCAGAGGCAACTGTCACAGGATTACAGAGCTTCTTTAAAGTAACTTCACCCCCACCCCTCCCAAAAAAAAAAAAAGAAAAGAAAAGAAATTTAGCTACAAAAATCTTAAAGAAAAATATTAAATAAGTTGTAATACAGGTGAATATGGAGATGGTAATGGCTGAGTAACTCAAGTCCAGGAAATACTGCTTATTTCAGTAAAACTTATTTCAGTGAAATTTCCATGAAACTAACTGAGGCCTACTAATTGATAATCTCCTTTCACAGACCAGACCCACTACCTGAAACTTGCAGGAAATCTTGGAATTCATCCTCATTCCCCACAAGAAACTCTTCACAGCAGTCCAATCTCCCAAGCCGAGGACGGACAGTTTCACAGAAAGCTTAGTTGGGACAGAATGTTTTAGAGTTTATGGACAGACTCTGCTGCCATCTTTAAAAAATAAAATAAAATAGGGGCACCTGGGTGGCTCAGTGGGTTAAAGCCTCTGCCTCTGGCTCAGGTCATAATCCCAATGTGGGATCGAGCCCCACATCGGACTCTCTGCTCAGCCCGGAGCCTGCTTCCTCCTCTCTCTCTGCCTGCCTCTCTGCCTACTTGTGATCTCTGTCAAATAAATAAATAAAATCTCTTAAAAAAAATAAATAAATAAAATAAATATAAATAAATAAATAAATAACATAAACATGCTAGGAAATCTCTTGCCAGCAAAACTGCAAGTTTCCCCCAGGTAAGCTGAAACCCTCCTTCCTGGAAATCTCTCCAGAACTTCATCTGTGTCTATCTCAGGTCCTCGTTTTCTACAATACTGTCCTGAGATAACATACTTTTTTCCAAGATATTTATGTTCCGAATACGTGTCTTATTTCCCCTACTATACTGAGAGTCTGTAGAAAACTGAAGCCCTAAACAAGCATTCAAAACGTGCTCCAACAAAGTCTGGGGACCGGACGCCTGAGTGGCTCAGTTCTTAAGCGTCTGCCTTCGGATGAGGTCGTGTCGTGATCCCAGGGTTCTGGGATCCAGCCCCACAGAGAGCTCCCCGCTAGGCTAGCCAGCTTCTCCCTCTCCCTCTCTCTACCTATTGATCCCTACTGTGCTCGCTCGCTCTCTCTCTCTCTGTCAAATAAATAAATAAAATCTTAAAAAAAAAAAAAAGTTGAGTATTCCTTTATTTCTGTTTATGACAGTTTAGTTTTCGAGATGGTCACTTCACATTAAGTCCCACTAGTCTCACAACATACTTAAGATGCAGCTGTTATCCCTTTTTGTAGATGAAAAAAACGAGGGTAGTGACTCGCTTCCACTCACTGTGCTAGTAAGCTGCAAAGGCAGGATTCGATCCCAAGGCTTTTGAAGACTTACGCGTAATTCCAGAATATTCCCGTTCCCCGCGCGGGTGTCCGCCCCGTCTCCCTCGTGGCTGCGCAACCTCACCAGAACCCCACTTGGCGTCCCACAGGCAACAGCGGGACGCGACAGGCGCCCGAGTCGCTGGACCGAGGGTCCGCAAGGGCCTGGCAGGCGCAGCGACTGGATGAGGCTAAAGCTTGTCCTCGGCCCGAAGCCTCGGAAGCCGGGACGGGGCAAGGGCCTACCTGCTCAAAGTGGGTTCTTCGTCGCTAGGCTCTTCTACCGCGTAGGGGTCGTAGTCCTCCTGGAGCCGGTTCATGGTGGCCTGCACCCGGTTCATGGTGGCCTGCACCCCCGGACACCGACTACTAGCCGCCCCACAGCATCTGTTTACTCCGCAGGTGCACCAGCTAAAGCGTCCGCCACTCCACTTCCGCCCACACTTCCGCGCCCTCCCTGCGCGCCTGCGCAGATCGTGCCAGTGAGGGGGCCGGAAGAGGGGATGAGTCTCAGCGTCTCTACGCCGTCCTGTGGGTCTTCCGCTTACTTGGAAACGCAGCCTAATTACGGAACCTAGGAATCAGCAGTCTCCCAAGTGGCATTCTGAGCTGAGCGCTCTATGTGCAGTCTCTCACGTCGTGACATGAAGAAGCAGAAATCTAGATGCTGAGGGACATGCAGCCTGAAATCTGGGCCAGTAGGTCCCCAGACGCTAACGGCTAATGTCCCTCCAACCTTCAAGCCTCAAGCCCTTCTGCCTCCTTTTATTTATTTATTTATTTTTACCGCGCGGCTCTCTCACCTTCACCACTATTCGCTCCTCCGTCTGACTTCAGCCCGACTGTCTACTGAGAAGTTGCTAGGCTGTCACCAGTTAATTCCTAAGTACCTGTTCTTGGCCTCTTCTCCGGCCCAACCTTTGATTGGCCCTTGTCCAATTCCGCTCAATACTTGAGACGACGTAGGTGGTAACTTGAGATGAGGCCTGTTGATTGTAAAACTGTTTGCTGCCCTGTTTCTGTATTGGCCTCTTCTCAAGCCCCCTCTTCATGATCCCGTTCAGATAACTACCCATTTCATTTGGTCCTTGCACTCTCCTCGGGTACTATAATGGATTTCCAGTTGCCTGGGTAGATAATCTCCACCATGGTACCACTGGCAATTCAAATCAACATGGTCCAAACCCAACTCAGCATCTTCCACCCCATTTCTATACCACAGCCAGCAGCTATTTTGACCTTTGATTGCTGCTCATGTCCCTTTCTCCGTCCTTACAACTACTATAGGCTTGAATTTTGGTTGACTCCTTCCTCAACCCCTCCGTGAGCCCTCAATTCCCAAAGCCCTAGGGATTGCTTAGTAACCGCTCTCATGAAAATACCATCTCCCCACCCTTCACTTTGACTACTGATGTAGGCTCCTAATTGACAGCCTCATTTACTTTTGTTCCCTTTCCAATCTGTGCCACTCTCTACTGGCAGAGTAACCCTTTCCAACACAGCTTTAGACTGGATAATTTCCTTCCTAAAAAGTTCTAATAGTTTGGGGCATTTGGGTGGCTCAGTTAAGCATCTGCTTTCATCTTAGGTCATGATTCCAGAGTCCTGGGATGGAACCCTTTGTCAGGTTCCCTGCTCAGTGGAGAGCCCAATTCTCCCTCTCCCTCTGCCCCTCCCTGCTCTGATCATGCTCACTCTCGCACTCTCTCTCTCTCTTTCTCTCTCTCTCTGTCTCTCTTGATCTCACTCTTGTTGTCACTCTATCTCAAATAACTAAATAAAATCTTTTTTTTTAAGTCCTAATAGTTCACCTTTACCTGCTGATCTGTTCATCTCATCTTGCAGTATTCTTGGCTCTCCACAGTGCTTCCCTACATCATGCCAAACTGATAGCCCTATACATATCCAACACAATTTGCTGATTCAAGAGTATGTCCCGGGGGGTGGGGGGGAAGTATGTGTCATGCCTTCCATCACTAGGCCTTTGTTTATGCTGTTTCTTGGAGCTCCCTCTCCTACTATAAATTCCATTATCCAAACCCTATCTATCCTTCAAGATCCATTTGCAAGCAACAGATAGGTCAGTAACTAGACAGAATGACATTTTAGGCTGCCTTTTAGCCATGAGATGCTGCAATATTGGGAACTCTCTCTGTACCTTTTCCACAATGCCTTTTCAGACTCTCCCTCTACATGGGTATTTTTCTCTGCTTTGAACTTTTACGGGATCATGTACCACTCACATGCCATGGATTTCTCTGGTTTTCAATCGTTCCACCCAACTTTTTTGAGAAGTAGAATACTTTCCCTGAGTCACAGTGATGTCAAGGACATACCTGTTGAAGAACCCATCTTCTCTTTTCTGGGACTCATGGGCCTCCTCAGGGATATGCCCTTGCAGAATGTTCATTCTGCTCCAGAAAAGTTGGGTCATTATTTACTGATTTCAATAAACTTCAACTCAAGAGTTAGGGATTCTAAGGAGCTGGCTATAGTCCTAGGACCTCCAAAAGGACAAATAAACTCAGAGAATTGGCAGATGAGACGGCCATTTTGGAGTGGGGAGCTTTGGGTGCAGATGATGAAAAGCAGGAGTATGCAGCAGAGAGACTTTCCTTGACTCCCTTGTCAAAAACTTTAAGTCCTCTACTAAGCTAAGCAAAATAAGTCAATCAGAGGAAGACAATTATCATATGATCTCTCTGATATGAGGAATTTGAGAGGCAGGGCAGAGGGTTGTGCGGAGAGGGGAGGGAAAAATGAAACGAGATGGGACCTGGGAGGGAGACAAACCATAAGAGACTCTTAATCTCGGGAAACAAACTGAGGATTACTAAAGGGGACGGGGATGGGATAGGGTGGATGATGGACATTGGGGAGGTTATGTGCTGTGGTGAGTGCTGTGAATTATGTAAGGCTCATGATTCACAGACCTGTACCCCAGAAACAAACAATACATTATATGTTAATAAAAAAAGTTTTTTAAATAAAACTTTAGGGGCACCTGGGTGGTTCAGTGGGTTAAAATAAAATAAAATAAAACAAGATGAAACCAGAGAGAAACCAAGAGAGACTTAATCATAGGAAGCAAATTGAGGGTTGCTGGAAAGAAGGAGGGTGGCGGAATGGGCTAACTGGAGGATGGACATAGGAGGGCATGTGATGTAATGAGCTATGGCTATTATATATGACTAATGAAACAGATCTGTACCTCTGAAACCAATAATGCATTATATGTTAGTTGAATTAAAATTTTGAAAGGAAGGAAGAAAAAGCATCAGGACCAGTGAGGCTTATTGACTGGGCTAGATGTCTGCACCTGGTTTGGAAAAGCTTATACAATATTAACGTTCTGTAGCAAAACTAGAGAAGTTGAGCTCAAACTGATCTTTTTTTTCTTTTTATTCACGTATTTTATAAGGATAAACAACAAGGTACAAGTACACTGAGAGGCAGGCAGAGAGAGAGAGAAGGAAGCAGGCTCCCTGCTGAGCAGAGAGCCCGATGCAGGACTCGATTCCAGGACCCTGAGACCATGACCTGAGCCCAAGGCAGCGGCTTAACCCACTGAGCCACCCAGGCGTCCCTCAAACTGATCTTTTTGAAGAGAGGCACTACTGGTTAAACAGTTTAAAGTATTAGTAAGACAAGTCTGGCTGGTTTAAGAGGAAAACTGCTTTCGCGGAATTAGAGTGGTTCAAGGCCTTATAAAAAAACACCAAGTAAAACTTAACTTGCATACCGTCTCTGTATAGAACTACCTGAGACAGATGGTACACCTACCTCAACCCCACACACAGAAAAGCGGATTTCAATACTGCGACATATCTTAAGTTGTATAAACTTAAAACTTCGTTTCAGACTTCCCAATCTAAAACCCACGGTCAAAAAGCATTTATAAACTCCAAATAATTCCTACTCACACTCACAAAACTCAAAAGCACAGGCATATTTACTTGTGTGTTCTTTGTTTTGGAGACTCTGTTTACTCATTCGGCAGAAACAACAAAGCAAAGGAACACAAGAAGACACGAGAAAGACTTTCTACCCAATACAGAATACCAGACAGAAAAAAAGTGAAGACCTGAACCCTAACCTCAGAAATTAAAATAAAAACAAGCAACCGTTGCGTTCCCTAGGAACACTAAGAAACACACATGTCGCTATGTATCTTCCGTTAGATCACCAAGAAATCAGGGGAAAGCGCGAACGCAGTCCCCCACTACCACAAATTATGCAGTCGAGTTTCCCACATTTGGGGAAATCGCAGGGGTCAGCACATCCGGAGTGCAATGGATAAGCCTCGCCCTGGGAAAACCACCTTCGTGATCATGGTATCTCCCCTGCCAGGTAAGTATGAGTTGCTTCCCGCGCCCCCCAAACACCCTCGCGCTCCACCCGCTCCTTACACACGGTCACTTCCCTCCCGCCGCCCCCGCGACCCCCGACCCCCGCGCCACCCCCGCAGCCCCCTCGCCCACCCGCGCAGCCACGGAGGGCGCCTTCGTCGGGCCCCACGCGGGACCGGCGGGCTCGGCCGGGGCGGGCCCGGCAGCCTCTGCGCGCCTGCTCCTCTGCATACGCCACGCCCTTGTCGTGACGTCCCGAGCCCTGTCCCCCGCTCTGGGACACCAGATGTCCGCCGAGACTGCGAATGCCTGAGGGGCAGGGGGGGCGGGGTGGGTGCGGGCGGCGAGGGTGTCAGGACCTGGGAGACCAGAGAAGACGGGTCCCGGGGCGCCCAGAAGTT